>NW_006442117.1:107599-126391 GCF_000325575.1 Pteropus alecto | reverse complement strand
GGGAGCGGGCGGGGGCGCTGACCGTGGTGCTGACCACCGGGCTGGCCCGAGCCTCCCGGAGCTCCTGCCCGAGCACCCACCGCAGGCTCTGCTCAGAGCCTGGCTCCCCGCCGAGGCCCGTGAGGTCTAACCGAGGGGCTGTGACCTGCGTTTAAGGGACCAGTTATCATCTGTAAGTGACGGCAGCCACGTCTCTTCCCATTGGGAAGTCCTGTGCTCCGTGCCCGGTGGTGGAGCGCAGAGAAGCGCCGCCTCCAGTGCCGGGCGGGCGGGGGCGGGGGAAGGCCGGCGCCCATAGGTGGGAAGACGGCGATGAAGCGCCCCAGGAGCGCAGAGGGACAGAGGGTGCGGGCAGCGAGTTGGAAAGCGAGGGCACGGGACAAAGAGGAGCGAGCCGGGGGCAGAGCCACCCCCCAGCTGTTTCATAGGCACAAAATATCTTTTTTAATCCCCCCCCACCACTTCCACCCCTGACCTAGGAATTTTACCGTCTCAATCGGAGATCTGAGGGTGGGGTGTGCCCTCCCACTCGCTTGCGTGTACCCCGGGTATGGACCCTGGCTCCACTGGGGCACGAACCCGCGACCTTGTGCGTGTAAAGCAGACGTGCTAACCGCTAGGTTATGGAACCTTCCCGGGTGCAAACAACTTTAACGATTTGGCTTTCCATGGGACAGCACAGTATTTATTTTTTGATATAGCCTAATGTTTCCTAGTCAAGATCACCTAGAGCAGAGATCCCGAAATAGATCCTGACTCAAAGAAGGTATTGAGCTCCTGTGGAAATAATGGCACACAGACGTGGCATGCCACATGGCCATAAGCTTGTTCCCTCCCTTCGCGCCCACTGAAAAGCTGAGATCTTTGAGGCTGCCAAGATAGGAAAACCGCCAAGTCCAGACAGCAAGAGACCCAAAAATCTCGGAATTTAAGATCTCCGCAGAACAAATATATGATGCCACTTCCATCGGACACCGTGTCTCGCTGTCCCTCCCAGGGCGGATAGAAGCTAGAGATGGGCTAAGTTCTAGTCTCTCAGAGGAATCTAGCTTCTGTCGCTAATAACAAACACGCACAGCCATATCTGAGCACACACAACCCGTGAACACAAGGCCTGAGTGATGCACGCATCCAGCAGCCTGGGAAGATGTGGGAATCACACGAGTTAGCTAACTGTCGTGTTAAACACATCTTAACGCAGACGCCGCATCGCTTAATTAGGATTTAAGTAAGGCACGCAAGGGGGTACCCACCCAGCTTCCTGCGACCTTGAAGCGACTGATGACATTCAAGGACGGACAGTTTTCAGTGCTACCTGCCAGCATTTCCCCGAGCATCGCCTTCGATATTATCCTTTTATTAAAAACATGCGAAAATACGAATTGTGTGGTTTTGCTGGAAATGCGCTGACATAAAAATCGCCCTCCCTTTTCTGACACTTCTCTGAAAACGAGCAAACATCTGCATTTGCGCCCTGTTCTTTCTCCTGCTCCCCTGTTACGGGCGTTCAGTAAACGGCGTCGCCTGCTTCAGGCCTGAGAGGCGCTGCTGTGGTGCCATGTTGTCTTGGTTAAATTCGTTGTTTTGCACGTAACTAGCTCCATTTTCCTATCATCTCAAAGTGCTTTCAAACATTTTTTTCCGGAACTTGCTTTGCAGGCGGCCCCTCTGGGACGTGACTAATAGACTTTCTTAATCCCGGACCAGAAGCGACGTGACCGCCAAGGGACCCAGAATGTTCTGTTGAAGGCTGTGCCTGTGCCTCTGCACCCTCTCATCTAAGACCTTTGCCTCGGCTGTCGACTGCAGGTTTCAGGGCCAGGGTCCCTCCCAGCTGCCTCTGTCCCCTTGCCTGACACCCCAGGTCTGGCAGAACGCACAGGAGGTTAATGAAGTCTTTTATCGCCCACCTACTATGTGCAAGGGATGCTGAGAAGGCCAGGTGTGGCCCCGTCCTTCAGAGTCCGCTGTCACAATCCCCAGCGCCTCTGGGCCCTCGTCCCTTCACCCTGGTGACCGCAGAGCTCGCAGGAGCTGCCGGCTGAGAGGCAGGCAGGCCGCCCACCTGGAACCATGGGCGCCGTGGACAGCGAGCCCGCAATGCCTGTCCGGCCGCTGCGGCTGAGGCCGCTTCTGTCCGGCACAGCATTGTTCTCTGACGAGGCTGGGCGGGTGTGGATACTGGCTCCTCTGGGGCCTGCTCCACCCGTGGCCTTGGGGACATGAGTGGCACTGCTGGGCCCCTGAGGACTGGAGGTGGGGATGGCTCGTGCCATGCACCAACACTGCTGTGTGGGCACGCGAGTGGCCAGCCTGTCCTTCATTTCCTTTCTGCCCTGCCCTGTCCTTTGGTGGCACATCCGCTTCAGCACTGTTGATCTGTCACGGTCCTCCTGAGGAGTGACCTCAAGCCGACCATCTGAGCCTCCACTGTGGGCCTTGGAAAGAAGCGGAGAAAAGCTGGCTTTGCGGGCACCGTCGTCAGGCTGAGAGCGCAGTGGGGACCCAGGGTTCCAAGTCGGCCTGCACCCTTGTCAGCCACGGGTGGGGCCGCTCTGCAGAACAGGCCGTGGCTGGATGTGGACCAGGAGCGCGGGGCGTCGCCGAGGGCGGGCACTCGAGGGCCCTCACCGGGCTAGGGAGCCCCGAGCCCCTAGTGGCCCTCGTCAGTTTCTTAGTGGCTTTTCCTGATATTGAACAGTTTCGGGAGTGATGGGTGAGCGAAAGGAAGCTTGTGAAAGGTTCAAAGATGACGGCCAAGGTCCTCGGAGGTGTCGGGATTGCCCTTTGCTTCCTAAACTCCGTCGCCGTCACTGGGGCGGCCTCAGGGGTCGCGGGTCCTCGCCCCACCCCATCATCCCCGGTCCCCTTTGTGGCGCCTGGGACCAGCTGCACCGTGGGGGACAATGAAGGACGAAAGGAACAAAAGAAGCAGGTTGAGATTCTCCAGGCCCCCCTCCGCGGGTGGGCGGGGGGTGGTTCTTTCCTGCCTTTTCCATACTTCAACATTTCAGCTCTCTGCCCCCAAGAAATATGTTTTATGTTAACATTAAAATATTAAAGTGAGGAATAAAAAAATAAACAAGCAGAAAGAGAAGGGTCCACTAGACCGGCAGCCCCGAGGGGCTTCTCAGTGGCAGGGAGGAGGGCGGGCACGTCTCCCACACAACCCTGGGCCACCGAGACAGGAGGAGCAGCCTGGACTGGGGCTCGGTCAGAGGATGGCTGTGCCCTGCAGGAGCCCAGGTGGCATCTTCCGTTTCTGCCCTGAGCTCCGGAGGCGGCCTGAGCCTGGCGGACCGCAGGGGAGACAATCTCAGGGGCTGGGGGCGACCGCGCTCCGGCCTGGTTCTGCTGCTGAAGCGGGGTTTCCCTCTGACCCCAGGGGCAGGCTCGCCGGCGCTGGTCCCTCGTTGTTCTGACAGGGCGCGACTCTGCCCTGCTCAGCGTCCTGAGGGAGGAGGTGGGGGCTTCGGCAGGGGCTGTCCCGAAGCCACTCAGGATGCAGGACAGGGGGCAGCCAGGAGAGGGCCCGGGGCTGCCGAGGACCCAAGGTACGCCCGCCCGCATGCTCTGCGTCTGCCACCTCCTGCCCCGCCTATCCCCGCTGTCCCCTGTCCCTCCTGCCCTTGCTGTCCCTCCTGTCCGCTGGGCAGCATGGCGAGCGGGCGGCGCATCTCCGGAGCGGTGGCACTGTGTGCGACGTGGCGACTGTGCATCCACTTCTTCAGTGGCCTCTGCAAAGGCTACACCGGCTCTGGAAGGTTCTCGAAACCCGATCTCCCCGTGTCTGGGGCGGGGGCCTGCGGGGAGCAGGGCCGGTGCTCGGTGCCCGCCCCGCAGGAGGAGCCCCTGCCTCCCACCCGAGCAGCTCTGTGCTTGCGGGGCGTCCCCAGGGCCGCGGGAGGACGCTGGTCACCGGGCAGAGGCCGGGCCCCCACGCTCCAGCCCCGCCCTCGCCGCTGGGGGCGCCCTCGGCCTCGCACCCCAGGCCCAGCCCCCACTGGCCGGCTGTATTTTTCCCAAAGGGCATTGAAGGCCGGCGAGGCCAACAGATTTGCTCCGGCCGCAGGAGGGCAGCGCCAGGGAGGTGTCCTGCCCCGCATTCCCGGGTCATCCGAGGCCGCAGACGAGCCGTGCCCTCCGGGGGGGCGGGGCGGCCCGATGCCCATCGTCAGGCCGTGATTGCTGAGCTCGCTTCGCCCGCCGCGCCCTGCGGCCCACGCGCCCGTCGTCAGGGCTTCGCTGGTTTCCTCAGCGCCGGGCTGTGTGAGGCCCGCGCCGGGCGATGAGACAGGGGCCGGGGAAGTCGGGGTGTCGGCCCTCGGGGAAGCAGTGCGCGGGGCAGACAGATGATACTCGAATAACAGCGCAGGTCAAGGTCAGCCTGCACGCTTGAGACTCAGCCTGGGACAGCAGGACAAGCTGGGGGGGGCTCTGCCGGGTCCGCAGGCGAAGTGGGCGGGGCCAGCTCCTGCGCCGCCAGGTGGGGCTGCAGGTGGGGCGGCAGGTGGGGTCCCAAGCCCCAAAGGAGGCTGCGCGGCAGGGAGGGGCGCCGGGTGAGGAGGCGGAGGGACCAGACCCTCCCCTGGCGAGCACGCGTTTTCTCTTTGTTCTGGGAACGCGGGGAGGCTCCTGAGTCGTATGAAGCAGGGAGGGCGAGGGAGGGAGGAGCGGGGGCGGGGGTGGCGGGGGGAGAAGCCGCATCGCTGGGCAGGAGTCGGGGCTCCGTGGCAGCGCGGGGCCTCTCGGCTCGCATCAGGTCTGAGCGTGCGGGCCGGAGCTGTGAGCACGGCTGGCGTGGGGGACCAGGGCCAGCTGCCACCGAGGGCAGAGCGGAACCGCTGCGCTGGGGGTGTGGCTGGAGGTCCGGTTCCCCTCGGAGATGGCAGGCGGAGCCCTTAGAACCGGAATGTTCTCCGCAGAGAGCGCACGGCAGGCAGCGTGGGAGACCCACGGGCTGTGCTATTCGGGTGTTTCCCCCCGTCTCGGCCCGAGGCAGGGGGATCTGGGCGCTCGCATGGTACACGAGCCCCGCAGAAAGCGCCTCAGGGGGGAGGGGTCCTGCTGTTCCATCCAGCGTCTGTGTCCTGGGGGAGGGGCAGGCCCAGCGCGTCCCAGTCTGTCCCCGCGAGTCCGGTGCCAGCCCTGCCCGCCTCTGTTTTTACTGCACTCACCTCTGCCGCAGTGACAGGCCTGTGACTGTGGGGAGGACCTCACCGTGGGGTCGGGGACCGAGGAAATAAATAAGAGTCCACATAGGAATTACAGAGCCACCGTCCTCCCTCGTTAGGGGATCTTCGCCTTTTTACTAAGCAGGCATTTAACACCCCCCACCCCCATCCCCGTCAGTCAGGGCTGAGGACCAGAAGGGCAGCCTGGGCTGGGACACGGAGGGAGGTGGCAGCTGCCGGCGAAGCTCAGGGAACTGTGCCAACTTAGAGGTGATGCCTGCCCAACAGGCTCCTCAGCAGACAGTGGGGAGCTGTCACTGTCACACGGAGTGGAGCGGCCAACACATAATCAGACACAAACACAGGGACGTGGTTCCATAGTGTCGCGGTGAGCACGTCTGCTTCACACGCAGAAGGTCCTGGGTTCACGCCCCAGTGGAGCCACAGTCCATGGTCTACGGCTGTGCCACCCTGAACGAGCCCGATGTCCGCGTCTACGGCCACGCCACCCTGAACGAGCCCGATGTCCGCTCCCGGAAGCGAAGCAGGGTCGGGCCTGGTTAGTACTTGGATGGGAGACCGCCTGGGAATGTCGGGTGCTGTAGGCATAAAAAAACAAAAACAAAACCCCACAGGGGACTGGACCTGACGGTCACCAACCTGCAAGGCTGTCACCTTATTGTGCAAACTGCTTGTGAGGCGGGTCGTGTGCCCAGCCCTGCAGCATGAGGCTTGCAGCACAGTGACAGGTGCTCGGTGCCAGCATCTGCGATGCCGCCCGGGGTGGCGGCCTCTTGCTCCCCTTGCTGCGTTCTGAGGAGAGCGACCCCCGCCCCAGGCCTTCGGGACAGTGCTGCTCTTTCCTTGGCTGTGCCGGGCACACGGACTTTCCGAGGTCGCTAGCACGGTCGAGGGCAAAACCCACATGGAGATTTGGGTTTTGGCTCCAGGAGTTGACTCATTTGCATCAGATCAAAGAGACCATGTTGAATATGTCACTTCTGCTACCTTACAGGTTACTCAAGAGAGGATATTAGGGTTCACTCTGGCTGAGGAGCCGGGGGAGCTGGGAACGTCACGCCCTGCTCGTGGGCCTTGTGAGGAGGACAGCTAGAGCCAGTGTGGGCCTGTGTCCCCAGGAAGTACACGGCCCGTAGCTCCCTCCCCGTGGGCCTGCCGAAGGAGAGGCACGAGCAGGTTCCGTCCCTCCTCAGGAAGAGTCCCCATGTTCGGAGCAGGTCCTATGGCCTCGCACCCGGGGGGGACTGCTGAGGACGGGGGCTGGTGGCCAGCATAGCTCCGAGCGCCCTGAGGGTCACACCCCTAGGAGCAGGTGCCCGGCCACTGGCACCGGCCTGTCCTTTCTGGGGACTCGCAGGACACGCAGCTGTCCTCCCCCTCACACGCTCTGCCTGACCCTAGAAGGAAGCAGAGGGACGCTGACAAGTGGCCTGATTTTTTTTCTTATCTCCTCGGGCCAGTGAGCACGGCTTTAAACTCAAACTTTAAAGCTGAGCGACTCCGGTGGGCCCTGGGGGAGACGTGAGACTTGCAGGTCCTCAGGGGCAGCACGCGCTGCCCCCCGCCCCACCCCGAGTGCCGTGACGGAGCCCCAGGCCCGTGCCCCAGACTCGCACCCTGTCCGCTGCCACTGTGGCTCAGCACCCGGCCCCAGCGAGCCACCGCTCACCCTCACCATGCTTGCTGTTCCTGTCCCAGACGGGTGCTTTTCCTGAGCAGAGCCCGTGTGTGCCTGTCCCTGGTCCCGGGCAGAGGGTGGCCTGGCTTTGGGCAGCGGGGACTCGTGCCCCCAGATGCCTGACTGGGGTCCTGTTCATCCCAGGTGCCCCCTGGCGACGTGGCCGCCAGAGCAGAGTCCCTCCTGCGGAGCCGGCTGGGTCAGGGCTGCGGCCCCCACCAGTCCCGCGTGTCACTGCTCGTGGTGAGCTGGGCCGAGGGGTCCTCTCTCCTCAGCCAGCGTGGTTTGGCTCCGCTGGGGGCACCCCTTCGGGGAGCTGGAGAACAGGCTGAGGGGGACCACAGTCCAGGCTGCAGTCACACCAGAGGCCCGCGTCTCCCGCCTGCCCTTTCCGGGGTCACGGAGTGCCCGGGGTGGGCGAGGGGGCTGGGCAGCTGCGGAACCGAGCAGCAGGCCTCTGTCTGAGCGAGAGGAGAGGGCGCTGGCCCCCCGGTCAGGTCAGCACTGAGGACAGAGCCCGCCCTCCCCCGAGCAGGCATTCAACTTTCAAAGTCCCCAGTCCCTCTGTGCCTGGTCCCCATTGTGTGGTCATTGCTGTCTGGACCGAGAGCGTGGGCAGGGGGGCTGCAGCTCAGGAGCCTGGGGCGGGAAGCCGGGTGTGGACAGAGCAGGCCGTGTGGGCCGGGCTCCCGGTGACAGCTGGACTACATGCCTGCCATTCCCCCGAGCATGCTCATGCCCCCGATATAGGGTGCGGCTGTAGGGCCGGGCACCCGCGACTCTGGAGCCCAGCCGGCGGGCGTCAGCCGCCTCCTGTCCTTGCATGGCCAGCCCCGCAGCCTGTGCTCCAATTCGTGTCTATTTTTAGGTCCCAGGGACCGTCTGCCACGGAGGGAGAGCCTCAGAGGGCGGGGCCAGCCGGGTCTGTGGGAGAGCTTGTCCCCGACCCTGACCTTCGGGAGGCAGAGGGCAGGCCCACCGCCTCTTCCTGGCAAGCGAGAAGGTGCCGCGGTGCTTTAATGCCTTTTCTCGCTGACCCCCGCTGCCCGGAGCCCCTTCGCGGGCCAGCCTTGTCCAGCCGCCCCGACCCAGAGCTCCTTTCTGCTCCGTAAATCAGTCTTGCCCATGGCCGACAGGGGTTTGAGCGCTCTCTCTCCCTGGTCACAGATGGGCAAGTTTGCGGGGCGCTTCGCACCGGGAGTCCACAGGGGAGTTAACTCTGGAGCTTGGGACCAGGTCTGGGGGTGCGGGCGAAGCCCACCCAGGGCCCGAGTCCCGCCTGGCCCCTGTCGGGGGTGGGGGTGGCACACAGGTGCCCTCTCTCTGCCTCCACACAATGCGATGATGATGGGCGGAAGGAGAGAGGCCGTGCGGCTTTGCCACCGAGGCGATGGAAGTGGCAGCA
The DNA here is from genome assembly GCF_000325575.1 of Pteropus alecto. Taxonomy (NCBI): domain Eukaryota; kingdom Metazoa; phylum Chordata; class Mammalia; order Chiroptera; family Pteropodidae; genus Pteropus; species Pteropus alecto. The sequence goes on along the minus strand of NW_006442117.1, from coordinate 118,113 downwards.
TCTACAGGCAACCGGGAAGCGGAGCTGGGCCCCGTCCCTCTGCGTTCAGCCTCTCCGGGGCTCGGGGCCACGGCAGGGCCTCGTGAGCAGTGTGGCCGCTTAGCCGGGCCGAGGACTCCATCAACCTTCGTCCCGGGCTTCTTCGGCTCCGTGGGCTGCAGAGAGCGAATCGCGAATGCGCGAAGCTGAAAACGCACCGCTCAGACGCACGGGCCACCTCGGACCGGCAGCCCATGCGGGACGGCAGTGCCCGGCACCTGCGGGTCCCGTGACCCTCAGCGCTGACTCGACTCTGTTTGCCTCCTCGGAAGCCTCATGGGGCCTCTCCATTGTCGGCAGCCCACCGCCGTCCCTCCAGCCCCATGTGCAGCAGCCAAGGACAGCCATGTCCGCCGTGTGGGAGGGGATGTCTCGACACGAGCTCTTGACAAGGTCCCCTTTCCCACCCGAGGTACACCGTGTGCCCCCAGTGGTGACCTTTCCCCAAAGTGGCATCCGTGGGGCCAATCCCATGCATGCTGCCATTCTCCGGTGTCCCCACCTCCTGGGCGCTCCCCTTGCCGAGGGACGGTCTCCCCGTGACTTGGGCCCCCTGAGCCTCACCTTCTGCATCTGTAAAATGAAGGACAGAATAATCACCTCCAGGGTCCCTCTTACCTGGAGTCACTGTTCACAACCCGGGACTGCCACCTTGCCTGTGGCAGTCCCTGTGGGTCACCCCCCACCCCCAAGTTCTGTGTCTTCCCTGTGGGGGTCCTGCCTCTGGAGGAGTCGCTTAGGGCCTTCTTCGTGTGCGGGGCTGAGGGCCTCAGCTCAGGCCAGGCTGCGTCCAGGTGGGAGGGGAGGGGACAGGCGCAGGGGTGCGGGGCGAGGAGCTCTATGCGATGGAGATGGCCCAGATGCTGCTTTAAAGATGAGACATCTGACATTTAGAAATGAAAAACGCTGTGTCTCCGAATCGTCGGTCAAGCGGGCCACGCACACTGACGTTTCGTGTGAGAGTTTGTCTTGTTTGGGGGAGGATTTCTGGTGGCAGCAGGGGAGGGCTGAGCGTGGCCTTGGGTGGCCTGGGGCGAGCGGGGCAGCAGGGCTGAACGGAGAGGGAGGGCAGGGAGGGCGGCGAACAGGACACCGTCAGAATCATGGCGGTGCCTGTGCTGCTCAGAGCGGGCCCTCCCACAACACGTGTGCCGTGCCTGGTCTGTCATTTAAAAGCTCAGTGAGAACTTTTTAAAAAAGTAGACATTTAGGATGTGGTTCCATAGTGTCACGGTGAGCACGTCTGCTTTACACACAGAAGGTCCTAGGTTCACATCCCAGTGGAGCCACGGTCCACAGTCTATGGCCACGCCCCCCCGAACGAGCCCGATCCCGTCTGACCTTGGAAGCTAAGCAGGGTCGGGCCGGTTAGTACTTGGATGGGAGACCACCTAGGAAGACCAGGTGCTGTAGGCATGAAAAAATTTTTTAAAAAAGTAAACATTTATTCTGCAAAAAATCGTACATGTGCCGAAGTCCGCGATGGTCGCACGCAGGGCTTCCGTGCGCCCTGTCCCGTCCCCCGGCCATCACGCCCATGTCACCCTGGGGCAGACATCGCTCTCAGGGACCAGTGTGGTGCGTTTCTAGTAACAGCTCCCTCGGGCCCTCTTCCTGCTCCGGGCTCCCCCAGGACACCGTGTGGCCTCCAGGTCCATCTCTTAGTCCCTTCTCCAGTTCTCCGTGACCCGGACAGTTCTGAGGAGACCGGTGGGCATGTTGTCGAGGTCCTTCTCTGGGGTTTCGCTGACGTTTCCCTCACAGTCAGACTGGGGTTCCGGGCTTCTGGAAAGAATACTAGAGGCCAAGTGTCACCTCATCACGGTGTACGGAGGGGACGCACAAGCCCGGTGGGACCCTGTGGTGACTCCGCCCTCGTCTTGAGGCTGCCGGGTGTCTGCCAGGTCCCCACTCCAAGTGGCTCCGGCAGCCAGGCTTGGTGGGGCAGGACGGGGCCCCGGGCTGGGGGGGGGGACACCTCCCTGCGGTGTTTAGAACCTTAGGCCCCTGTCACTGTTTCTTCGCTCATCCACAGGTGAGGAACTCGTAACTCACGCAGCATGGATCTGTGCGAGTTTGTTTCATGCTCTGGGTGTAACCCAGTGCTAGGTCCTTCATTCCACTCCCCACCTTTCCCCGCCCCCCCCCACACCTACCCCTGCCTCCCGTGCATGGGTGAGGGAGAGGTGAGGGGTGGCCGGCAGCAGGACAGGCTGGGAAAGGACAGACCAAGGGAGTAGGCTCTCCAGCCCACACGGATCAGCCCTCCCCGGCCACCCAGGGGGCGGCGAGTGTCAGCCGCCCCTGGTCTGGGGTCATCGACTCCAGGTCGCAGTTGGGCAGGTGCTTGACCGCTGGCGACAGCACCCAAGTTCTGGGGGACGGGCAGGGCACACGTGTTGATAACCATTGGAGGAGGGTCATGTCTGTCTCAACCTACGAGGAGGCTGCTGACCAGGACAGGCACGTCCCCCGCCCCCTGGCCGCCCCTGCGAGTCCAGCGCGGTCAGAAGGCCTCACGGAGCGTCTAACTGCCGGGAAGAGCAAGTGTTCAAGCCTGGAGAGGGACTTGCCTCCCGGGAGTCACGACTCAGTCATGACTCATGCTCGTCCCCGTCCTCGTGCTGAAGGACCTGGGCGGGGCGTGTGCTGGGCGGGGCGTTGCTGGGCTGAGCGGCCGGCGGAGATGCCTTTTCCTCGCACGTCGTCCCGTGTGGAGGAGGCCAAACTGCTTCCTCCTCAAGCTATTTTCCTTGAATTTATTTGCAAAAACCTGCCCCCAGAACCCCGGGCAGAGAAGGAACACACCACATTATGTCACAGAAGGGCAAACGGCCAAGAACCCTGGTCCCCGAAGCCTTGCCCTCTGCACCCTTCCCCGTCCCCAGCCACAGGCCTGCGAGGCGGGCACGCAGTCCTCCATGGTCACCGGTCACCACGGCTGGGCTGGGCGGGGGAGGGCGGCCCCCTTGTAGCCCCCCGGCTCATCTGAGGTCTCCTTCAGGGTGCAGACGGGGGAGGGGTGACGTGTGTTTGCGGAGCCCGCTCCCCAGCACGTGGGTCCGGGCTCGTGCAGTTTGGATGTAGCAACAAGTGACACAACTGTGTCTACAAAAGTGGCAGCAGGTCCCCAGCAGACAGAGCCCAGGCAAGCCCTAGAGCAGGTCCACAGCCACACTGAGGCCGGGTCCCCGCCACGGCCGGTCCTCTCGCTCTCCTTCTCCTGACCACCCCCAGCACCCGCTTCCCTCTCGGAAACCTCGCGTTAGGTGGGAGGGGAGAGTGGGGGAGGGGGGCGAGACTTGGGACGAGAACCTTCATTCTAGTCTGAGAGGGGAGGGGACCTACTGCAGTGCCCCATCCTGCCTGGGCCTCGATGGAGTGGCCACCCTGCTGCCACCTGCTACCTGCGGAGATGTTATTTATCAAGCCTTCTCTTAGGGGAGCCTAGGTGTTTGTTTGGACCCCCAAGTTCACGGGCTGCTTGGCCCAGAGAGTGCAATCGGAAGGTGATTTCAAAACCGACACGAGACCAGAAGACTTGCTCTGTCTGGTGAGGGAGTGGGGTGGGTAGGGAGAGGTGGAGGGAGGACCAGCCAGGGGACGGGCCCCTTTCCACCCCTAAACCCGCGGTCAAGTGCAGCAAGCTGGCGACGCGCTCGGGGCAGCGTGTCTCTGACGGGGCTCACTCTGCCCGCAGCAGCACACGCAGCAGGCACTGGGGCGGGGCTCACAGACGTCATGAGGGGGCTGGTGCCCTGACGCTCCAGGACGGACGGTCTCGGCCAAACAGACAGGCCTCGCGCGTCCTCCGTGTCCTGTGAGGAGTGAGCTGGTCAGCCTGCGTTTTCCTTTTGATGCCGCTGGGGAGACTCGCCCATCCCAGAGCCGCGGGCTTCGGTCTCTGTGCTCACGCTTGAGGGTGCCAGCGTGTCAGAGCCCCCGGGGACTCCAGGCCTGCCTCGGTTCCTCGGTTGCTGAGTCAGGTAGCGACACCTCCCCATGTGTGGCAGATGGAGCACCGCCTCCCGGGGCTGAGAACTCACACTCCGAACCTCCAGCCACCCCCAGCTGTCCCCACGGCGACTCGCGGTCCCTCGTGTGTCTGGCGGGAAACCCCTGTGCCTTTTCCTCATTTTCCCCCCACCGCAGTTGGATGGGTGCACCTCGGACTTCCCGGTACACAGTGTGGCCTGGGGACCCTATTAAAATACAGAGTCTAGCTCTGTAGATCCGGGTGGCCTGGGATTCTAGTTCATAACGAGCTCCCAGGTGACACCAGCTGCTGCTGGTCTGTGGACACGGTCTGAGTGCTGACCCTCTGGACCCCAGTCCAGTCTGCTCAACCCAGGGAGGGCAGGGTCTCTCGTGTGTGGTCCTCGCCTTCTCCATCAGAGTCCCCTGGGTGCTTGTGACAACGCAAATCCCTGGGCTCCCACGCGGTCAGTCGAGGGGCAGACATGCGATGCCGCCCGACAGAGCCCCAGGCGGCCTTGGCGGGCAGCCGCTCTGGGGCTGGAAAGCGGCACGTCACCCGGCGGAGCAGGCTGCAGAGGCCACGCGCTTGTGCTGCTGTGCACGCGGCCGCCTCCCCCTGTGCCCGGTTTTGGCCTCCTGCCTCCTGTAAAGCTTCGCGGGATGGCTGCAATAATTAGCACTTCAGATCTTGGCATGGAGAAGCCCAAGAGGGAACCACTGTCAAAGGAAAAATAACCAGGAAGCCCTTGGAGGGAGCGGGGGGCGGGTGGGCAGGACGCTTGTCCTACCTGCTTCACCAAGCAGCCGCTGCACCTCCAGAGCTGGGCACAGAGCAGCCCTGAGCGGCTGGCGAGGTGTGGTGGGCCAGCAGGCAGGACCCCGGACAGCAACACGGGACGCTTGCAGCCCCTGGGGGCCAGGGCTGGGTGGGCAGAGCCTCCCAGGAGGCCCACCGTCCTGCAGGCAGCTGGGTTAGCACAGCGCTCGTTGCTCCGGCCCCAGCAAGGTGTTTACTGGTGACACATTGGGGACAGCTCTAATCCCATAAGCAGATGGCATGGTCCCCTTGACGTTCGTACCTGGCGGCTGCTGAAACCCTAGAAGAGAGTGTAATTTGAAAATAAACCACATTCGCTTCATCCGATCGCTTCTCTTGCCACGTGAGAAGTGTCGCCCTGAGCTCCGGTTTCCTCTCCCGCGGGGTCGCGCGCCCGCTCGTGTGAGGCGCAGCTGGTTCGCACCTGCGTTCGATGTAGAGGAAAACGGCGACCGGAACGGTGCCACCACCGCCAGCAGCAGCTGCTCAGGTCCTTCCTGTGTGAAGGGACGTGTGCTCTGCAGAGCGCTTTTCCAGAACGCCAGGTCCACGAGTCGTGGAAATAGTGCCCCCCACCCCCGCCCCGTTCTCCCACGAGTCCGCGCATGTGCCTGCAGCGTGTCCAGGCGACCTCGGGGAGGTCCTCGAGTGCTGGCAGGGACAGACAAGCGGTCAGAACCACGGCGACGAGGGGGATGGGAGCGGTGACGAAGGACGCTGTGACGCCAGTGAGGGACGCGGGCTTCCGGAAGCGGCGACGCGGGCGTGTTCCGAGCAGAGTATCCGGACACTAGAGGGCCTGTCCCACGCAGGCCCTGGCTGGCGCGCGGGATAAGCATGGGCTGGGATGACGAGGGACGAAAGGCAGGCAGGGGTCAGGTCGGGACGGCTCCATGTTCTGCGTGGAGCGAAGGGACCCCATGCCACTTACTACGTGGGCAGCAGAGGGACCCGCCGCTCACAGAAATTGCGAAGCCACATTGAGAGACTGGCCCGCGCGGCGGCCGCTGACGGAGCAGTGCGGGAGGACGAGAACCCCTTCGAACGTGCTCACGGGCGTCACGGGCCCCGGCTCGGCAGCGCACACCCCAGAGCACGACGGCCCGGCTGCGGGCTGGCTCCCCCGCAAAGCTGGCGTGGCCAAGGCGGCCAGACGAGCCCGCACGCAGCATCCCGCAAACTGCCGTGGCTATGGCCCTGCTCTGGGTTCGATGGCTTATTATCTGGCAGTGAGGATAACGGGATATTTTTGCTTCTTTGTGGGGTGGGGCCGAGAGGGGGAAGGGACACTGGGGAAGGGGGCTGCTCTGGGGGGGGGGCACACACTGCGCCAGAAGTCCGGGGGACAGACCGTCCGTGGAGGGCTCTGCAGGTAAAGGCAGCCCTGTGGGGGGATGAGGGGTCAGGGAAGCCAAGGGTCACCACGAATGTCTGTGTCCCCCAAACCCATGTGTTGAAAGCACTTCCCCGGGGGATGGTATCAGGAGGTGACAAGGCCATGAGAGTGAAGCCCTCACGTGTGGCACTCGTGTCCCCGTGGAGGGGGCCCCAGAGAGCTCCCTCGTCCCTCCTCCCGCCACACGAGGGCCCAGAGAGAAGGCTGTGAACCTTGCTGGCGCCCCCATCTCAGACCCGCGGGGCACCATTGCTACTGTTGATAAGCCAGCGGCCTGTGGCGCCTCGGTACAGCAGCCCGATGGGACAGCCGAGAGCCCGTCCAGGGCTGACCCGCTTGGACCAGCTCGGCTGGCGGGTGAGCTCAGGGGGTGCGGTCCACGGGCCTGTGCGGAGCCTCCCCCACCTCCTCTCAGTGGGTGAAGAACTTAGGGCGGCTTTCTGTGGGGCTCCAGAAGCCCGACCCCCGCTTGAGGCAGGTTATGGCTGGCTGTCCCTGCGGCACAGGTGACGAGTGACGGGCCCCAGGCTGTCGCGTGGGGCTCTTCCCCAGGCTCCTCGGCAGGAAGCCAAGGCGAGCGCCGCTCTGTGGCCCGGGCTTTGGGTATATATATTCTTGATTCCCTGTGGCTGGCACGGCCCCGAGAAGCGAGGCCGTGTCTATCGGGAACGATCCAGTAAAACCAACACTCGGTCGCGGTCTCGTCCCCGTAGAAGGAGCTGGCCTGTCACCACCAGGGACACTGTGGCTGGTCAGCCCCAAGCGAGGCGACGAGGGAAGGGATGGACACGAGACCGCGTCTGATAGACGTCGGTGCCCCAGCGAGTGACTGCACGTGGGCGCCCAGGCTCAAGGATGACCGTGACATTGTGACCCTGTGGCTGGGGGAATGGAAATGCAGGGGAGGGGCTTGGCAGGGGCACGGCGAGACATGAGCACGCAGGGCGAGCCGGCAGGCGGTCCAGCCCCGCGGGACGGGGCACGGAGGTGGGGGGGCCGTGGCACACAGAGGAGGTCACAGCTCGTGGCCCCTTGTGCCGATGGTGTGAGGAGAGAGGGGACTCTGAGGTTAGAAAAGAGGGTGGTGCATCCCCGACCTGAGCCCAGAGGAAGATCTGTGTGCACGGCTCCTCTGTGCGGTCTGGTCGAGCCCAGCACCCCGTCTCCACCGAGAAGATCCAAGCCAGGCATCCCGACCATGAGGCCCCCCCGGGCCCATGATGGCTGCTGAGGCTCCAGGTGGCCTGCTGCCTCCAGCTACCCATTCGGAGCTCTGCCCTTGAAGCTCACTCCTGGGGGCCGGGCTGCACCCCCAGCTAGCTCTGTACCACCCAGGCCAGGCCTGGGAGACAGACACCAGCCTGGTCCCAGTGCCTGGGTCTACCTCGCCCACGGGAATTAAAAGCATTGTCACCCCTGGGGGTGGAGGGGAAGGCCACCTGACAGGATGGGAGGGAGGAGCCCGCTCAGTCCCGCGTCTGAAAACGCTTAACTTGCTTGTCGGCGAAACCAACAGCTAGTTTTAGGAGAAAAGACATATTTAAAAGTTGCTTGGGCAGCTTCCGAAATCTCTGGAACAACAGGTTCATAGCTCTGAGAGGAAGAGACCAACAGAGATGACCCCGCCGCCCCTCAGAGGTCCTAGACACTGTGGCTTGTGTTTCCGACCGCTGGCTCTCAGGCAGCATTTCCCCGAGCACCAAGCCCGGCGGCCAGCGCCCCTCCAGGGTCTCCGTCCTGAAGCCGGCATGTCAGCTGGAGAGACCCTCCTGGTCCTCCGCGGCCCGACTCCACGGCCGGGCTCAGAGCGTCCGCTCAGCAGAGCTCGGGCTGCACAGCCGCCCTCTGGCTGCAGGGAGGGCTGAGAAAATACACAGATCACAGCGTTTTCAGCTTCTACACTGGGAGGTGGGCCTAGAAAGAGGGTGCAGCAGATGGCGGATCGGGGACTCCTGGGCCCGTCTGTTGGGGGGAGAGAGAGATGCTGGCACAGCGCAGAGACGAACGGGATGGAGGTGGCTGGCGGAGGGAGCAGCGAGTGGGGGGAACGGGAGACGTGGGCCCCCACCCGTGGCATGAAAAGAGCTTCCGGTCGGAAGGAAGGGTGGAGGCCAGGACACCTTCGGGAGATGGCCTCCCTCGGCTCAGAAGGACGAGGCTGTTGGCATGGATGGGATGGCACCTGAGGGAGTGCCAGTGCCAGGGGCTCAGGGAGGAAGGCAGTTCGGCTGTGACCCGAGGGCGGAGGCCGGCCTGCGGGCTCCCCGCTCCCCCGCTCCCCGACCGCCGGCCAGACGGAGCAGTTAGCGGGGTTCCTGGCGGGGACTCCGATTTCTCTGCGAGCTCGCAGCGGCCCAGCGTCCGACCGCTTTCCTGTGGGCTCCCCAGTCTCCCTCACGGAGAGGCTCTCCCTGGGGACCCCCTACCAAAGTCCAGGGCCAGGGCCGTGCTGCCTGGCCTCTGGGGACCCCTGGGGGCCTGCCCTGCTCATTTCTTCTGTGTGCCCTTTAGGCCATTCCTGAAATTTCCGCCTTGCTTAGAAAGTAGTTCGGGTAGATGACATTTGCCACAGTTGTACCTTGTAACCTCTGCGCATTGGTCCCGATTCCACCGGCGGAACCACTGGACGGCGTCACGCCCCTGGGCTGTCCTTCGGTGCTGTGTGAACAGAAGATTCCCTGGGGAAGGAGAAGCCTTTACGTCCCGGGCACACAGGCAGTCCCTCCGGTCAGCGCCTGTGCCTGTATGCACGGTCTCAGGGTCAGCTCCACCCTGCGGGTCAACTCTGTGCCTCACAGGTGTCCCGCCCTGTTCTTACTGCGCACGCGTGCGGAGATGGGCACGCGCAGTTTCACCCGTCCCCTCTCCTTCTTCTGGGAAGTCAGCTCTTTCCTGTTGCATGGGCTTCTCGTGGGCTGTCAACCTCTGCCTCCCGCCCTGTCCCCACTGCAGGGGTGGATGTGTGACCCAGGCTGTCCAGCTTGTCATTACTCTCAGAAGAGGGCCACGTGCAGACCAGGCTAGCTTCCTGGAGGATGAGGCCACAGGGAGACCAAGACGGCCCAGCCCATAGCCAGCCCCACTGCCAGGCATGTGACCAGGCGATGTGGCTTCCCGCCCAGCTCTCCTGCAAGCCCAACACAATAGAGTGAGTCTACGCCCGCAGAGGAACTGCTCCACTAGCTCACAGAATCGCGAGAAACAATGTTTTAGTTGTTTTAAACCACTGAGTTTTGGGGAGATTAATTATACAGTGGAAACGGGAACATTGCGTTCTGCATTTTCCATATTAATAACTCCATGTTATTCAGATACTCATTAAGGTTCTTCCCTGTGCAATCATCAGAAACCAACCCTGGCCAGCTTAAAAAAAAAAGAAACGCATGAGAACGTCCTGGCGATGGGGTGGGGAGACCTCAAGGAACAGACAGTAAGCTTGGGGAGGGGAGAAGTCAGGGCCACTGTGGGGATGTCAGCAGGGGTAGGGGGCACCGGTGTCTCTCCAGTGAGCGGCTGGTAACGATCCAGGGATAATGACATCTGGACGACTACCAGTTCTCAGAACAGTGTGACCTGTCCCACTGGGCCGTGTCTACCACTGGATCATGTTCCTACGCTGGGGCGGGGACAGAACGTGGAGACAATTGAAAATGGTGACGCGGCGGAACCCCAGCATGGAAGTTGGAGCCGGTGACCCAATGATGGCCTGGGCCTGCTTTTCGAGGGCTAAGCATGTTTTGGTTTTCCAGAACTTTTTCTTTCCAATCTCTTTGCAACTAATGTATCAAGGCTCCTTTTAAAAACCTGGAGTATGTGTGGGGCCGCTTCGGAAATAGCAACGGCGAAGGCGACTTTGTATCTTTCCGCAACTGCAGCTGAATGTCAAGGTTTCACGTGTAATGGGTCTCAGAGAGGGCGCTGCAGCGGTTTTAGTAAACAGTTAAAAATATTTGGTGGTGTAGACAAGGAAGGACCAGAGTGACAGGTGCTGTCAATACAGAGCGGATGGAATCAAGAGCCACTGCGTGCTCTTGGGATGGTTTCTGGGGAACACGATCAGCGCAGGTGAGTCAGGAAGGAACAGTGTCGCTGTCTGGGGGTGCGGGGGGGTTGCATGGTTCACAGGACGGGGGAGCAACTGCAGACGCTAAGCAGTGGTGACACCTCCTGCAGTGGTGGGTGCGTTGGCACCTTGGATGGGAACCGGGGACCCGCGCCTGATCCCCGGAGTTGGCCCACCGCCTGCGTCCCCGCGCTCTGCACCGAAGCAGCCGCCCCCACGGA
>NW_006442117.1:100527-106313 GCF_000325575.1 Pteropus alecto | reverse complement strand
CACGGCGGGCGCGGGGGACCCCGGAGGAGCAGGCCGCGCAGGCCGCGCCTGAGCCAGGTACCGGGCCGGGGGCTGCTCGGGGGCCGGGGCTGCGCCGCGCTGTCCTCTTCCCGCCCTTTCCTCTCTCCTGCCGGCGGCTCTGGACAAGGCCCGGGTCGGCCGGCCGCCGCCTCCCCGTCTATGTCCGTAATCTGGCGGCTCCGGGGTCAGCTGTGACACGGCCGAGGCGCCGTGGGCGCGGCCCGGGTCTCCACGCGGGGACGGAGGTGGCCTTGCTGGCCACCGACCCCCGTTCGGCCCTCGGCGCCCACCGCAGTGTGCGCAGGGCGGCTTTCCTCCGGCTCTCGGGGTGACCCGGGGCGCCAGGGGCCACCGGGAGAGGCTTTCGCCCGGAGAATGGGGCCGTTGTTTTCCGGGGACCCCCAGGCCTCGCCGCGCTGTCCCTACAGAGTGTTCTGCTTTTGTTTACGCAGACGGTTGCGTAACTCCGGGCCGGGGGAGGGCGTCCCCGTGAGTGCCGCGTCCCCGCGGCCCCGCGGCCTCTCGCCCACCCTCGCGTCCGAAGGCCCCGTCCTCGCGTCGCGCCGCCTGCGGGCGGAGCAGGACCTGGGCCCCACGCGTGGCTCCTGCCCACAGGGTCGCCGAGTGGGGTCCCCAGCACGCGAGGCGCGAGCATGGCCGCTGGTGCTAAGGGCCACCTCGGATACGGGGTAACAGTGTCTCCTTCCTTCCACCCCGGCCTGACACCATGGGGGAGTCACTCGATTTTAAAGAGGCTCTAATGAGAAAAATGACTGACATTTATTGAGAGCTTATTACACACCCAGTTACTGATCTTAGAATGTGTGTTTTCTCCTTCGACGTGCGAGACAGTTCTAAGAGGCAGGACATGGTTTTTGTTCGGCTTGTAGATGAAGACGTGGAAGCTCAGGGTAAATGACCAGAATCCCAGAGGCGGGGCCGGCGGACATTCGGCCGGAGCCAGGCCCTTTGCCCTTGTCACACTGTTCCGCGTGGGTGTGGCTCCGTCCTCCTCCCCGTGGTGCCCGTGAGCTGCCACCGACTCCTGGCCGTCTCGCTCCGGTGGTCCCTGCCGGGACCTGGGATGTCAGGCGTGGGCGGGTAGGGGGCACCCCGTCCCCTTTACCCGGTGGGCGCTGACCTGCAGTGGAGTCGCGCGCCACACGCTATCAGACTGGATGGGCTTTCTCGGCCACTCTCCCCTTTCGTTGTTTGCGAGGACCGGTCCGTGTGTCCATGTGTGTGCGCGCACGCGTGTCCACGTGTGCGTGTGTCCATGTGTCCGCGTGTCTCAGTAGTTTTCAGACCGCACCATGGTGTTGGCGAGGCCTGCGTTTGCCTGAGTTCGTGACTGGTGTGCTCTCCTTAGAGACACTACCCTGTCTGGTGGCTAAGGTCAGGGAAGCCCCGTCTGGTGGCTAAGGTCAGTGAAGCCCCGTCTGGTGGCTAAGGTCAGTGAAGCCCCGTCTGGTGGCTAAGGTCAGGGAAGCCTTGTCCGTGCGTCTCCGGTTTAGGCATCCTGCTTCCAGCCCTCCGGGTGGCAGCCGGTGGATGCCTGTCCGGGGGCTGGAGCACCCTCGTTTCTAAGTGGGCGGTTACATGTGCTAGAACCATGCGCACTCCTGAGTGTGTGCAGAACAGAAACACGTAGTTCTTGTTTCTGCCGAAGCTGCCACACGCGCACGCACACGCACAGACGCACGCGCGCACGCGCACACGCGCCCTGCGTTGTTTGCCACAGTCCCTCCTCTGTCTTCAGGACACAGCCAGCGCATCGGGGTCACCGCCGCTCGCCGCCTTAGGACGTCCCTCCCAGGGCCTCTCACCTACTCGCATGTGTCCTGCTGGCCGCTGCCCGGCTGTGTCTTGGGAGGCCCCTCGGCCACCTCTCCAGGGGCTCCCTGCTCCTCCCTTGGGTGGGAGGCTCTGTGCGGTGGCTTTCACAGCATCATCTTTCTTGGTTTGCCACCTCCTGGTGGCGCTCACCTTCCAGTAGCTTCCTGAGAATGGCTGTCTGAAAGCTGAGTTTTCTGAGAACCTGCCTGAGGGAAGATGGCCGGCCTGCTGGGTTTGACGTCATTGTCTCTGGGGACCCGGAGGTGATGCTGGACTGTGCTGTAGCCTCTGGGGTTGCTGTCACCGCCCGGCATCTGATTCTTGATGTTTTGCAGATAGCATGTCCCCCCTTGGGAAACCGGGGTCCTCTCTTTGGCCTTTGAGCTCTGAAATTTCTCCCGGCTCTGGGTCTGTTTCCCTCCGCTGTGCTCGGTGGGTCCTTGTGGTCAAACTGGGAAGTTTTCTTGAATTTTTCTTTCTTTTTCCATGTTCCTTTCTTTCTTAACTTCTTAGATGGATGTTAGACTTTGTGAATTTATTCTCTAATCCCCACCCCAGTTCCCATCTGTGTTTTCCTTCTGTTTTTCTGGGCAATATTCTCAACTTTATCTTCCAACTCTTCTATGACACTTTTCGTTCGCGGGCTTGTTTTCGTTGAATTTCAGAGCTCTTGAATTGTGTTCTGATCTTCCTCCTTCCTCCCCTCCCCCATCCTTCCCTTTCTCTTTTCTTCTCTTAAAAAAAAATAGAATTTAGTTCCTGATTCGTGCAGATGGCATCCTGCCTTGCCGAGGATATTACTAGAAGTTTCTGTCCATTTTATTCTCCCCGCGTGTTTCTCCAGCACAGACTGTTTCCCCTCCTGCCCGCTTCTGTTTCTTTTTGCTTGCAATCCTGTATTTCATGTTGGAAATTTTTCTCAAATGTCTATCGATTCTCCCTTAAGAGATGGTACTGGCAAACTGGGAAGTCCCCTGCGGGCTGTGGGGTAGGCGTGCTTTTGAAGAGATTGCTTTTTTTTTTTTGGTGCCAGGTTTTTAAAAAATAGCATCCTGTTCTTCTTGGATTCCTTCCCTCCCCCGCAGTAAAGCTATAAATGTCCCCGAGAGCTCTCCCCTGCTCCTGGCCTAGTTTTTTGCTGGATATCTGTCTCTCTTGCTGGAGGCGCTCATGCGCTTGCTCTCAGCCCATCTGCTGCTACTTACGCGCGAGGCTTGGAGAGCTTTGAGGGGCGCTGTCCGTGGAGTGCGGTTGACTGTGACCGGGTGAGGACCGCTGTCTTCCGGTTGGCTTCTCTGACAGCGCTCCTCCAGGCCCCTGCCTGGGACGGCGCTCGCCTGGCTGTCCCCATGCCGGGAGCAGCATCGGGGAGGGCGGGAGGGACGTGCTCCTTGCCTTGTAACCTGTTTCCAGGAAGCTGTCACCCCCTGCACCCTTCTCCAGAGTAACCCACATGCTCCCAGGATGGGAGGGACGATCACCTGCCACTTGGACCAGAGGAAAGACTGCAAAACAGTATCACCCTGAAACTCTAGCACTTGAGTGTTATCGCTCATGGCTTCCGGGGGCAGAGCGTGGCCGGGCGCAGGGTGTGCCTTGTCTCTGTTCCATGCTGTCCGTGGCCTCAGCTGGAAGCTCTGGGTGCTAGGACGCCCAGGACACCTTTGGGTGCCTGGCCTTTCTGGTGACAGGCCGGCCGGCCCCCGAGGCTGGGCGTCCCTGGGAGAGCTGTGTGCTGCAGGGCGGCTCCTCCTGACTTAGCGCAGGGAGGCACCACGCCCCCCGCACCCCACTCCGCGCTCGCGAAGTGTGCTGAGCTCAAGGGGAAGAGGCAGCCACCCAGCTCTCGACCAGCCTGCTTGCTGTCACACTGTCAGGGGAGCCCGCGGGCTGTGGCACCCGCGACGCTGGGGCTTTGGCAGAGGCGATCGGCTGCACTGGCCTTCCGGGGAGTCGGGGGCCCCTGACTCCGGCTCTTTCCGGGGTTCGTCCTCGTCCTGTGGGCCCCGCTCTGGCAGGGGGTAGGAGTCACATCCCACGCGGCTCTGCGGGGCCACTGCTGCCCCATCAGCCACTTTCCTATCTTCTAAAATCCGATGGACACTTTTGTCTGGTGTCGTCGCCTCCCTTGCTCCTTGTCCGGTGGCCTTATACCGTTCCCCCGGCACTTAGTGGGGGCGCGGGAAGAAGGGGCGTGTGGTCTGCACATTCAGCCCACACCCCCTCGCTTTTTATTTTCATTTCCCCTCGATGGGTCTCGCCAGAGGCCTGTGAACTCTTCTAGGCTCTGGGTTTTCTTTGTGCGTGGCGTGCTGCCGTGTTGGCGCCGGCTGCTGGTGACCCTGGGAATGGGGGACATCCGGGATCCCGTCCTCAACAGCCCCGCTCAGCTCCTGCAGACCCAGCCGCGGCTTTGACAGAGTCAGTCGGCTCGTGTTTGCTCTCCTTTCTGTTATGTGGTGTCATTAATTCGTGATCGTTTTTCCCTTACTCTCATTTTTGGTGAGTTAATTTTCTAGTTTTTTAAGATGGAGGCTTATTATTGATTTTTCCCCCAGCCTTTGTTTTTTGATATATTGATTTTAAGGCTGTGAATTTCCTTCTGATTACCGCTTTAGCTGTAATGTGCAAGTTGTATTATATAGTATTTTTATTCGAATAAGCATATTTTCTAATTTTCATTGATTTTTAAAATACAAAAAAATTACTAAACTGAACATTTATGTATAATACACATATTAGGAAACATTCATCTTTAAGAAACAAACTAAATACCAAAAAGCTCCTATAAACTTTGTGTTTAGGAAACTTTAGAAACATTTCGAATAAGATCGGGATTAAGACTGGAGAGGCCTCCAGCACCGCTACACTTTTCTTATTTAAAAAAATTGTGGTAAAACATACACAACACAGTTTTCCTATTTCAATCATTTTTAAGTGTACAGCTCTGTGGTGTTGAGTACGTTCACGCTGTCATGTGCATGTGGTTTGTTTTTGACCCATGCATTATTTAGAAATGTTTTTAAATTTCAGAACTGGAGATTTTTCAGTTATTTTGTTGCTATCTTTATCATGATTACACTGTAGTTAGAAGACATTCTACGTGACTTCAGTTTTATATATATTAAGATTGCTTTATGGCTGTGGATATGTACTTTCTTATAAATTGTCCAAGTATGCTCAGCAACATTGCGTATTCTGCGGTTGTCAGGTGCAGTGTCCTGTGTGTATACGTCAACATGTATCTGTTAGGCCGGGTGTGTTAATTCCACAGCTTTAGTGAAACTTTCTGTGCCAGTGGACACGCTCCCTGTTCACACCATCCCCACACAGGAGCCACCAGCCACGTGTGCTTACTGAGGGCTTGAACTCTGACTAGTGCAACCGAGGAACTGAATTTTTGCTTTTATTTCATTTAAACTTATATTCATTGGCCACGTGTGGTTAGTAGCTTTTGTAGTGGGCAGCACAGTCCCGAACAGAGACTGAATTTGTCTCTGAGTGACCTCCCAGTTGCCAAGAGAGGCAGTAACATGACGGCGGCGGCACTGGGTTTGTCCGGAAATGTCTTGAAACTTCACCCTTTGGAATAGGTTTTGAAACAGACACACGCACTTGTCTCAAAGCGGGCACTGTTTCGGGAGTTTATAAAGGTTCGTGTTATAAAGGTTCGTGGTGAGTTCTGTCCCCTGACCTCCTCCTCTCTCGTCTCCTGCTGACGCACGTTTTGGGGCTTGTCTTTTTTCTCGAAGCACGGAGGGCCAGACAGTTTTGTAATCTGTACGTGACAATTCCGTCATCTCAGGTCTGCTGCCCCTGCTGGCCCTTCCCATTGTCTTCTGTCCTGTATACCTGGTCACCTCGCGGCACACTCAAAATTGTGTCTGAGAGGTTTTCGTAGGAATAATTTGAGGCCTACAGTCTCCAGA
>NW_006442117.1:96569-100100 GCF_000325575.1 Pteropus alecto | reverse complement strand
CTCGCGCCGCGTGCCGCCGGGCGGGCCGCTCGCGGAGGCCTTGTCGCTCGGCACCCTCGGGGTCACCGCCCGCCGGTCAGGCGGCGTGTCGCCCACGATGCCCGGGGGACTCTGAGCGTTTGCCAGGCTTGGCGAGCAGCCTTTTGGCCCTTTCTGCCGTCCACCCTGCCATCACCCACGGCGACCCCGTGGACTCTGCCCAGCTTTGGCGTGCCGCCGGGCGGGCCGCTCGCGGAGGCCTTGTCGCTCGGCACCCTCGGGGTCACCGCCCGCCGGTCAGGCGGCGTGTCGCCCACGATGCCCGGGGGACTCTGAGCGTTTGCCAGGCTTGGCGAGCAGCCTTTTGGCCCTTTCTGCCGTCCACCCTGCCATCACCCACGGCGACCCCGTGGACTCTGCCCAGCTTTGTGATGGAAGCCGTCCTTCGCGCGGCAGCTGGAGGCCTGTCCCGAAAGTGCGGAGAACCTGCCACCCCCAGCTTGGACTGCGTCCTCGAGCCTTGGTCCCAGGCTAAGGGGAGCGGCCCAGCTCGGCGTGGGGTGTCTCCCTGCCCGCTGCCTGCTCCGCGCTTTCGTCCCCAGCAGGTGCGCCTGACCTGCGAACTCCTGTTCCCTCGCTGTCCAGGCCTCTGAAGGCCGCCCCGGCCCCTGGCGTCCTCCCTGTCCTCTGGCTTGCCCCAGGGGGCCTTGAAGCAGTCCCTGCGCTCCTTCCTGGAGGCCCTGGGGCGCCCGGAGGGCGCGGGGCGGAGGGACTGGTCCGCTTGAAGTCCCCTCCCACCGTTTCAGCTCCAGCCACCCCTGTTGTCGTGGCCCCTGGCGCCCCCCCCATCCAGGGCGGAGCGGGTGGGCGGGGCCGACGCGCCGCTCGGACAGATGTTTGAGTGACCAGTGGCACTAGGTTCTCAGGGTGGCGGAAGGCGGGCGTCCCGCACCGCGCTCTGGAGGTGCCGGGCGGTGCGGGTGTCAGGCGGGGGTGGGACTGCCGTCTCTTCCTGTGCGCTCAGCGATAAGGGGCGGAGTCGAGCGACAGCTGGTCCGTCGAGGCCCCGCAGGCGCCCGGAGGAGGCGACGAGGCATCCGGGAGCGGCACCTGGAGCTCGGTTCCCCAGCATCTGATGGGGGGGGGTCCCTAAGACCCAACAGGGTCTGGGTGCTGAGGAGTGCTCTGAATGTGCGTTTAGGCTGCAATGAAAACGGCTCCCAAAGGGCGTAAACACAATAATATAACTTTTACCAAAAATAAAGGGTTTCTAAGAAATAATGGATGGCACGATCGTACAAGGTAATCAGGACAGCAGTGTGTTGGAGTGTGTCCTTGGTACCCGGTGTTCACTCGGCCGGCAGCCCCACTCCTGCTGGGGTTCCCAGCTCTAAGGACAGAACTTAGGGCAATGGGAGTGGGGACCGGGCCCGAGTCCTGTAGCCACTTCTGTCGCAGGTGGAGGGGAGGCCCTTGGAGCAGGGGCTCCCATCTAGCTCTTCAAACTGGGGTGCACGACTGTGCACTGAGCCAGTGAGCACACCTTGCTGTGACTGGGGGCCTTTCAAGTTCAGGTCACCAGCTAGCTCTACGAGTAGCACGTCCTGTAATTGTGGGACATCGAGAAGGGATGGCTTTCATCCGGGCATTCGGGTAACTGAGAAACCAACCTCGTGCACCTGCTGATGAGCACAAACCCAGGTCTTCCCTGAGGCTGGGACAACTGGACTTCTGGGTACAGTGGACAAAGCCAGTGGCCACCATGCTTGCCTGTGATGTGTACTTAGATGCTTAATCTTAGAATGTGAGTGACAGCAGTTGCTTTTGAATGAGCTTAGTTCAGTGTTGCTGTGTTGGTTGTTGATTTAAAGATGGGTTACGCTGTTTCAAAATTATTATACTAACTTGTTTCCGCATTTCTGCTTTAAGTGAAACTTGTGAATTGAACCTAAGTGAAAGTGTTACTGATTTAATTAGGCGTTGTGTATTTTTCGACTCAAATACTTAGAGTTACTCTATGTAAGCCTGATTTTAAAGCACTTTGATCTTGTTGTGTCTCTGTTTTCAAAAGCATCGCCAGTGAAAGATGGCAAAGAAAACCCTGAGCAGCAGCAGCAGGTCGGGACGAAAGAGACCAGCGATTTACCCAGCGGCTGCGACCCTGGACCCCGGCCCAGCGCCTTGTCTGCTGGAGGAGCCAGGAGGGCTGTCAGGAGCCCGCAAAGATCGTCCAGCAAAATCAGGCAGAAGAAGCATCCATTTGCTCTGTATGGCTGGGGGGAAAGACAGACGGACACGGGGAGCCAAAAGACTCACAATGTCTGCGCGTCCGCCCCGGTGCATGAGGTGAGTCTGCGTGCAGCCCCCCTGCCCCTGGGAGGGGGGGCTCGGGCTGCGTCCCTGTCGCCGGGTGGCACACCCTGTGGTCACTGGGAGGTCTCGGGGGCTGGTACAGGGGTTGAGGGAAACCAGGAGTGGGCATCTGATCAGCCAGCAGGGGGAGCCCAGAAGTGGGCCGCAGGATGGGCAGGTCCCTGAAGGGGTTCAAAGCACTGAGCCGGGTGAGCAAGCGGCCAGAGTCGGGGTCCTCGCGTCCCGGGGTCCCTGGGGCCGGCGGCAGCCGTCTGGGTTTGCCGCTGGCTCCGCGAGAGTCTCCAGTTCCCCCGCTTTGATGACTGGCGTGTCCTCGACTCCTGTTACCGGTTTGTCGCCCGACTGCTTTCCCTGTCGCTCTTGAGGTCTGCCCTGCACGCCCCTTCGCTCCTGGGGGAAGTTTGAGTGACCGATTCTGCTCAGACCAGCCTCAGCCTTTTCCTCCCAGGGCTGAGCTTCCCTGTAACTCAGTCCCGGCTCATCCCCGTGCCCCGTCCTGAGAACGTGCCACGTGGGGTCCTCACGTGGAGAGACACAAAGCAGCTACATGTGTTAGCGTTGATACTATTACATCAGCCTGAGAGGCAGAAAGCGCAGGCTGTGGATTCTGATTACACACTGATCACATTTTTACTGAGCAGATGGTGTCATTCAGAGGGATATTTGAGACAGCGGAGCGGTGCTTTAACCCAGGGCCTCGGGCTGTCCCACGGGATTGAGTCTCACAGGCTCATCTGTCGTGTGAAATGTCTCAGGTGGCAGAAGCCCTTGGGAATTTTTTAGTATTTTGCTGTTAAGCATTTGACGCCCTTTAGCGGAAATTTTAGCCATGCTTGATGCTAAGCGGGTCCCGTCACCCCCAGAGCCAGTTTCCGGAGGCTCATGTGGATTAGACACGCGCCATTGACGGTGGGCGGTCAGCGCGGCGGCCGCTCTGTCGCTCGGTGTCTGCGTCACAGACAGTGGGTCAGCCACAGACCCGGGCATGGCTTTCTCCGCAGAGCCGCTGGCGGTGAGCTTGGGCCCGATCCGCCGGGCTCCCGGTGACCCGGGGCGGCCTCACTGCAAACGTCCTTGAGAGTCGGCCCAGAAGCCACGCCAGCTTTTGTGCCTTTGTCTTTGAACCCGCCCTAGATTCACGCGTCAGCGCTGCGCGCCCAGAGCCGGAGACAGGCCGAG
>NW_006442117.1:93243-96495 GCF_000325575.1 Pteropus alecto | reverse complement strand
CGGACGCGGGGCGGGGCCGGGGGGCCGGGCCGCCCTCCGCCGAGAGCCCCTGGGTGACCGAGTACATGAGGTGCTACTCGGCTCGCGCCTAGGGGGCGCCGCGGCCTCCTGAGAAGTGTCGCCGCGGGAAGGCAGCAGGACGCGACGGGAACGAGGAGACCAGCGTCGGTTTACAGGACCAGGGCGTTTCCACGAGATCGCCCTGTGTTACTGAGTGCCGGTCGCGCTGCTCGGCAGTCGGTCGAAGCCATAGACGTTTGGTCGTTCGTGAAGACGATGCCCTAGGTCTTCGGTGTTCTTCCGAGGGTCTGTTTGAAGCACCCTTCTGTTCTAAGATGTCGTCACCAGATGCCTTTAAGCGGCCGCCGATGCTCGACACTCCGCATCTTTCCACTTGTCCAGGCCCGTGTCGTCCTGTCCTGGGTCATGTCTCAGGTTCCGTAGCGCCGAGGTCATGGCACAGCCCGCAGCACGAGGCTCGTTTTCCTCCTGATGGTTCTGTGAGAGGTTCTCAGGCCCACGGAGAGCGACACGGACACCGAGTGACGCCGACGCCGCCCAGCCCCTGACGGCGAGGCGAGGCCTCGGGTCGTTTCTGAAAAGCTAAACCCACTTGTTCCAGGGCTCGCGATGCTTCGGACACGCCGAGGCTGGACGGGGGCCGTCTCCGCTCCCGGTCGCCCCCAGGCGGCCCCGGTCAGCAGTCAGCGTCCGGCTGTAGCTGGGGGGGTCCCCAACGCACTGTTCACAGGGGCGATCTGTCTTCTGAGTCAGTCGTTTTTTATTGTGAGATGTTTTTAGAACACAAAGCGAGGGGTCGGCCCCGCGCTGCTGGCCCACGTCTGCCCACTGTGGCCTCTGCCTCTTGTGTCTAAGCTGGCAGTGACTTCATAGCTTACCTAAAATTTCGCTTCGTAAAACCGAGATCGTCTTGCTCACAGGTACGAGGGACGAATGTTGCCACGCACGTTTGGGATGTAACCCACCCCGACTTCCTCCGCTGTCTCCCCCCAGAGCTCCCGAGGCCGTGACCTTGGGCGCACCCAGACCTCAGACTGGCGTACGTGGCTGCCCAGCTCGGGCTTATTCAGAACCAGGTGTGAGCGGTGGCTGTGCACAGATGCCGGTGCTCAGACGAGGTGCGCCTCCGGTGACAGGATCTGGGGACAGGATCAACGGCTGAGAAGCGGGCTCCCCCCGGGAGGCGGGAAGGGCGAGCACCGGACTGGAGAGAAGGGGACAGAAGGGGACACTTACCGGCCGCTCCTGGGGGGGGGGCGGACCCACTGTTTGGGGTCAATGTGAGGCTGAGCATTTCCTCGGCGTTTTTACTCTGGGTCTTTGAAGTATCACGGTCAGTTTTTAGAACACGAGCATGTTTTATTCCACATAAAATCTTCACATAACGTCATCTACGACTGTTTGAAGCTTTGAAAACTCAGCGAAGAACTGTGAGCTTTAAAAAAAGACTTTAAATGTTTCGCGTCTCGAGGCGAAACGCTTTAGGAGAGGGCCGTCCTAGTCGGTGGTGTGCATGGTGAGAGGAGGTCCGGTGCGCTGTCCAAAGCAACCTCGGCTGTGCCCCTGGTGACTTTTGCTGGCACTGTTTTTAAAGTCCTTAAACATTGCACATACCTTAAAGGTTAAATTATTGCAGCAGGTGGACGGTGTGGCCGCCTGTGGAAGCTGTCCCTTCAGCCACGCCTGCTGGTCAGCGGGCCACCCAGCTGAACGGCCGCCCTGCACCGGACGACCCGAGGAAGGGGCCTGGGGTTGCTCGGGCCACACGCAGACAGGCGCCTCCGAAACCCGCTCCCTCTGGGCTCCGAACAGGCCCAGCTCCCCTCGAAAACACGTCCCTGAGCACTCCAGACACAGCCCTGGAAAAGCCCGGAAGGCGATCTCGGCCATTGACCCCTTACACAGAGGACAGATGAAGGTGTGTAAAGTGTTTCTGGTGTGCATGAACAATAAATCCGCGTGAACGCGCTGAGTCCCTGTCCTGTGTCCCGTCGTTGGTGGGCGAGGGTTTCTTTCTCTTCAGCGGTGACTGTTACCTTTCGAGCCTATGAAATGAAGTTGAAATGATGCGATGGTCTCGCCCTTCCCTTCTCCCTCTAGAAACTGGATGTTTGTGATCGCGTCGTCATCCATTTTTTTTATGGTGACATTGGTTAACGAAATCCTTAACTAACGATGAGGCATGTATGTATTTACACTGTGCGTTCACCTCCCATAGTGAGATTTCTTCCTGTCACCACATATGCATCCTCGTTCTTGAGACAACTCGCAAGACAGCGAGAGAGTTTAAAACGGCCTTTCGTGCCGCAGAGGTGGAAACGACTTGAGAAGCCAGTGATATTTAGAATAGAGAATAAAGTCGTGGCTACATAAGACTCTCTACGTTTTTGGGTTTTAAGCTCTTAAGACAACGTGTCTTGAATGTGGTTCTGTTGTTTTTATGAAGAGCAGTGACAGAGCATTGAGTGCCATTCGCGCTGCTGGCGTGGTGTGACCAAGAAGTGCGCAGGAATCAATTCTCCCTTTTACACCCCAAAAGACCGCTGCCACTTGGCACCAGCCGGCACCTCCGGTTGTATGTCTCCCGCCCCCGTGAACTTTCTAGGCACATATGAATGTTGTGCTCACCACGTAGCGGGCACATGCTTATGCCACTTCGTATGCATTAGCTTTGTCACCTGCGTGCTAGGTCACGCGAACTCAGCTGACGCACTTGCATTATTTGAGTGACCGGAAATCGTTACATCCCAAACACAAAACTGTGCGGTTTGCAGGTTCACGAAACCTTTGGTGTGTTTTCCTCCCCGTTTAAGTCGATGATGCGGGTCTGGGCACAGGTGGCCTTTCTGCGTGGCATTTCACAGCCCTCGCCGTTTACGATGTTCTAAGGTATCATTGGCAAAGAGGGAGACGGGCGAAGCGGGTCTTAGAAGTAAACGCGTTTCTCGTCAACTGCTTCAGTAAAAAGTCGTGTGGTGGACAATTTTTACATTTCACTGGACTAGATTTAAAAAATGGTGCTGATTTATAAAGCTTGATTCTGTATGGGTTCGGTACCCAACTGCTAACGCCTGACTCATCAAAATGTGAGCTGGAGATTTCAAACCGTTTGCCTTTGAGATGGGTTTCCGGACAGCGGGATGAGCAGGGGCGGGGGGCCGAGTGGGGGCCTCGCTGGCGCTTGTGCTCACGGAGCCGCAGAGGCCTGAGCCGCTCTGGTGGGGGCTGGGG
>NW_006442117.1:90992-93088 GCF_000325575.1 Pteropus alecto | reverse complement strand
TCTGCAGAGCGTCCCCGGGAGCCGCCCTTTGTCCTTGGACCCCTCGGCTTCGCCGGCTGCTGGGCGCAGGGGAGCTGAAGCAGGGTCTCATACAGTGCCCTGCGAGGCTGGGAGCTCCCACCTGGTGGGCACAGTGTGGCCTGGGGCGGAGGGGACGCAGCCATGACAGCCGTCGTCCCCCTTCTGTGCTCCGTCTGGGGCCTTTGTCCCACTGCTGCTGGCTTCTGAGCCCTGTCCCAGACCCGCCTTCCTTCTGGGTAGCTGTCCTACTGTTGATCTTTGCTGCGGGCAGAGGCTGGGGTCTGTCATGTCTGCATCTTGATGAGTCACCTGAAACAGGGCTCTGGGAGCTGTGAGTCCCTCCTAGAGAGGAGGGTTTAGCAGGGTCACATGGCCACCTTGTGGGAATTGTGCAAACAAGGCTCTTGCGGTGGCTGGGCTGGATCCACAGGCCCCTTAGGGAGACCTGGCGATGCGACCGACTGGTCCTCTGTCCTTCCCACAGCACTGGAGCCCTGCGGGCCAGGCTCTGGGCACACAGAAGGCAGCCCCGTCCTGGGGAGGTCTTCACCCAACAGGAACACGCGCTTAGGCAGGAAGGATGGGGCAGAGCCTGGCATCGAGTGGACGGGGGTTGGAGAAGCTTCCAGCACAGACGTGAGGAAGGGGGTGCAAAGGCAGAGAGGCCACGAGGAAGCCGGGGGCCAGGGGCACGCACGGACGGAGCAGCACTGTCCCCAGGGGCACGCACAGCGCGAGGGCGTGCGCCTGCATTTCCGGCCAGTGACCAGTATGACCAGTATGACCAGCATGACCAGCATGACGGCTTCTCCGGAAGAGGGAATGGCGTGGCGGCTTGCCCTGAGTGGATGACGGGGGCTCAAGGGCTCCCACCCAACGCGGAAATTAGCTCCTTACTCTCCGCCGTCAGTAGGTCCCTAAATATTTAGAGAACGTGATTATTTCCACGGCAATTTGGAACGTAAAATACTCAGACATTTAGCGTTTGTTTCCTTAATGCTAGTTTCCTTTAAAATGAAATGTACACGTGACGTCAGGAGTTCGAGGAGCTCGGAGCGCAGGGCCCTTCGCGGTCGGTCCCCACAGCGGCGAGGGTGGCGTCGCCGCGGGAGAGGGCACGTCGTGATGACCGCGCCCCTCGGCGAGCTCGCGCTCCAGACGCAGGCGCCGGCGTGGGGTGCGTTCTCCATCATGGGACAAGGACATCGGACGATGTCCGTTAAGTGTGCCTCGTGTCATGACAGCAGCAGAGGTGACATGCCACATGTGACAACCGGACAGTAAGGGCACCAACCACACGGTGGCCACATGGCTGTGGGTGGCAGGCTGCCTGCCCTGGGGTCCCTGCTGGAAGCATGACTGTCCCCTGGGCTGAGGGATGGCAGCTGGCACCACTGGCCGCAGGCTGGGGCATCACCCCGATTGGACTGTACACAGCACCTGTCCCCTGGGCTGAGGGATGGCAGCTGGCACCACCCCGATTGGACTGTACACAGCATGTGCATTTCGCTTTTCAACACGTGCCAGGAAACCAACTTGGTACAACCACAAGATATGAAAGCAACCATTTTGGCTTCGTGACAGTATCTTTAAGAAGTTCCCAATGGTATGATGTCTATGCAAATTAAAAATACATACTGTCGGAGATGCATCCTGAACTACTTTTGGGTGAAATGACAGATGCCTTGGATGTTCCCAAATTCAGAGCATAAAAAGCCGGGGCAAAGGGAAATAAACGAGCTTGGCACGATGCAGGCTGGGGAAGCGGCCGGTGCTGCTGTCTGCACACGCGCGTCTGAAAACCTCCAGAGAGAAAAAACAAAACATAAAGGCCACTTCAGAAGAAACGCACGGGCTCCCTGACGGCGTGACTTTGCAGCCGCGAGCGTGTCCCCGACCTCGGCGTGGCGGCCGACAGCCCCGCAGCGCACGCCTGCCTGGGACCGGCGCGTTCCGGAGGCTGCACTGGCAGCTGATGGAGCTCCAGGGGCCGTGGGGACCTCGGATTCACGCCCAGATGGCCGGAGGCGCAGGTGACAGCCTGGACCTACGGCTGGCATCCGACGTGTGTGCTG
>NW_006442117.1:89732-90928 GCF_000325575.1 Pteropus alecto | reverse complement strand
ACCCCGCTGGCTGAAGAGCCGGGACCGGCTCGTGGTGCACACGGGGCACTGACCGACCGCGCCCCGTCACGTCTCCTAACGGCCTTGAGTAAGAGCCATCACACTCTGGGCCTCCAGCAACTTTTATTGGTCAAAGAACGTGGAATTTATACGCAGTACTTATGGTTGCATTAACAGACTCATTTATAAACCGACTTAACATTTGTCTTATTTAGAGATTCTTCTTTTTGAATACACTGGAGTGGCGGAGTGGACATGCCCCGAGCCCATGCAGAAAGCTGTTCCCGCGTGAGCAGCCTGCAAAACCGTCGCAGATGAGACACCGAGCGACACACCCTCCCAGCAACGTCCAGGGAACAGCCGAGTCTGAGAATCTGCCTCGTATTCTAACGTCTCAAATAAAACACTCAAGGCTTTTTAAAAGCAAATTAAAGTAACTAAAGCGGACACAGACTGATGTTTCTCTCGAGTTACTCCTCAGGGTTTGTGCCACTTGTGCTCTGTTGAGGAAAATAAAGAGCCAAGAACGGGCAGTTTCGGACTGACGGGCAGTGACGTTGACCCCCAGGCGCCGCGGGGCACAGTGGAAGCACACGTGCGGGCGAGGTGGGCAATGCTTTTACACTTTCAGCCTTAAATAAGGCTGTATTTCAATCTTAAAGCAAAGTTCAATTTACATATTTTTTGGATTGACATTTTAAAATATTGGAACAAGTCCTTGCAATACAGTAGATGTTATAGTTCGATCAACCTCCTGTGAATTAAAAACATGTTGACTTGATAACCGTGCTGAGGCATTACGTATCCTGCAGAAGCTGCACAGAAATGTCCTGGTGGCGTCCATTCTCCGTCAGCGTGATTCAGCGGGTTCTTGAAAACGCACAGAAGCAGTAACGGGCGCACGAGGAGGCAGCGATGCTGCGCTGGTGACTCCCAGGAAGAGCACAGCGGCCCACACGGCGTCTCCTGCCGCGGCCACACGTCGCCTGGGAAGCCTGGCTGAAGGTCCTGGGGCCCCCAGCGCTGACCACGGCAGGCGCTCAGGCCACGCCTCCTGAGCCGATTTGGACGAAGACGCTTTACCCTCAACAGCGTGCCGGGCAGTGTAATGTTCATAGGAAACCTCCAGTTTTAATTTCATTTTGGTACGTAACAGCCGACCTGGTATTTCACATGGGTCACGTAAACAGCCCGTG
>NW_006442117.1:84532-89378 GCF_000325575.1 Pteropus alecto | reverse complement strand
TGCGCAGCCAGCGGTCCCGTGAACCTGCACACGTGTGCGCAGCCAGCGGCCCCGTGAACCTGCACACGTGTGCGCAGCCAGCGTCCCGGCCTGGTGTGCTGTGCCGCCTCCGCCAGCTGGCCTAACACTGCAGGTCGCTTTTCTTCTGCTTCTGCATGAAGCAGCCAAGGGTGGTGGCAAAAAAACTGCTTCGAGCTCCAACAATTGTGTCCCAAATACCATGGTACAAACACCTAAAAAACACGAAGAACAGTTTAGAAACGTGCCTCACCACAGACGTACAAACACACGTGGCTTGCAGTCCCCCGGGAATCAGCGACCCCTGGAACCTGAACCCAGGCTGCCTTACGCCCATGGGGCACCGTGGTAAACGGGAAAAAAGAGGAAGCTTTCAAGAGTTAAGGCTTCATCTGCAGGTTTTATAAATGAATCTTCCCTCCGAGCGACAGGCACGTCCATATTCTGCCTCCGCTGAACTCTAG
The DNA here is from genome assembly GCF_000325575.1 of Pteropus alecto. NCBI lineage: Eukaryota > Metazoa > Chordata > Mammalia > Chiroptera > Pteropodidae > Pteropus > Pteropus alecto. The sequence goes on along the minus strand of NW_006442117.1, from coordinate 88,896 downwards.
TGATGTTTCTGCATCTCCTGACGTGACCACGTGATTCTTCCTCTGCAGCCTGTTCACGTGGCGGACGACATTAACTGACCGGAGCCGAGCCGGCCCTGCACGCCCGGGATCAATCCCACCTCTCCCCCTGTGGGATGTGCTTTGCTACTGTGTGTCTGAGGATTGGCGCATCTGTGTTCACGAGAGATGCTGGTCTGTACTTTTCCCGTAATGACTTTGGTTTTGGAATTACAGGGGTGCTGGCTTCATGGAATGAGTTAGGAAGCTTCCATCTGCTTCCGCCCTGTGAAAGAGATTGTAGAAAACCGGTGTGATTTCTTCCTTAAATGTTTAGTAGAATTCACCAGTGAACCCATCCAGGCCTGGTGTTTTTGGAAGGTTATTAATTATGGGTTCGATTTCTTTAATAGATACAGGTCTATTCAAATCGTCTATTTCTTCCTGTATCAGTTTTGACAGATTGTGTCTCTCAAGGGATCGCTGTGTTTCCTCGAGGTCATTAAACTGCTGGGCTCACGGCTGTTCCTTTCCCACCCTTTCGACGCCCACGGGCCCTTCACTTCTGCTCATCACGACGCGTCCTTTTGCCCCTTGGTTGGCCCGGCTGGAGGCTTAGTGATTGTACTGGTCTTTTCAAAGAGCCAGCTTTGGAACTGCTGATTTTCCTCTACTGATTTCATAGTCTTATTTTCATTCGTTTCTGCTCTAATTCATAGTTATTATTTTTCCTCTTCTGCCGATGTTGGATGACTCGCTCTGTCCTAGTTTCCATGGCACAGTTGGGGGGCTGTCCCTAAACCTTTCTTCTTTCCTGATGTGTTCGGTGCTACAGATTTGCCTCTACGTACCGCACTCCCTGCACTGCCCGCCCCCCAACTTCGATAAGTTATATTTTGATTTTCATCTGGTTCAAAATATTTTTAAATTTCTCTTGAGATTTCTTTTTGATCCATGGGTAATTTAGAAGTGGCTGTGTGACCTCCGAGCGTGTGGGGACTTCCCAGCCATCTTTCTGTCACGGCTTCTAGTTTAATCCACTGTGGTCGGAGCGCAGACGTCATATGTACGGTCTGTGTTTTTTAATTTGTTTAGGGGTGTTTTACACGCAGCGTGTGGTCTATGCGGGTGAATGTTCCCTGTGAGCTTGAGAAGAATGTGTGTTCCACCCTTGGGAACGTCTACCTGTTAACACGCAGCCACCTCTCCCTTTCCTGACATGGCGGCAAACGCAGTTACCGCCCCTGCAGCAGCGTGTGCGGGACGGAGCTCAGGGTGGGGGCGGCGGGGCTGCGCGGGGGGCCCTACCTGCGTGCGCCCCGGCTGCTCTAACAGCCACAGTCCTGCGCGCTGGGGGCCTGGGCCCGACGTGGGGAGCGCAGCTGCCGCAAGGCCGCGTCTCCGTACTGGATGCCTGAGCCCATCCTCTCGGGGTCCAGCTCACCTGGGGAACAAGCACGTCTTCAGAAAAGGTTTTACGTTGCCGTGATCCCCCCAAAATACGTCAAGTGAAAAGGAAGAGCAGAACATTGTGTACTTATGCCACTGTTTTGAATAAAGAGGACAAAACACATACATATAGGTTTGCTTACACGGGCATAACATACCTCGGGAAGAATACGTGAAAACGGACCAGGGGTCCCAGATGGCTAGGGGACCATAGAGGGGTGGGGCAGAGGGCGAGGGACCTCACCGTGTTCTCTTCTGTACTTTTCGTTTTTGGAATTATGTGAATGTGTTATGGATACAAAGGTAAGTTAATTTAAGATGAAACTGCGAAGGGTACTGCCTTCTACCTATCAGGCCCGTAAAAATCCTGGGCGTGGTGCTCCGCCCATGGGCGGGGCTTCCGGGCAGCAGGCGCTTTCACGGCGACCGGGGACCAGCGACCGGGGACCAGCGACCGGGTACCAGCGACCGGGTACCAGCGACCGGCGCCTCCCGACGGCTCCGAGCCCCACCTGGGTTCTTTGCCCGCAATTCTAATTCTGGGCATTTATCTCACACACGCTCACACTCGTGAAGTGGCACATAAAAGGTTACCGACTGCGGCATAATCCGTGCCAGCAAAATACTGCAACAGCCCAAGTGCCCAAGGAAGGCTGGATACGTTCATTAAGGTCACGCACACGGTGCGGGCAGTCACGTGCATCAGCACAGTGTGTGTGTGGACGTCTCCACACGCTGATGCGTAAGCGCAAAGCGGGGTGCGGCAGAATCCGGCTTCCAGGTAAAAACACGGGGAGGAAGGAATGGTTTTCGCGTCGTGTGAACGAACTGCCTACGTGGAAAGTTGAAATTCAGACGGCTGCACAAGTCTAACTTACAACCATTATTTTTTCACTTGGACGTAATTATGATTCTGATGATCTCACAGGAAATGGTCTCGAAAGCTTCGCGAGTCCATTTGCGTGCACGGCACCCGTGGCTGAAACATCCACGTGGCGAGCAATGCAAGTGGCACGTCCGCGAGCTTGACGACACCCAGCCAGTCGTGACGGGGACGATGCCACAGAGAACTTAAAATGACGGGCTTTGTGCCAAGTTTAGTAAAATCTTGTTTTCTTGTTTGAAATCAAAAACCGCAGAAGGACGGAGCGGCCTTTTGCTGTTGGGACCCTGACTGCCCAGAACCACGTTCTCTGTCCCCTCCCTCGTCCCTCCCTCCACCTCTGCCTCCTCCCCTCTCGGTATTTCCCCCGCTCAGATCTCTCCGTCACCAAACCTCCTCCTCCACGCTGGCCTCGGCGCCCTCCGGTCCCAGCCCCACACCCCAACACGGGCCCTTCTCCGATCCCGACTGCCATCCGTCCTCTACCTCCTCGGTTCCTGACAGAGCGGACGCCCCCTGCCCCCCGCAGTGGCCCACTCCAGCTCGGCTCTTAGCCTAGAGGCTTCTCGGCTGCGCTGCACAGCGGACGGTCCTCCGCCTGGACCTCGGTGCCGGACGCCCACTCTCCCGGGTCTCTGCGGCTCTCACGGCCTCCCGTGAGACGGAGGGGCCCTCCCGCCGCAGGTGCCCGACCACTGCTCGTCCCTCGGCCGCCAGGGTTTTGCTCATGGTCCCTGCTCTGCTCACTCTCGGCTTCGACCAGAAGCTCTTCTAGAGCTTCCACTAGACCCTGTGCCGATGGCTCCCAACGCGCTGTCTGCCCAGGTGCCCACAGAGCTCGCCGGACACGCCGTGTGCCATGCGGGATCAGCCTGGCTCCCTGGAAGTGCCCTGTCCTCCGGCTTCCCGGCGTCTCCCCACCCAGGGGGGACATCAGTTAGCTGGCGCCTCTCCTTCCTGACACCCCCGCAAACCGCCCTGCCCCAGTCAGCTTGTGGCGCTCTGCCGGGGTACCTCCCGGCTCCATCCGCGCCGCCTCGACGCCCGCACCCCCAAAGCTCCAAGCGACTGCTCGCTCATCTTCCCCTCTGATTTCTCGGACGCCTTCACTGGCAGCCTGGCCTCCAGCCCTGCTCTCCCGTCAGTCAGTCCCCGCCTGTCGCAGCGCATTGCCACCCCCCTGCCCCGCCACAGCGGTCCTCGATCTCAGATGAACAGCAGAACCACCTCACGAGGGCATCGAGGCGGGCTGGCCCCGGGCCATCGGCGGGAGCCGGGACCCTAACTTTCATGCTCTGGTGACTCCAGGTACAGCCAGGGTCGGGACCCAGAAACTCACAAGACAAAACTCCGGGGCCTCGAGGACGGCCCTGGCCTCGGCGTCTCTCCCTCCATGCCCTGCCGCAGCCTCCGCTCCGGCGCCTTCCCCCTCCTGCCTCTCAACTCACGCCGTCCCCTCTGCAGGACTGCCACCGTCCTCGCCCTTGGCCGGTCCCTCCCTCGTATGTGGAGGGACAGAACTCAGCCACCACCTGCCTTGGAAGCCCTCGCCGACACGAACTCCACGCCCCGGCTGAGCGGGCTCCCCGCCCTGGGGGACCCTGACCCGTAGTGACCACACTGCAGTGCGGTCATCAAGGACGGCCCCTCAGGAAGCCAGGAGGGTGACGAGGGGCAGAGGGGCAGGTGTTTGCGCAGATGGACTGGGCGGTGAGCGTCCGCACGCAGTTTTGGTAATGCCGAGATAAACGTCAGCGCTGATAAGTGACAGCTGCGGAGGCTTCTGTCAGCGCCCAAAGTGGGGTTATTTTAAATGTACTTTTCCTGAGGCAACAAAGACACGATACCGTGACAGACCACGGAGGCACGTTCTGTGAGCTTCACAGAGCCACGTCTGCGAGTGCCACGGTCACGTGATGTACCCGAGCCCCAACGCCGCATGGCCGGTCCCCCGCCAGGACACCTGGCCCGGCCCAGCAGAGCTGGCAGTGGCTGAGACCGTGGGCACAGGTGGCCGTTGTCGGCTGGGGGGTGC
>NW_006442117.1:78724-84466 GCF_000325575.1 Pteropus alecto | reverse complement strand
AATGCCGAGATAAATGTCAGCGCTGATAAGTGACAGCTGCGGAGGCTTCTGTCAGCTGCCCCAACTGGGCTTATTTTAAATGTACTTTTCCTGAGACAACAAAGACACGACACCGTGACAGACCACCATGGAGGCACGTTCCGTGAGCTTCACAGAGCCACGTCTGCGAGTGCCACGGTCACGTGATGTACCCGAGCCCCAACGCCACATGGCCGGTCCCCCGCCAGGACACCTGGCCCGGCCCAGCAGAGCTGGCGGTGGCTGAGACCGTGGGCACAGGTGGCCGTTGTCGGCTGGCGGGTCAGAGGGGGCAACGCTCTGTGACCAGCCACCCCGGAAACACTGAAAAGCGACAGCACCGAGCAGACGGGGCCCGCCGAGCGCGTCCGCCGCCGGCGCCTCTACCTGACTCGATCTTGTTGAGGATCTTCCTCGCGCACTGCACGAAGGCGTCCTCCACGCTCTCCCCCGTCAGCGCACTGGTTTCCAGAAACATCAGCTCTGAAAGCGACAGCAGACACGGCAAAGGCGCGTTGACAGCCACCGCCTGACTGGGGACCGCCCGCCCTCCCGGGGGAGCAAAACCAGTCAGTCGGTGAGAACATAATCTGGCAGCTCTAGAGTCCAACTGAGAATCGACATTAGGGTATTTTAATTCTCGACTGGTTCTAGATGTTGACTTATCTAGACGTAACTTAAGACGTCTGATGCCTGGGGTCTGTTACGTAAGCGGCCACCGACTGTGCGCTGACCTCACGTTGCCACACGGCGTTCAGAGTTTCAAAGGCAGCTGTAACCAAGTGACTCCAGTGTCAGTGAGACCAAGCCACGAAGCCTGGTATTTCTTCTGCTGCTTTTCTTTCTGTTTAGATGTCATATTTCACCATCTTAGCTTCAAATTAATTTAAGATGACATCATCTGATTAGCACTTTTAAAGACTGTTATTATCGATTTCACCCTAAATTAAGTCCTGAAAGACTCAAAGATCCTCGACTAGGAAGTCGTTACAGAATATTAATGCATTTGCTCGCATCATTACAGTAACTTTCGTGGGCAGAATGCGGTACCGCGAAAATATGCGAAATCAGCCTCGCTTTACAGTCAACAGCTGGATGTTCCCTGAACACTTTGGTCCTGAAACCCCAGTAGCCGTTTAAATGGGAAGCAGTGACGTCGCCCCGAGTCAGCATTTGAAAAGTGGTAACAGGTAAAGGTCACTTGCCGTTTTCTTGAGCAAACCTGGAGGCTTCTAAGAAAGTCACCTCGCGATCGGCGTCCAGGTCCTTCTTGTTCCCGCACAGGATGACCACGATGCTCTGGCTGGCGAGCATTCTGGCATCTGTCAACCAATTAGTAAGCGCATTGTAGGTTTCTCGGCTGCGTGACACAGAATTGTGAAAATGGTACATGTATTTTACAAAACCAGCAACTCTTCGCGCGCGCTCACACGTCGCACACGGCTCCTGAACACGTGCGGTGGAGCCACGTGTTCACACCAAGCACGCGGCACACCCTCCGCCGCCTCCCGGAGAGCGAGGGCGAGACATTCTGTTGTTCTGTTTGCCCGATCAGGGCGCACAAGGAAACCGGTTCCTTTACCAGAGAGATAATTAAGTTCTGCGCGTCGGCGTGAAGCTCTGGGGAGACCTGGCGGCTGACTGTCGCCACTCAGCAAACCCGCCTCAGATGCTGGTACTTTGCCGCAGAGGCATATGTCGGACGGATTCCGTGTGAGGACTCTGTGACACAGACTGTCATTGCCCCCTTTTCTGTAAGAAACCTGGGGCCCAGAGAGATAATTAAGTCGCCTGAGGTCACAGAGCAGCCAGTGGCAGAGCTGGGATGCGACTGCGTCTCAGAGTGACCGTTCGCGGCCCCCGGGTACGCAAGGAGCAGCTTTCTGCCCTGGCACGTGGCTGCCCGCCCCAGCGAGCTGGGCCCGGGGCGGCCCAACCGTGCCAGAGCCCCTCGCTGCAGCACGGGGCGCATGTCACAGCTGCAGACCACGCTGTCCCCTGGGACAAGCTGCCCCCGAAAGGGCCCAGGGGACGTGGACAGTGCTGTGGACACCGAGGCCACCACCGAAGGGATTTCCGTGAGGGCGGGAAAGTTCTAGAATCTGCACTGTCCAGCGCAGCAGCCGCTGGCTACCCGTGGCTCCAGAGCAGTGAGTGTGGGGCGCGTGGGGCCTGAACTCTGACCCTGGCGGTGACGTGCGGGGGCGACACGGCTCCTCGCGATGGCCGAACACCAGCGCCTGTTTCTGGACAGGACACTGGGTGCCTGGCCTGAGGATGTCACACTGCTCGTGACCGGGACTGGGACTCAGTGCCGGGCCACCTGAGCCCCGGGCAGGGCCCTCCGCCTCTGTCCATGTCGGTCACTTCTCACCGCTGACCGCATGCGAGGCTTCACTCTGTGACCTGAGGGAGGGTCCTGGAACCCGGTTACGACACACAGGGCCGCTATCTACGGGGACCCTGACAGACGTCCCCTGACCTGGCCAGTCACCGGGCAGTGAGTCCAAAGCTGCCAAGACCCGCTCCGCGCGGGGCATTACCTGGTGATGTCGTAGACCAGCAGGGCCCCCGCCGCGCCTCTGTAGTAGCTCCTCGTCACGGACCTGGGAGAGTGACACGCGTTCAGGGCCACACTGACACGCCCTTGGGCCCCAGCGCCCGCACCCGCGCGGGACCTGCCATGCTGTGCGGCCGACCTTCAGAGGGGACTCCTGGCCGCTACGTACAGTCACGAGGGGCCATTCTGTCACAGAACGGACAGGAGCGGGGACTTTACACTGGGAACTCACGGGGCTCCCAGGAAGGGGGCCGCCCCAAAGCCTGCTTCTCCTGGGGGCCCCAATGCCCATCGTGCACCCTGACGCCCCCTTCCCCCGGGCCTCGGTGGGCCCCTCGTCACCTCCCTCGCCTTGCGTCCGGGACCCTCGGCAGCACAGAACGTGCTGGGGCAGCACGCACCTGACCAGGTCCTCCGGCCTCCCCCTGCGGCCGCCCGCGTCACTTCGTCTGTCCCCACGTCACCACGGCGGCCTGAGCCGCCACAGGCACTGCGTCTGGACCCAGGGCGCCTCTCGGTCCTCGCCCCCTCACTCTCTTGCCCGGCTCCCTCCGGCCCCCAGGCCAGGTCACTGCCGCCTGAACTGGAGTCCCCAGGGCTGGTGCCCTGTTCTCCCCTGGTAATGCTCTTGACTCAAAGGTCATCTGCGGCTCTGACGGCTCCTGGGGGATCCACTCATCGCCCCAACATGTCCCCATGGCTGCCGAATAAGCACTCTTGACTCAAAGGTCATCTGCGGCTCTGACGGCTTCTGGGGGATCCACTCATTGCCCCAACATGTCCTCGTGGCTGCCAAATGAGCACGTCACCTAACAGGACAGAGCTCTGGCTCCCGCCCGCCAGGTCCATCCCTGGGCAGGTGTGGGGGACGTCCCCGCCGACCGCAGCACCAGAGATCCGTTTGTCCTGGACTCATTCCTTGCCGTCCGCACGCTGGGCCCTTGGCCAGGCCCCGTCCCTGTCACCACGCCCCGTCCCTGTCACCACGCCCCACCGTCACCAGCACCGCCGTCGTCCAAAGCGCCGGTCTCTGCCGGGCTCTCTGCACCAGCCTGTGGCCGGCGTCCCGACCACCGTGCGTGTCCCGCTGCCACTGTGTCCTCCAGGCCTTTCTCTCTGAGGCCTCCGAGCTCGCCATGCTCGGCTGGATGCCAAGGTCGCTGGCAGGGTCTTCGGTTCCATTGGCCGTGGCCCTGCACGGAGGCCCACACCGGCGCCCCTGTGACTGAGGTGGCCCGGTGACTGAGGTGGCCCTGTGGAGGTGCTGGGACGGCAGTGTCCCTGGCACTCACTTCCCCATGCCTGGCTCAAGCGTCACTTCCACGTGGGCCTTCGTGACCTGCACCCCTTACAACCAAACTGGAACAGGGGCGCTCTGCCCCCCAGCTTCTGCGAGTCGCCCCGTGAGCTACTAAGCCCGGGGGAGGGGTCTGCAGGGAGAAGTGACGGTGGCCTGGGCCCCCCAGTGACGGGTTTCGGGTGGGGGCAGTCGCGTTGGGCTGAGCCCTTGAGCTCTGGGGTCCGACGCTCACCCCGGCAGTTTCGGCACCGGACTGAACTGCCAGACACAGTTTGGGGAAAACGCCACTCATCCGCTGTCACAGAACAGGAGCCATAGGGACGAGCGGTGCCCACCCTCGGGGACAGCCATGGGACAAGGAACAAACAGGACGCTATGACTTCAGCGTTTTGAAAAGGAAGCTATTTTCAAATTTACTTCTTCACTCTTGGACGCCAGGGGCAGGCTGTACGATCGGCAGGCGTGGGGTGAGGACCGGGCTGTCACCCCCGCCCCCCGGGGCGGCACTGTAGTCGGGGTGGGGGGACCCCGTATCAGGAGGCAACGCTTCCGCTTGGGCCTCAGCAGCATGTTGCTTCCAGAGAAAGGGCGTCTGAGAGTTCTCGCAGTGAACCCCACTGACATCCGCTTCCTGAGGGTTTATCTTAAAATCTACTTTGCACTCTACTTTGGCATCTGGCTTCTTAAACAAGTTACTCGAGTATATGAATTTAAGCATCTAAGAATATTTTTTTGAAACATTGTTTTCAAAAGTTATTTTAACCAAACACCTGCAAAGCTTTGAGTAAAATGCTGCTGAGGGCTGGACGCGACCGGCCCCGCCTGCTGCGCCTGCGACCTCCCCCGGCCCCGACTGTCGCCGAGGCTGGACACCGCCGGGTAGACGCCGCCCGCTCTGGAGAAGCGGGTACACGCACACTGGACCCCCGGCCTCCACGGGCTTCCGCTCGTTCTGGCGTCTGCTCCCATGTTCTACGGAATGAGCGTGGGTCCGAGTCACAGCCTCAGAGCTGAGCGCCTTCTGCCGACACAGAACCTTTAGCCCACTCGAGGTGGCGTCACTGCAAGGTGACACCTGGTGACACTTCCTGTTGCTTCCTGGGGTGAGGGGGTCCCATCGGGTGGCGTCCAGCTCCCTCTTCCGGGGTTTGCCTGCCGTGTTGGTGAGGTCTGGCCTCCAGAAGCCTCTAAGGACTGTGATCACTCACCCCTTCCCGCAAATCTGGGGGTGTCTGACTTTGTCACGTGTGGTTGGCAGTTTGGTTGGGTTCGGAATCGAAGGGACAGGAACGTGCACGCCGGGCCTCACTGTCTCTGGCTCGCACGCAGCTGCCGGCCAAACTCAGGGCGCGTCCTTAGGGCTCCCCGCTCTATGTCTCAGCGCTCTGGAAGGCCACTGCCCAACATGTCACTGTGACTGCTCTTTTTAAAATAGTTTTGTCCTCGTCACTGGAACGACACCTCTGCTCTTATTCCCGAGGGTGCTGTAGGTTTAGTGTTTTTCCTGTCCCCTGAGAGTCCCTTCTTTATGTTGGGCTCTTTCATTTTAGAAACGTTCTTCAAATACCTGCTGGTCCCTGGTCAACCCTTTGCACTAAGAACGAGGACTAAAGTCTCCCAGAAGCAGCTGTCCGGGGGGGGCCCGACGTCCCTGTGAGACGGCCGGACAGGGCCAGGGCTGTGCGCCGGGGAGACGGAGCTGTCCGTTCGGAGACATTGCCTCTTCTGCAGAGAAGACTCATTTCTCCTTCCTGAGACACATACACCTGGCTGCCATCGAGGGGGTAGAGGGTCAGCGTCACCAGACCCCCGCCCCGAACTGCCTTTTCAGCCTCGTCCCGCCTTCTGCACACGTGCGCCGGTA
>NW_006442117.1:76759-78142 GCF_000325575.1 Pteropus alecto | reverse complement strand
GGGGCACGCACACACCAGGCTGCACAGACGGGCACGCACACACCGGGCTGCACTGATGGGCACGCACACACCGGGCTGCACTGATGGGCACGCACACACCAGGCTGCACGGATGAGCACACACACACTGGGCACGCACACACCAGGCTGCACAGACGGGCACGCACACACCGGGCTGCACTGATGGGCACGCACACACCGGGCTGCACTGATGGGCACGCACACACCAGGCTGCACGGATGAGCACACACACACTGGGCACGCACACACCAGGCTGCACAGACGGGCACGCACACACCGGGCTGCACTGATGGGCACGCACACACCGGGCTGCACTGATGGGCACGCACACACCAGGCTGCACGGATGAGCACACACACACTGGGCACGCACACACCAGGCTGCACAGACGGGCACGCACACACCGGGCTGCACTGATGGGCACGCACACACCGGGCTGCACTGATGGGCACGCACACACCAGGCTGCACGGATGAGCACACACACACTGGGCACGCACACACCAGGCTGCACAGACGGGCACGCACACACCGGGCTGCACTGATGGGCACGCACACACCGGGCTGCACTGATGGGCACGCACACACCAGGCTGCACGGATGAGCACACACACACTGGGCACGCACACACCAGGCTGCACAGACGGGCACGCACACACCGGGCTGCACTGATGGGCACGCACACACCGGGCTGCACTGATGGGCACGCACACACCAGGCTGCACGGATGAGCACACACACACTGGGCACGCACACACCAGGCTGCACAGACGGGCACGCACACACCGGGCTGCACTGATGGGCACGCACACACCGGGCTGCACTGATGGGCACGCACACACCAGGCTGCACGGATGGGCACACACACACTGGGCACGCACACACTAGGCTGCACACACTGGGCACGCACACACCAGGCTGCACAGACGGCATGCACACACCGGGCTACACAGACGGACACACACACACTGGCAGGCACGCACATACGGGCACATACGCACATACGCACATACGGGCACGCACACACCAGGCTGCACGGGGTACTGGCACTGTCCGGGGCACTTGCTGCCCAGCGAGAGCCTGCGGCTCGGTCCAAGTGCTACTTCCACGGCCTTCACACCCACAGCCTTGCACGAGTCTGGAATGAAAGTCGACCGCCCTCAGCGAACCAGACCAAGTCAGCGGCAGAGGATGGTTCTGTGGTTAAAAGGCCCGGGCTGGAGTCGCACAAGTGCCTAGGTGACCCTCCCAAGACACACGCCACCTTCTCTGACCCTCTGTTCCTCTACCTGTAAAACAGGACTGATGACAGTCACTGCTGTGACTACGCAACAAGGTCGCCGAGGACCAAATGCTGTTAGTTT
>NW_006442117.1:70241-76553 GCF_000325575.1 Pteropus alecto | reverse complement strand
TTAAAAATTTTTAAACTGTGACTTTTTTCCTGAAAAATATTTGGAAGTTTTACTGTGAACAAGCTGAGTGAGAAAGTACTCTTAGAACAAGGCACGCACGAGACATTGACTGATGTCACTTACATTTTTTTTCAATAAACTGATGAAGTAGACAAGACTTGCCAGTTCCTGCATTTCCAATAACCAGGAATTTAAACAAAAAATCTGCAAAACAAAAAGAGACTATGAAAAATCACTTGAAAACAGGTGCTCTAAATTTATTCTTAGACCGAGAGCATAAAACTTAACGAAATCTTAGTCGTTAACATAACAGGAAAAAGAAGTAACGCTATTTTGCGGAAAATCCACGGTAAACACGCTGACGCGAGTCGGGGCCAAAGACGAGACGAGCTGTGAAGTGCGGCGGCAACTGGCCCTCTGCACGGAGACCGCGGTCACGGGGACCGGGCGGGGGCGGGGTGCAGAGCACGACTGCGACCTGGTGACCCCTGGAGCAAGGCATGACCCCGAGGTCACCAGGCAACAGCAGTGGGAACAGTCAGCAGAGCACAGAACGTGAGGGGACACGTACTTCAGAGGGTGAGGTCTGCAGCGCGGGTCCGGGCTGCAGCCGCACCCCGGGGAAGTGCTGGCCTGGGGTGAAGTGGGGCACAAGGAGGCCGGGGCCACGGCCAGGGAGGGAGACACGCGAGCTCTCTGTCCCGCAGCTGGTCTACCCGGGGCCTGGCGCTCTGCCTGAGCCTGGACTGAAGTCAGTGCAGAGAGCTGTGACCTCTGCAGCACGGACTCTGCAGTGACGGCTCAGGGCTCGAGACAAGACCTGCAACGTGCTGACGCGTCCACTCGATCGAGCCCCCCATGGCCTGCGGTGCGGACGCAGCTCGGCCACCCGCGCGCAAGCGGCCTGTCCCGGCTGCTTCCTAGCGGATGTGACGATGCATCCAGGAAGGAGTGACTCTCAGGCGGACACTGCCCAGAAGGGGGAGCGGGCGGCAGCGCCTGGGCAGAGCGTGGGCACCTCACAGCAGGAAACCAGCCCTGGACACTGAGGGCAGGACGTCAAATCCGAGTCGGATGACCGAGAGGCCAGAACTCCGCAGAGAGTGGAGGACGCGGGGTCTGTCACCGCGGCTCAGAGGACCCGCCGACGGGGCGATATGGGAGAAGGCGCCCAGCTCGTTTCTCGAGGGAGTGCGGGCTCCGGGGCAGCCCTGACCCCAGATGCCGGCTGTGGGACGCGCCCGTGGCCGCGGACGCCACTTCAGTGTACGAGGCTCGAGTGGGGTCCCCACTCTTCCCCCGATTGTGCCCTGAGCGGAGAGACTGACTCGTGTTGAGTGCTCAGCGGAGCAGGTCACCGCGCGGGAGGGACCAGCGGACGGAGAGCCCGGCAGCCCGGGACGCGGGGCCCACCCCGAGCTCGCACCGGCGCCACGGCCGGTCCCCGCCCTTCCGTCGCCTGTGAGTGGGTCCGGGGCTCGCCGCATGCGCGTTGTGAGGACTGGCCACACGGGACGCTGAGGGTGCCAGGTGGGTTGTCCCGGCGTCACCCCGACCGAGCCCACGATGGCGGCCGCCTCCACGCGCCGGCGGTTTCAAGGAAGGGCTTCGCGGTACAAGGGTGACGGCGGACTCTGGGGCAGCTGCCGCCGCGGGACCCAGAAGCTCCTCCAGGCACGCGGTGGCCAGGAACAGCCCCGTGCTCCGGAAAACACACCGGGAAAGGGGACCCGGCCGCTGAAACACGGACATGTCACACCCGACGCGCGACGCCAGGACACCTGGTCCCGATGTTTGACGGCCCGCACCGCGTGCAACAGAATGCCCTTTAACGTGATTCCAGCGGTGACGTGTCACCCATCACAGCGGGACGAGACAAGTCCCCAGCGATGTTCAGATGGAGGGGTGAGCCCAAACACGGGCTTCGGCCTCGTAAAGGGATGTGACGGGCACGGAATCCTGGTCTGTGTACGTATCTATGGCAACGTGACTCACGGTGCTAATATCTGAAAAGTGGGGGAACAGCAACAGCCACCGAGGAGCCAACTTCCGTTTTCTCCCCAAAGTGTCATCACAGCCAGTGACCCTGAGAGGAGTGTCCGTCTTCAAAACACCAAGTACTTTGAGCAGGTTCAAAAGCAGAGTGAGAACTAAGATGAAAAGCAAGCACAGCGTTTGCACGACAACCTGAGAAACGTCCTCCTTTCTCTCGCGAGGGCCAGGGATTCGGTCCACGTGTGCTGGGGGCTGAGGCCCGGCTCCCCCGGCGACTGGCCGCCCCATCGGAGGACGGATGGGGGGCCCGGTCCACCGCCTACTTCGGCTGAACCTCAGCTGCCGGCTCGTGGAGACTGTGGCAGGCGTGTCTGCCTGATGGCCAGAGACACGTCCCCCGAAACGTGGGGACAGGTGCGGGCCACAGTCATCCTAGTGCCCGCTCCCTGCCACGACTGGAGGCGACACCGGGCTCAACCTCACCAGTGCACGGCCATCGGTCCAGGGCTGGCATGCGGCCCAGTCAGACGGGGGGGCTGGACTTAATCCCGCGGATGCGTCTTTCTGTGATCGGAAGCCGGGTCCCCCAGGTGGCCTCTGTGACTGAGGGAGGGGGGACCGCAGTGCAGGAGGGCGTCGGGAGCAATTCCGGCCCTCGCTGACCCAGCCGGCCTTGGAACGGACCAGCCCTGAAACCCCGTCTGTTATTTGGAAAGGCGTGCGTCCCATCGCCAACGAGGCAGGGGTGGGTTTTCCGCCAGCTGCAGCTGGGAGCGTCCCACCTGATGAAATGACCCAAAGGCTAATAATCTGGCAGCTATTAAACGGGAATTTTCTGTTAAGCACAACTTTTTCTGCCACCGCTACAGGACTGTGTCTCCGGGGCCGCCTCCCTCCGCGCTGGGCAGCGTCCACCTGGTCAACACACCTCTCCTCTGGCACAGAGTCCACTGGGCTGGGGCCTCGCGGCCCAGGGGCCCCGCGATCCGAATCTTGGGGAGCCGTGCTCTTGGGGAGCCCGCAAGGGCCGCTCTCCCCGGACACCCGCTCCGCGGGAGATGTCGGGGCCACGCTCGATCAGCGCAACGCGATGCTGCTGGAGCCATTCCCGCGCCCCCCGCTCACGGACTGAGACCCAGCGGCTGTGATCAGGGACGAGTTGGCACCACGCAAAGTCCCTAAGCAGCCCCCTGCTCCCCAGAGCGCCATCCGGCCTGCTTGGCCACCGGAGAGCTGACTGAAGGGCTGGGGACCTGTCGAGGCCCCACGGGTGCCTGCGTCAGGCGAGGGTGTTACCACGGGGACACCGGACGGGAGAAACAGCGCCACGCTGAGGACGCTCCCTGCAATGGCATTTAAAGTGTAACCGAGGACAAAGACGCTTTGTATTTAAGTCCTCATTTTTTTCTGCATGATTCAAAATTTATTTGGAAAGTGATAAACCTCCCTCTAATATATACCCTCCATCCATAATTTATTAGCACTTTATGAGCACTGCCCGCCCTCTGCATACGTGAACACTGCTCGCTGCTGCTGCAGACTTTTCCAACGCCAAAAACAGCACAGAAAAAAGGGAGAACCGAGTGGAGGCCCCTAACTTTGTTCTAGCATCTTCTGCACCACTTATACTGTCTGGCTCCTTCATGAACACCATTGCCGGGAACTACCTATTCGATCTGTGAGATCTGTCCCATAAATCTTGGTATCAGAAATTACTCAAGGCCACTGTGTGATCGCCAAGTCTCAGATGGCCCGAGCTCTGCGAAAGCCTCAACCCCCCCACCGAGCAGCTTTAAGAATGTCCCGAATCTAATAATATTCGGGAAATGCTGTTTCAGTTTAGGGCTATTTGGATTGAGGGTTTCAATCTGAGACCTATGTATTCACGATCTCGATTCTAAATTACAGTATTACAAGAAGTACAGTTTCACGTGGCTAGTGGTTTCAGAGCAGCAAAATGTGGGCACCGCTCCGTCCAGGAAAGCTAAGTGCCGCTTCAGCACCCACAGAGCCCCCGGCGGGGCCCCGTGAGCCTGGCTCCCGGGCTCTTTCATCATATCCGGGTGGAGCCTCAGAGAAACTGAGCCCCAAGTGAAAGCAGCTTAAGGTTAGGCGAACACTCCCTTACCAGCTCCCCGAGGGGCAACGTCTGGGAGGAGGGCTGTGCAAACTGGTGAATGATAACGGCAAGTGACAGCTGAGTACTTGGCTTGGGGTGATTTTAATTTTAGGTTGACCCTTGTAACTGCCACAATAGCTCTTTCTAAAACTAATTTTCTATTAGTTTTTTTTCTGTTAGAGGAAAAGATTAAATTCACTTGGTAAAAAGTAAGAACATATTTGGGAGGTACTGTGAAATAAAATACTAATGTTCAAAAGCCTTCTGATCAGAATTTAATCAGTTACCGTGATGTTCAAAGGTTCAGTGAACTGTCTGAGGGGAGCAGAGATGCCGGAGGGGGCTGCATTTTATCAAGGTTGTTTCATATGAGACAAACGGAGCGTGAACGCTCCATCTCCTCAGCTCGTCCAGTCATTTCTACTAACTCGTAGCCCCACTGGGTGCTCCTCTTGGGACTCTTTGCTCCTCCCCTGTGCTCCTTGGGACTCTTTGCTCCTCCCCTGTGCTCCTCAGGGTAAAGAAAAAAAGTGTAGGGTAAGGAGTGCTTGAAAATAAAGAAAAGCTAAAGTATAACCAAAAGTTGCTAAAGAACTGTATTTTCTTTACGAAATCCGACTGGCTCTCCCGGGAGAGAACCAGACCATATGTGTGTGATGTCCTGTACGTGGCATCTGCAGCTCTGACAACAACGGTTCTTAGGAAGCCAGGGACTTCCTGGAGGAGCTCCAAAGCCTTCTAGGAACAGATGTCCTGCCCCCAGGGTCACAGGAATGGCTGAACATGGAGCAAAGGCAGTGAGAACCCACCCCTCTTGGGAGAAAGGGCAGAGCTGTCCACCAGGCCCTCTGTGCCTCACCGTCCCCCTGTCCCAGGGGCTGGAACTGCATCTCCCTGGCAGCCTGGGTGGGCCAGGTTTTTTTCTAACACTTTACCGGATCATAGGCTTCAGCTGGTGCCAGGGGTTGTAACTCGTCATCCATTACTGGCATAACTAACTGGATGAAGGAAACTGGATTAATCCCCACTAGACTGTCCGCTCCAGGAGACTCGCGCTGAGCCTGCAGTTGTACCCAGCCCGGGCTCATCTGTCCTTGCACACACGTGTGCACGCCGACTTGCTGGAGGGAAAGGCGCAGAGACAAGGCTGGTCTGCCTCGAGGAGCACACTGGACTCTGAGCCTCTCCCTGGGCCGTCAAACTCCGTCAGGCCCCACCGAGGGCACTTTGTGTTTTCCATGCGGACTAAAACCCAAACAAACGGTACGTGAATCCGCGAGGCTTCCGTTTATTCAAAGAAACATCTCCTGGCACCTGCAAGGTGGGTGCGGATCGGGGAAACGGAGTTAAACGCGGGCTCTGCCCCAAGGTGCCTGCGGTCTGCACACGACACGCCCGCACAGTCTCGCCGCGGCCGGGCGCGCCCGCCGACGCCCCCTCCTCGCGGCCCCGGCGCGGCGGGAAAGCCAGGCCAGCAAAGCTGGAGCTGGGACCCTGGGGCACACGCCAAACACAGGCGTCGCCCAGCCCGTCGCGTCCCTCGCGGGGACAAAGCCGCAGACGGAACCGGCTGGAACCGCCTCCCGAACGCCGAGATCAGACTCCCCGGAGAGGACACGCAGGGGTGGGCGCGGGGACAGGGCACCGGGAACCCGAGGAGCAGGTCGCCTGGGCGGGGACCCCCGGCCGCGCCCCGTACCGTAGGTTTCAGACGGCCCCCGCCCGCTCCTCCGCCCCACCCTGGCCCTGTGGGACACACTGCACACTCGTGCTCAGTGACCTGCGGACAGGCCATGTGTCCTCCTTTAAGCCCCTCCCACGCTCGCCGTGTCCAATCACTGTGGTTTGCTGTCCTGCTCCTCCAAGGCCAGGGCGTCCATGGGCCCCGGCCACACCGGAGCCCGACCTTTCTGCTGGCCCCTTGCACACTCCAGAGCCGTCACCAGGACTCCGTCCCTGCACGTCCGTCCCTGCGTCCCCAGTGGAGAGCACAGTGCCAGGGACTCTGTGCTCGCTGTGCGTTTGTTCCGAGAACTCACAGACCCCCTCACCCCTGCACGGACCCCCTCACCCCTGCACAGACGCCCTCACCTCTGCACGGACCCCCTCACCCCTGCAGCTCCGGGTGTTAGAACCCTGGCTCCTGCTACCAGTGTGTGAGACCAGTCCCCAGGGCCCCTGTTTGGGATCTTAGAGAC
>NW_006442117.1:69564-70160 GCF_000325575.1 Pteropus alecto | reverse complement strand
GTAGTCCTTTGGCAGAACTGACCTCCCTCTGGACCGTGTCGTCGTCCCCTGTGTGCCACCTGGAGACCCGAGCCCCAGCCGTGCAGCGACAGGCCCCTGCGGGAGGGGCGGGGCGGGGCGGGCTGTGCTGACTTGCGGGTTGACTGACCTTCGGCCCTGAACCTGCCCGGCCGTCCGTCGGGCTGAGCCCCAGCCTGGGGGAGCCGACGGAAGCCAACGACGTCCGGTTCAGACTGCGGACACTGGCCCTCAGATGGGGGCGCGGTTCTGAGGTTAGGGGTCATCGGTAGGCTAAGTGCCTTGATTTAAGGAGCAAAACTGAGTTCAGAACCCTCCTGCGCTGGAAACGCAGAGATGAACATTTGTTGGGAAGAGAATTTTGCCTGGGAGTTTGCTGCGTCTGAGCTCGATCTGGGCCGCGTCCTATCTCATCCGACCCAACCTTGTTCAGCAGATGCGGTGGACACTCAAGTCGCGCCTTGGCCAAGCTCCCAGCTGACGTGCGCCATGCTGGAAGCGTCCGTGGACACCTTTCTCCCAGCCCATTTACTCCCATCCTCCACATCCGTTAGCAACCGCCCTGGGGCGTTTCTCTT
>NW_006442117.1:63859-68559 GCF_000325575.1 Pteropus alecto | reverse complement strand
CCAGTCTGCTGACCCTTGACCTTGGAATTCCAGCCTCTGGAACCAAGAGAATAAATCTGTTTTGTTTTGTGCGATTCCGTTCACACTACCTTGTTACAGTGGCCTCAGCAGACTCACTATCGGAGTTGGGGTTGGAGTCGCAGCCACTACTCCCGTGTGGCCTGGCCTTGGACAAGTCACTTTGCCATCTCTGAGCCGCGATGGAGAAATGCGACAGCAGGGTTTTCCTGCCCCCAAAGTGCCAAGAGCGGGGCTCTGAGGTCACTGCGCATGGGCCATGTGTGGAAATGTCACACAGGAGCATGTCACAAAAACCTTGTTCTCAGAGGAGCCAAAGGCAGTGATGCCCAGGAATGAAGCTGGACTCCTTAAAGGGGTCAGTGTCTGCCGCTCTCCAGCAAATTACCCCAAACTTAGCATCTTAAAACAGTGGACGTTTGTCATTTTGCACAGTCTCTGTGGACTGGGAGTCAGGAGGCTGCAGCCAGGAGGTTGGCTGGGGCCCTGTCATCTGACCAGGACGAGGGGACCGCTCCGAAGGTGGCACTCCCAGGGCTGTCCGTGGCAGGCCTCCATCCCTCACTGCGGCCCGCTTGCGTGTTTCCACCGCACGGCCTGCCCTCCTTCCTCCCCGCTCCCTGCCCGTCCACCTCCCTGGTCTTCCCTTCTCCCCATCCGCTGTGGCTCTCAACTGTGGTGGGGGCACCGAGTCACTGAGGCCTGAGTCACAGGGCCCGGCAGAGCATATGCGTCCATACAGGGCACCCTCAGAGTTCAGGGGGCGATGAGGTTAGGTACCACTGGTCCACAGCTGTCTGATGACGCCCACCAGATGGAAGCTCCCCCGCGAGTCCCAGACTGCCCCCAACCTGTGCCGACAGCGACGATGGCAGCGGTTTGGAGACTTTGCGTGGCTCGCCCTTCCATGCTCTCATCCTTAGACGCGTCTGGAGATGAGCCGCAGTGGCCCAAGGCCCCCACTGAGCCTGTGTGGCCAAGTCTGGCTGAGACCGGTTTCTTCTGAAAGCCGGTGTCTCTCCGTCAGGCCCCCGCCCGCTCCTCCGCCCCACCCTGGCCCTGTGGGACACACTGCACACTCGTGCTCAGTGACCTGCGGACAGGCCATGTGTCCTCCTTTAAGCCCCTCCCACGCTCGCCGTGTCCAATCACTGTGGTTTGCTGTCCTGCTCCTCCAAGGCCAGGGCGTCCATGGGCCCCGGCCACACCGGAGCCCGACCTTTCTGCTGGCCCCTTGCACACTCCAGAGCCGTCACCAGGACTCCGTCCCTGCACGTCCGTCCCTGCGTCCCCAGTGGAGAGCACAATGCCAGGGACTCTGTGCTCGCTGTGCGTTTGTTCCGAGAACTCACAGACCCCCTCACCCCTGCACGGACCCCCTCACCCCTGCACAGACGCCCTCACCTCTGCACGGACCCCCTCACCCCTGCAGCTCCGGGTGTTAGAACCCTGGCTCCTGCTACCAGTGTGTGAGACCAGTCCCCAGGGCCCCTGTTTGGGATCTTAGAGTCCCTCCCCCAAGCTCAGGCAAGGAGGACGTGGGCGGGGAGGAAGTAAACCCGAGTCTGAAGGAAAACAGTGCCCGCCTGCAGCCTCATGTCTTCCCCCCGCTTGTCCGAGCACCAGTTGATAGTGCACCCCGAAACGTGGTGTCTGAAACAGCAAGTATCCCGCAGCCTCCAAGGGCTGGGAAGGGGCTTTCCTGGGTGGTTCCAGCTCACGGGGTCTCCCAAGCTGTCCGCCAGGGCTGTGGCCATCGGTCACCCGATGGCTTGGGGCGGGGAGGGCTGCCCCCTCACAGGGCCTCTCAGAGGACAGCATGGCGTCTGGCTGTGGTCAGAGCCAGTGACCTGAGAGAGAGGGGGAGGGGAGGGCACCACTGTGCCTTGCAGGACCTGGTCTCTGAAATCCGACGCTGCCACCTGGGGAGGGGAGCATGCCCCCCTCCCCTCTTAGTTCTTAGGCTGAGCGATTAAAAAGGCATAAAGCAGATTAACGGGAGAAAGTCAAGTTTTCATATGTCCGCGTGGGGAATTCGCATAAGCATGAAAAGTTCCGAGGACAGTGAGAAGAACGCGGTACACGTGTCCTTCTGGATCAGGGAGACAAGCTCCCAGCTGACGTGCGCCATGCTGGAAGCGTCCGTGGACACCTTTCTCCCAGCCCATTTACTCCCATCCTCCACATACGTTAGCAACCGCCCTGGGGCCGTTTCTCTTCCGCAATGGCTGTTTGGCTCTGCGTTTTATTCTTTCTGATCCTAATAGCAAATAAATACCTTTCTTCTAAATCACAGAGAAGGCCCCGTGCTGACATATCGTGAGAGCGGTAATGGCCTAGAATTATTTTGTATATATTTCTCGTCCTTGGCTCAGATACTTCACTGCTTTCTTACCTGGCTGCCTGTGCTTTAGATCTGGCTTACGCTCCTAAGTAGCAATTCACAGGGAGAGAAAGGGGCCATGTTTGGTAAAGAAATGGTTGCTGGGCCATCTAGAGATAACGTCCCAGGGCGGACTTTGATCAAGTGGCCTTGCCTGGCCCCTCCCGGGCCACCACGCCTGGGTCAGATTGCGCTGGTCTGACAGCTCCGGACAGGCCTTCCATCTGGGAGGCTTTTAGGCACTTAGGGGGAGGGCGGAGTTTCTGGGGGCCTGCCTGCCGTGAACCCCACCCGGCTTTCTCCTGCTTTGTTTTCGTGGTCTTGACTGTCGCCACCCTGTGGACACCGAGCTGCAGGGTGCCCTGCAAACAACCGGGTTCCCAGCGCCCTGCGAGTTTTCCTTTTCTTCTTTAAGAGGCAGTAGGCTTGAGGGTTTGGTCCAGCACTTAAAGATGGGGAGAAAGAGTGGGCACTCGGCCGCCGTGGGCCACCCGGGAGTTTCTCCAGCTCAGCAAGGTTTAAGCGGTGGGCAGAGTTTGTTTGAGGAAGAGTCTGGGTGTCTTAGTGCTCAGGCATTTCTTCTGTATGGCAAACTGTTTCTGTTTCAGAAACTTGGTGAGACAGGAGCTCCCGCCCCCTCTGGTCCTGCTGTCCTGGGATGCCCCCGAGTACCTGTGGCAGGGGCTGTGCGGGTCCGGTGTCTACCTAAGAATCTTCCAACCCAGGGCGGCTCGAAGCCCCTAACGGGTGGGGCAGTGAGATTTAAAGCTGCTCGGAAACCTGCGATTGGAAAATCAGGAAACCCTTCAATCTCTGGGCTACCGAGCTTTAAGATCCTGGTTAAAGAAGTAAAAAAAAAAATTCATAAAGGAATTTAGTAAAATCTCAGGTATTGTATTTTCTAGTCGGTGGCGCCCCCTGGTGGGCACTCCGATGTACTCTCCAGGATGCTTCTTTCCGGGCTGGGCTTTGTGGCAAAGCAAGCCCACCCAAGTTTACGCCCAGTCCGTCTGGTGATCTCTGTGGACTGTCTACTTTGGAAGAATGTAATTTGTGAAAGTGCTTTGGGTTCATTTCATCCCCCAAAAGATATGTCGAAGTCCTAACCCCTGGTAGCTGTAAATGTGACTTATTTGTTCGTATGAGGGGAGGGACATGCACGGTAGAGGGCCGTGTGTGACGATGGGGCAGACATTAGATGCAGCCGCAGCCAAGCACCGTGCAAGGCGGTCACAGCAGCAGGAGGGGGTGCGGCAGCCCCTACCTCAGAGCCGCAGAAGGAGCCCAGTCTGCTGACCCTTGACCTTGGAATTCCAGCCTCTGGAACCAAGAGAATAAATTCCTACTGTTTTGTGCCATTCCGTTCACACTACCTTGTTACAGTGGCCTCAGCAGACTCACTATCGGAGTTGGGGTTGGAGTCGCAGCCACTACTCACTGCCCGTGTGGCCTTGGACAAGTCACTTTGCCATCTCTGAGCCGCGATGGAGAAGTGCGACAGCAGGGTTTTCCTGCCCCAAGGTCCCTGCGAGGCTGGCGGGTGAGCATCGTGTGAACACGTGAACTGCGGGGCACTGTGCGGATGTCATGCTATTGGCGGCAGAGGCTGGGTAGGTGCCGCGTAATGGCCAAGAGCTGGGCTCTGAGGTCACTGCGCATGGGCCATGTGTGGAAATGTCACACAGGAGCATGTCACAAAAACCTTGTTCTCAGAGGAGCCAAAGGCAGTGATGCCCAGGAATGAAGCTGGACTCCTTAAAGGGGTCAGTGTCTGCCGCTCTCCAGCAAATTACCCCAAACTTAGCATCTTAAAACAGTGGACGTTTGTCATTTTGCACAGTCTCTGTGGACTGGGAGTCAGGAGGCTGCAGCCAGGAGGTTGGCTGGGGCCCTGTCATCTGACCAGGACGAGGGGACCGCTCCGAAGGTGGCACTCCCAGGGCTGTCCGTGGCAGGCCTCCATCCCTCACTGCGGCCCGCTTGCGTGTTTCCACCGCACGGCCTGCCCTCCTTCCTCCCCGCTCCCTGCCCGTCCACCTCCCTGGTCTTCCCTTCTCCCCATCCGCTGTGGCTCTCAACTGTGGTGGGGGCACCGAGTCACTGGGCCTGAGTCCACAGGGCCCGGCAGAGCATATGCGTCCATACAGGGCACCCTCAGAGTTCAGGGGGCGATAAGGTTAGGTACCACAGGTCCACAGCTGTCTGATGACGCCCACCAGATGGAAGCTCCCCCGCGAGTCCCAGACTGCCCCCAACCTGTGCCGACAGCGACGATGGCAGCGGTTTGGAGACTTTGAGT
>NW_006442117.1:51259-62884 GCF_000325575.1 Pteropus alecto | reverse complement strand
GGCTGCCCCCTCACAGGGCCTCTCAGAGGACAGCATGGCGTCTGGCTGTGGTCAGAGCCAGTGACCTGAGAGAGAGGGGGAGGGGAGGGCACCACTGTGCCTTGCAGGACCTGGTCTCTGAAATCCGACGCTGCCACCTGGGGAGGGGAGCATGCCCCCCTCCCCTCTTAGTTCTTAGGCTGAGCGATTAAAAAGGCATAAAGCAGATTAACGGGAGAAAGTCAAGTTTTCATATGTCCGCGTGGGGAATTCGCATAAGCATGAAAAGTTCCGAGGACAGTGAGAAGAACGCGGTACACGTGTCCTTCTGGATCAGGGAGAAGGAAGTGGCCCCTGGGACTTCAAAGGGAAGTAAAGCAATTCACAGGGAGAGAAAGGGGCCATGTTTGGTAAAGAAATGGTTGCTGGGCCATCTAGAGATAACGTCCCAGGGCGGACTTTGATCAAGTGGCCTTGCCTGGCCCCTCCCGGGCCACCACGCCTGGGTCAGATTGCGCTGGTCTGACAGCTCCGGACAGGCCTTCCATCTGGGAGGCTTTTAGGCACTTAGGGGGAGGGCGGAGTTTCTGGGGGCCTGCCTGCCGTGAACCCCACCCGGCTTTCTCCTGCTTTGTTTTTGTGGTCTTGACTGTCGCCACCCTGTGGACACCGAGCTGCAGGGTGCCCTGCAAACAACCGGGTTCCCAGCGCCCTGCGAGTTTTCCTTTTCTTCTTTAAGAGGCAGTAGGCTTGAGGGTTTGGTCCAGCACTTAAAGATGGGGAGAAAGAGTGGGCACTCGGCCGCCGTGGGCCACCCGGGAGTTTCTCCAGCTCAGCAAGGTTTAAGCGGTGGGCAGAGTTTGTTTGAGGAAGAGTCTGGGTGTCTTAGTGCTCAGGCATTTCTTCTGTTGACAGGAGCAGGTATTTGCTTTGAAGCTGAGCAATAGACTCGGTAAGGGTGTGTCACAATGTCAGTCTGTTTTTCTAACTTCCGTAGCTTTTTCAGTGGAGGGAGCTTCTAGTCAGTGACAGGAAAGTCATTGCTCTGCTGATCGTCTGCCTGAGGAGCCCCGAGGGAGCAGGGCGGGCTGTGGTTTGGAGCAGGTGGAGGCAGAGCGCCTCTATCGGCCAGCTGGGAGGGCCCGGGCCCTGGGAGCCCTGGGCTGGACAGGCGCCTGGAGGGCTGTCACCATGATTTAAAGCCCCGAGAATATAAATCAGCGGGAGGGAGGCCGAGGGTGGACGGTGTCAGAGAGACCGCCATCAATCAGTGACAGTGAAGCCAGACGAACTCCCCTCCGGCTGGTTCCGGAGGCCCTCCTTCCACTCCCTCGACAAGCAGAAAGAAGTGACCCCTGAGTGGCCGGGGTGTGGCCTGCCCCCTGCCCCGCAGCCTCCCCCACCCCCCGCCGTGGATCCGAGCAGCTGGGTTCTCCCGGAGCTGTGGGCACCGCTCCCTGACAGCACGGCCTCAGGGGCCCTGCTCCAGGGGTGGCGCTCAGGCCCTGGTCCCCGGAGAGAGCTGCCTCTGACAGCTGGTGATGAGGGAGCCTGCACTGGAGCAAATTCTGTCACGTTGGGTCAACATGGTAGAGCTCTGAACAAGGGACAAGAATGCTTTGTTCCTTCTGTGCTTTGTCCTTCGCTGACAGAATGTCCCTGGCACGTCTGCGTCCAGTGTGCTGCCAGCGGCGGAGCTCTGCTCTTGCGTCAAGCTGGGGCCGCTCAGCAGGCCAGCCCGACGTCCCTCAGCTGAAGGCCGAAATCCAGTTTCGAGGCTGAAAGTCGCTGCCGTGGCCACCATCCTCCCGCTCCCTCGGGCCGGGGCGGACGCCAGGGTGCAGTGTGTCTTTAGTGCCCTCTGTAAAGCCAGACCGCCCGCCACTGACGCCAGGAACCACGTGCTTGTCCCCTCTCGCTTTGGCTCCATGCTCTGGCCGGCTCGTATTTCATGGGGGAACCGAGTCACTCCGAGGTGCGTGGCAGTGAACTCCGCCCCGAGCTCGCCCAGCTCTCCTGTCCGGCAAGTAGGCACAACACGATCTCTTAGCAGAAACAAAGGGGGAGCTAGGACCTCCGCCACCTGGACTGTCACATTGACGCTTTGCTGTTTGTCGCGGTTACCAGGGGACTAAGACTAAGGAAGGGACAATGGAGACACCACGGGCCTCGGCGCTCCTGGAGAGACAGTCATGGCCCACACAGCTCGGCAGGACTAGTAGTTCCCCGAGCACGTGACCTGTCTCCCCCAGGTGTTTGCCTGAATCCATCCTCTCTGCCACTTTCCGGCCTTGTGACCTTCAACAAGTTTTTTTTTTTCACTGCTGTGACGACTAAGCGGGAATCAGTAAGGAAAGGCTCTGGGAGCAGTGCCCAGCGCTCACGCGCCGCTCTCGCTAACGTTCCCTGTGTCTACGCGTGGCGTGCCGACAGCGACGATGGCAGCGGTTTGGAGACTTTGCGTGGCTCGCCCTTCCATGCTCTCATCCTTAGACGCGTCTGGAGATGAGCCGCAGTGGCCCAAGGCCCCCACTGAGCCTTTCCATCGTCGTTTTTCTCTGCCGTCAAGGAGCAGGTCCCGTTTGACTTTTCTTCGCATCTGGCGCTTCGCAAACGTCCTTGGGGACGTTTCCGTTTGAGAGATCCCCGCGCTTTCGGGCTGACGCCCTCAGCGTTCCTCCAGGGGACCGGCCGTTTGGCATCGCCCCGTCTTGCTCTTGTCTCCGGAATGACGTCGTCCAAACACAGGACAGACTGCGGCCTGGCCTGCGGGGACGCGCCTTCTGTGAATCGTCCTTGTCGCGGTCCCCACCGCCACCCCGTGACTTGACTCGCTCTCGGGGAGCCAGCAGGGGGCGCGCTCGGGCGGGGCTGGTGGCGAGGGGCGGAGCCTCACGATTTGGGGCGGAGCCTCGCGTCGGGGGGGAGGGCGGGGCTGGTGGCGAGGGGCGGAGCCTCATGTCAGGAGGGCGGGGGCTGGTGACGAGGGGCGGAGCCTCACGATTTGGGGCGGAGCCTCGCGTCGGGGAGCGCGGGAACCCTCCTCCGCGTGCGGTCCTCCGTGGACCCCGGCAAATGGAAGTCGGGGACAGAAGGTGCTGTCTGAGAGCTGCTGAGAGCTTCGCGGGCACAGACCTGTCACGAGACCTCTCACCTGGGCAGGCTTGTCCTCCCCTGGGATGGTTTCTTTATATGAAGAAATGGGGGGAACCCAGCTTGCCCTGGTAGGGATGTTGGAAGTCACCGCGTGGTAGTTGCGAGCGCGGCCTTTTAGGAAACGCCAGGTCTTACCGCTCCGTGGACCCTGAGGCGGTTTCTGGGCGCCCCTACTGTCCCCCTCCCTTGGGCCCAGCTTTCCCTCCCTGCCGGTCACAGCCTGTATCTGAGGCCTGGGATCGATGCCTGCAGCTATGACAGTCCCCTGCCTGATGCCCGCTGGGCGAGGGTGCCAGAGGGCGAGTGACCACGAGGGTTGAGGCCAGCAGACCCTCCCCGGCGCCCCCTTGCTTCTCAGGTGTCATCTGTAAACTGCAACTGGGCTCTGGGGCACCCGGAAAACAGTGAGCCACAGGCTCTCACGGCGCCCAGCCCCTCTCCACCCAGCAGGGGTGTGGGGTGTCGGCAGGCATCCACCCTGGAAGAATGTTCTGTCTGGCTTGATGCACAGAACTGGCAGTGCTGTGTGGACACCTGGGCACCTGGGCAGCCGTGGGCACCGTGGCTCCAGGGGACTGGGGGTGGGGGAGTGTGAGCGATGGGCCCAGGGGCTCAGAGGACGGTCAGGCTTCGTGTCCAGCTCTGCTCGAAGGACTGACCGCTCAGGTCTGGGCTGAGGCAGGTGCTTCGGGTTGGGACAGGTCTGGAAAGCTCCATGCATCCTGTCCCCTAAACTCCCAATGAGGCCGGGGCCATCCTGCAACTCGGGGACACATCTGGGTGCTTCCTGCCCATGGGGCTCTGTTTGCTTTGTTCTGATTTGAAAGCGAGGTCTTTTCGTGGAGGGACAGGGGCCCTGTGGGTAGAGTGGCCGACTTGTCCTGAGTCCTCAGTGCTGGGGGTGCGGGGCGGCCCCTCGTGGAGGCAGCGCTCACGGCTTTCATCATGGGGGAGCCCTGCAGGGGAGCTGTGTGGTGGCTTGAGGCTGTGACGGGGACACCAGGGAATGCAGTCCTGCTCAGGAAGAGGTCAGTGCCATTTCCTACCCCCAGCAGAGCTGCGGTGGCCTCCGGAGCAGGTCCCACAGGCCTGACTGGTGGGGAGCCAGGCCACGCCCCTGTCTCCCAGGGCCCGGTAGTTGGGGCTCAGTGGTGGAAGGGGACCACTGGGAATGACTGCCCCGGCGCCTGCCCCTCTGAGGGCGGCCGGGAGCAGCGCCCGCAGGCCCTGCAGGCCGGCAGGAGAGGCCCGGCCTTCGCCTCTAATTGGCGCCTCCCCCCAGCTGCTTCCTCGCCGGCGGCAGAGCTCATAAACCCGGGCTTGCATCCCAGCCACCGACGAGTTCAGAGGCGCCGCGTCCTGTGGGGAGCCAGCAGCAGAGGCGCCTGGGTCAGCCGAGAAGCCGGGCGGCCTGTGTGGTGCTGCTGGGCAGCGTCCGTGTCCCGCGCTCCAGGGCTCGGCAGGTCCAGTCCCACCGAGACCAGCCCGTTCTACTGTACGGGTTAGGATGTGCCCTTAGCCCTCGCTACGCCCAGAGGAGCCCTCGGGCCATGGGGCAGATGTCCGGCCTGGCCCGGGCAAGAGCGGGACAGCCAGCTTGGCGAGAGCCGGCGGCAAGGTCGGGCCTGGTCGCTTCTCCTGACCAACAGCTTCTTGCCTGATGTTGCTGCGAGGCCAAGAAATGCTGGTCTCACTGTGAAGCCTGGTTCCCGGCTAAGGGCAGCTGAGGCAGAGCCCCCACCTGGCGTTTGCCAGGCACCATGACCTCCATCCGCCTCGGGGCTCCCTCCAGCCGCCCCGAGGACAACCCAGAGCCACGCGGAGGGCAGTGTCTGTGCTCAGGTCGCACCAGGAGGAGGTCTGGGGCCACAGGGAGGACAAGTCGCAGGAAGCAGAGCTGAGGCCTGGGATGGACAGTTCTGACTCCTCCAGGTGGTGGTGGTCAAGGGCGGATGGCTCAGCTGGCCAGAGCCTTCCCTACCATGTCAGAGGACGAGAGGTCCCCAGGGCTGTCCTCGGAGGACCTTGGCCCTGAGGGCCACCAGCACGATGGCTCAGCTGGCCAGAGCCTTCCCTACCATGTCCCCAGGGCTGTCCTCGGAGAACCTTGGCCCTGAGTGCCACCAGCATGTTCCCAGGCCATGTGTAAACTCAGCCACCCCAAGTGAAGCCATCTTGGGTGGGGGCAGAGGTGGCCCTGCCTGAGCCAGGGCGCCGCGCATGGACCTCCTCTCCGATGGAGGACGGTCATGCAACCTCCCTCGGCTCCCCTGCCTGTCTCTGAGTCGGCCATCTGCGAAGCCACTGAGCCCCGAAGCACGGCGAGGAGCTGACGATATCTGGGGCCGACTTGTTGTTGAGGAAGGAGGCTGGGGTCAGCGTCTGTCCCTCTGCCCCTCGTGCCCCAGTGGGACGGGCTCACCTCTGGGCATTCCGTCCTCACCTCACCGAGACGGAGCCGGAGCCGCTGCAAGGAATCTGACCACGTGAGTCCTGAACGCGGGGGAGGGACTGTGCAGGAACCTTCCCTCGGCGGCACCCAGGGAGGGCTCCTCATTATCTCCCCTCGCCTTCAGAGCCAACACTGATGGGGCCGGGGCGGAGGATGTTACCTGGGACTCTCACTCACCTCTGGGCATTCCGTCCTCACCTCACCGAGATCTGGGTCCCTGTAGCCACCGGGAAGGGGCGGTGGGCAGGGAGGAGGAGAGGGATGGGAAGGGGCGACACGGAGTCTTCCGTGCATTGGTGACATCGTCATTGTACGCTCGGCGACTCTTGTCAGGACGTGCCGGCAGCTGTGCTTAGGGTCGGGGTCGGGCATTTTTGTGGCGGGCTCGGGCTGGGCATGAGCGACTTGCAGCCCCGGCTTCCACGTCTGCGAAGCGGGGACGGCATCCGCAGGGCGGTGGGCACACGGGGCAGGCATTCCGTCCTCACCTCACCGGGACGGAGCTGGAGCCGCTGCAAGGAATCTGACCATGTGAGTCCTGGACGCGGGGGAGGGACCTTGCAGGAACCTTCCCTCGGCGGCACCCAGAGAGGGCTCCTCGTTATCTCCCCTCGCCTTCAAAGCCAACACAGACCGGCTGGGCGGAGGATGTTACCTGGGACTCTCGATGAAGAGAAAGCAGAGCTTTGTGCCCAGAGCAGCAGCTGGAGGCCGGGGCTGAGGCAGGGAAGGGGCTGTGTAAACACTGGCCGGATAACTGGGTTTGTGTGTTGATTAGATAAGCCCAGAAGCCAAGGCCCAGCCAATGAGGACTGAGCTCCTGGCCGCCGAGGCCGGATTTGAAAGTCGGAGGCAGGACCGCCTGGCACTGGGTGGAGGGTGCGTTTCCCTGATGGCTCTGTGGCTGCAGAGATAATGCCTGGTGACAGGGGGACCGCAGAGCCTGTGTGCCCCTCCGGCGGGGGTCAGGGCCGATCTGCCTGTGGTTCTGCCGTCAGGGATGCAGACTTGGTCAAGCCCGGGCAGTTTCAGACCCTGACAAAGCAGCGGACAGGGTCCAGGTCGGATCACAGACAGAGCGAGCTCGCATTTGCAGGCTGGGCGGCAGCCCTGGGGTGCGGACCAGCAAGCACTGGGCTCGGGCCACTCCCTGTCCTGGCTACCTCTGGGGCCGAGCGCAGATGGCCTCCCCCTCGCCACCTGTGACGGTGTTGCTCGCCCGGTGTTTCCTCAGGGGCTCCGGGCTCCCCTTCAGGCCGCGGGCTCCAGCTCTGTGGCTGGTGTGGGTCAGAAGCTGCGTGAACGACCAGTTCCCAGACCTTTCAGACACGCTGGTGGTGCCTACCTCGTGCCGTCACCGTGCATCCCCGCGGGTCAGGCCTCTGACTCGGTGAAGAGCAGTCGGCTTCCTCCGCAGTCCTCGTGAGGGTCACTGCCCCTCGGCCATTCCGGCGTGAAAGCCCCCACGCCCAGCGCTTGTCTGCTCCCTGCACCCAGGCCCACCCCCGGGTGGGCCCGCCGATCTGTCCGTCCTACGATGCGGGCTCCAGGCCGTACAGAACGAAGCCACCAGGCATGGTGGGGAGCGGGGAGAAAGCCACGCCTGAGCCTCTACGTCTCCCCTACGGACGTTTCCTCAGATTCTGGGTCCGTGGTGTCCGGGCGAGACATTCGCGAGTTCATCTGGACGATTCGGCCCCATCTTTAAGTCGGCGATCTCCGGCTCGGCTTACCCACGTGAGCTGCGTGCAGAGGAAGGCTCTCCCAGTCACCTCGAGTCGGCCTTGGGGTTCTTTGAAAAGACCGACGCTTGTGGGTGGGTCTGGGCTTCAGCTCAGCTCTGTCCCCTCTGGCTTTGGGGACCCAGTCACCTTCCACACTGGGCTTGGCCTTGGGTTTGGGTTTGAGGTTGGCCCCCAGCCTCCCGGGGCAGCCCCCAGCACCCCCATCCCCCCCATAACCCCCTCCGAGGGCTAATACTCCCCCAGCGTGCTCCCGGGCTGGGGGGTCCCACGGTAAAAACGCAGAAGTCCTATCAGCTCGTTCTGCCCCTGCCCCCAGTGTGACGATTCCTCGGCTCTGGTGTCTGCCGCGGAGAATCACATTTATTAGAATTAGCTTCGAGGAGACGTGTGTCTTTGTCATCCGTCGCACCTGTTCACTCAAAACGGAACCCATCTTTAAATCCCTTTTCCGGCGTGTTCTTCAGCTAAAACGTTTTCCACCTCCGCACACTCCCCTCGCGTGCCCCGCCCCCTCTTCCTCCTGGACCCCGTGTAGCCCGGGGGTCCTCGTGCCCCCACCATTTTGCTGGCCGTCTCCTCTTCCATCTGGTTTGCGGAGAAAGCCGACATGTCGGAGCCCCCCACGCGCGCCTGGAACCCCACCCGGTGAAGTAGCTCATCTCGGAAAACTGGAAATAACTCTCCTGCCTCCTTCAAGGATCCTGCCGCCTCTCGTCACAACACATGGAGCCGAAGAGCAGATGGGACTCACCCCTCCGGCGCCGCAGACGCCAAATGGCTCTCTCCGCCTCTGATTCTTTGTAGTCGTGCTGGCCCTTCCTCCAGCCCGCGTCTGCTCCCCGCCCCCCCAAATCTCCTCCTTCCGTTTGTCATGGAAACGACCCCCAGACACGTGAAAACCTGGGCTTTCGAGATGTCCATCCAGGGAGGGAGGACAAGCCAGCCCAAAGGGTAAGCCGTGTCTTGGGTACAAAGAAAACCTCTCTGGACTGAGACTTTGGGTGCAGGAAAAAGAATGTGGGTGCTCCCAGCTCGGGCACAGCTGTGAGTGGGAGACATGACTTCTCCAGGGGAGGGATGGCCCTCCCCAGCTTCACGCCCGGAGAAGACACAGAGTGAAGAGCCCAGTTCGGAAATGCCGTGCGCAGGTTTCGGGTGCCCCGAGGGCCGTCGGGATTGAAGGCTGATTAGTCACTTCGCACACGGCTCCGGTGTGGATGGCGCATCAACCACGACACTCAGCACCAGGCGCAGATGCCCTCGTCCTGCGCCTCCAGGGGTCATGAGTTCATGAGATGAGCTCATACATATTTATATTCCAAAAAGAATAGAAACAGCACGGCCGAGACTCCACGAGGGGAAACGAGGCTTTGGAAAAGGGACTGTCACAGCCTCCCGAGGACAGAAGGTGGTGAAACCACATCAGAGGCCCGAGGACGGAGCTCGGAGGGTCAAACGCCCCGGCGTGACCCCCGCGAGCGGAGGAACTTGTAGGCGGCCGGAGCAGCGTCACGGGCCGTCCCTACCATTCAGGATCGTGTTCCTCACGTGTCTGTTCGCTATGCGTTTTATGTAAACATTTAAGAACGAGCATCTCCGTAACCGCCTAGAAAAATAATCACGATCCTAGCCACAATTTTATTGCCGAAGACAACAATTTTAGGTCCCCTTTTTCACACTTTTCATTATAACATTATCAATAATTTCTCACTAAGTCCCCATTATTAATCACTTCTTAATGGAAAGAGAGAAAAAGCTGACCTAAAATACGTTATCTTGAGCAGCGAAGTTGCAAATAGGACGGCAATTAATTGTTAGCGAACCGGCCCCCGGCCCCACAGAGATCCGGCGCCGGCAGCGACGTCTGTCGGGGAGCGGTGAGGGCCCTTCGGATGTTCCTTTTTGCTCCTAAACTGGAGTGGCTCTTGAGGTTCAGAGCTGTGAATATGGGGCTAGCCCTCCCCTTTCCTTGGCTGGCGAACCACTTTGTGTTCTCGGCGGACCCGCGATTTCGCTCATCCGTGAGCCCGGCTGAGCAAACAGGAGCGGCCCTCTGCCGAGAACGAGACAGGAGAGGGGGTCGAGGGACGGAGGGGTGCTGGGGAGGGGACGCGTGACAAGGGCAGCTGCAATGGCAGAGTCTAGAGCAGAGACCGCCTGAGGACAGGGGCGGTGACCTTCTGGGCAGTGCGGGGTGCCGGGGATGGCTGCCCTGAGTCTCGGGCAGAGCTGGTCCCGGCTTCACAGCCACAGTCCTCTCAGCCCCGGTCTGCTCTGTGCTCAGTTGCCGACTGTCGGAACCGGGAGGGGAGGCCAAGCGTCACGGTGGGGACGCAGTCAGCGCAGGAAGAGACAGCGGCGCCTGACCCCACGGCTCTGTGGTCAGTGTGACTCAGCTCCGGGGACCACGGTGTTCCTGCCCGTCCACGCGGCCGAAGGCTAGAGACGGGGGACTGCAGAGCCTGACAGTGGACTGAAGCGTGTCAACCCGGCCAGTGAGCACACGCGTGACTGCGACCTGCCCATGGCACGTGGTTCACACCCCAGGAGGGTCTGGGACAAATTTCCTCTGCTCAGGACAACCAGCAGGGGTGTGAGTGCAGCTGGACCTCTCGAAGGACAGGCGGGGACAGGGCTGGCCAGGGGGCCACACCCGTGTCCCCAAGCAGGCGGCGAAGTCACCAGTGGGAGTGTCGGGCTTGCCTGTGGGTTTCCAGCCTGTCCCGTGACTGCATTTTCACACGGAAGATTTAATTAGATCCCTGAGTTTTCTCTTTTCTGGGTTTAACTTCAAATTTCAGTGTCTCCAGTATCTTTCCGGTGCGGGGCCTGGCACCCAGAAGCTGCATTTCCTTTTTGAGGCCGTGGGAACCGCCGAGTGACAGATGGGGGTGGTGACGGGGCAGAGTGTGCCGGCAAGTGGGGTGGCCTCAGGGCTGCTGGGCTGCGGGGCGCCGCTGCAGCAGAGCCCTGCTCCAGGCCGCGGGGTGACAGGTGCCGTGGAGAGACGGGGCAAAGTCCCTTTGAGAGTTCGGAGCCGGGCGAGCCTCCGGGGGCCCTTCCAGGGGGCTGCGGCTCTGTGACCCGCCCCCTGGAGTCGGCTTCTGCAGAGCCCTGAGCCAGGCCCCTCTGGTCTCTGGGCATCGTCTGTGAAACCCCACCTGCCTCCCAGGCCGGCCCGGACGCTTTGGGGGAGCTCAGGCTGGTGTGGGAGAGCTGGTTGTATTGGGGCGCCAGGCTGGGACGCCAGTGGCCCACAGGTGACAAGAAGACCAGGTGTGGCTTCTCCACCAGCTGCAGGCCCAGCCTATCACCAGCTCCCCGCAGCAGGGGACAGCAATGTCCCCAGGAGCTCTGTCCTGATTCAGAGTTGGGAGCGCCGAGTGTGGCCCCGGCCGGCAGGGTGCAGAGTCCAGGGGACCAATTCCGGAGTCTGGACACTGGACGCGGCTCTCTCCCCCACGGGCTGGGACCCAGGCCGGCGGGGCCTCTGCGGGCTCGCTCTGGACCTGCGACGCGGGAAGATCCGCCCTGTGTCCTGCTAGGCTCTCGGCTGACACCCCGTGATAGACTGGAGAACAAGGCGAAGCTTCGGCCACGTGTCACCCTGAATAAAGAGGGGGACCAGGGTGAGCTCGAGCAACCGCAGCGTTGAATGCGCTCAGGGTGGCGAAGGAGTTGCAGCCGGGCGCAGAGAGGTCCGGCCAGTGTCCCCGGCCAGCGTCCAGGCAGCACGTCCACTGCCTGAGAGTGGGGCGGGGCTTCCCGGCAGACGGTCACTGGTCAGCAGAGAAGCCTTGGTCCCCATGAGCCGGCCTCCCAGTTCAGTCCGTCCCGTCATCGGACGGCAAGCCTGTCGCGCATGTGTACCACACGTCCATGGGAGATGCCCCGACGTGGACTGTGGGCCTGGCCACCATGGCTGAGAAAGGCTGAGCCAGGGGGTGGTGCCCGTGCCCACTGGGGCGGAGGAGAATTCAGCTTCCCGGGGCTCAGGGACCTGCTGCAGGGTTGGAGGGAGCCCCGGGCCACATTCCAGCACTGTCTCCAGTGCGTCTTCACCCTCGGCAGCTTTGGGAGTCCTGGGCAATCTCCTGCCCCATGTCGAGGCACAGGGAACACGATCTGTCAGGCTTGGGGGGCATGCACACCCCCTTTTAGGAATTTCACAGTGGAAGTCCTGTGTCCCCGTGCCCGCCGGCCACCTGCCAACGTGGATTTTGCGGCATGAAGCGCAGGTCGTCCGGCCTGGCTGGGAGCAGACGCAGCTGTGCTGGGGTCCTGTAGCGGGGA
>NW_006442117.1:49420-51187 GCF_000325575.1 Pteropus alecto | reverse complement strand
TGCAATCATCAGGTCCTGTCACCGTCCCCCCGCTGGCCCAGGCACGTTCCCAGAGGACCAGGCCCCCTCCCTTCAAGGCCACAGACACAGCGGGGGCGGGGGGGGGGCGGTCACCCAGCTGGCCCTCTCCCGTGAGCCCGTTGCTGAGTGTGAGTGGGAAAGGTAGGTCCTCGAGCCCACTCCAGCCGGTGACGGTGACGTAGCTTTGGTTTGGTCTGGGGTGGGTGGGGGCTGGTCAGGGAGGAGCATGGCCTGACCAGCAGCAGACGCTCCGAGGCCTCCAGAGTGGGCAGTGACAGTCTCTCGGGACGCGTGACAAGGGCAGCTGCAATGGCAGAGTCGAGAGCAGAGACCGACTGAGGACAGGGGCGGTGGCCTTCTGGGCAGTGCGGGGTGCCGGGGACGGCTGCCCTGAGTGAGTCTCGGGCTGGGCGCGGTCCGTGCGGACGCCTCTGGTCTGGGCTGGGAGGCCGTTGAGGAGCCAGCGGGACCAGAAGCTGGCCCCCGCCTGTAGGGCTCTGTCCGCGTGGCCTGCCCTGTCCCCTGTCTGCGTGGCCTGCCCCTCGGATGGGCCTACGCTCCTGTGTCTGTGGCTTCACAGGTGCTGCTTCTGTGCCTTCTGTTATGTGTCCCCAACAAGCTAATGCCTTCATGTCCTCAGGACTCAGCCTGGACGGGACTTGGTGGGCTGCTCGCACCCCTGGCCCGGCAGGCAGGCATGCTGGCTGGCGAGTTTCCACGTGTGGCAGGAAGGTCCCTGTGGGGCCCGATGACACAGGGCTGTCATTCCACCTGGGACTTCTCTTAGACCAATACCTGTTGATCGAACGCACAGAGCAAAGCACATAGGAGGCCTTCAGCCTTGTTTGCGTATTAAGTAAATGAGGAATCCGAATTCCCGGGGAAGTGCAAGAAATAAGTTACTGGGGTTTGGGTCCTTGATGAAGCCAAATATACTCTTAATTCATCAGGCCTATTTTTAGGTGAGAATGACATAAAACCTCAAGTAGCAATGGCTGAGAAAAACAATCTGTCTCGTTTTTGTAAAAGTCCCGCCCCTGGCAGGTGACTGCGGGGGGGGGGGGGGACTCCTGGTGATGCCGGGGCGAGCCTTCCGGGGAGCACCTTCCGAAAGCTCTGCCTACAGCCTGGATCGTTGTCGACCTCCCGCGAGCCATCTAGTCCTCTTTCTGTGCCATGAACTTGTGCAGGTTCTGGCGGCCTGTGGCTAAGACCTGCAGTGACTGCAAAGCTGTTTCTTGAACCCCACAGCGTCTCGAAGCAGCAGACCGTCCGGCCTCACGGACGTGCCTGGGAAGCCGGTGGCAGGAGCCGCGGGAGCAGGGGGTGCTGGACGCTGACTCTCGGCAGAGCTGGTCCCGGCTTCACAGCCACAGGCCTCTCAGCCCCGCTCTGCTCTGTGCTCAGTTGCCGACTGCATGGCCTGACCAGCAGCAGACGCTCCGAGGCCTGGTGGGAACCTCTAGAGTGGGCAGTGACAGTCTCTTGAGCTTGGCCTGAGGAGTCCTGTGGACCACAGGAGCCAGGCAGAAGACTTCCGACAGGAAAGTTAAAAAAACCAACAGTGAATTCACAGCCGTGTCTTAAGTGGTTGACTGGTGGGCAAAGAAAGGCCCAGAGCTTAAATTCAGAGTGGAGTGAGTCTCATGCCACAGCGAGGAGGGAACAGCAGCCCCCCGCCTCCGTCCAGGGGCTCCCTGGGCCCCTGGGCCCCCTAACACCCGGCGCTGGCGGTGGGCCCCTCCG
>NW_006442117.1:44939-48680 GCF_000325575.1 Pteropus alecto | reverse complement strand
CTGAGAACATTTAAGTTCTGCTCTCGTCAGATTTCAATCAGACAGTAGTGTTATCAGCTACAGTCACCGAATACTCTTAGGTGTCACCAGCTGTCACCAGACGAAAGGCCCAGAAAGTCACATCTCCATGGCCCCCTCCTCGGCATCCTCCCTGTCATCCCGTTCACGGTCCCACCAGCTGTCACCAGACGAAAGGCCCAGAAAGTCACGTCTTCATCCTCGGCATCCTCCCTGTCATCCCTTCAAGGTCCCAGGGGCTCTGCAGCCACACGCACCGTCCAGTCACTGCTGCTGGGCAGCCACATGCCCAGGGCTTGGGCCAAAGGTGCCGCCCCTGGCAGGTGACTGCGGGGGGGGGGGGGTAGACTCAGACACAGGGCGCCCTATAGACTCAGACACGGTCCTATAGACTCAGACACAGGGCTGCCTGAAGCCCCAGCTCGCAGAGTCGCTGCGCAGGAGCCCGTGGGCTGGAGTCCAGGCCTCGCTCCGTTCAAGGGAGCAGCGGGCGCGTGCGCACAGCCCCCTCCTCGCCCGCGGCCTGAGCCTCCGGGCCCGCCCTGCCCTCAGGTGCAGCCCAGAAGCCTCAGGTGCATGCGCCCTGCCAACCAGTTCTCCGCCTCGGTGGCCGCTCGGGCCGGGCGAAGACCACGATCTCGCCGCTGTGTGAGCGCGGAGGGCGCCCGGGCCCCGGGGCTGTGGTGCGTCCCCCCTGCAGTTGCCGGCCCAAGCCCATGACGCACGGTCCGAGCCGCAGCGTCACGTTCCGGAGCATTTGGACCCAAGCGGTTCTTCCTCGCGGAGTCGTCGCGAGAGCCTGGGAGCGTCGGTCTGGGGTCGGGCCAGCGCCCGGTGCCGAAGGCGCCGTGGATGCTGACCATGCACGCGGTATCTGTCTGGCCCACGTTCGGAAGGACGACGCAGAAACGGGAGGGCGGGGGCAACGGGAACGCCGAAGCGAGGCCAGAAACCCCTGGCAAATGTGCTTCCCGCAGACTTGCGATTAATTGGGAAAAAAAAAAAAGACAAAGGAATGGAAGCCTTTGTCGGATGCCTGCTGCGGGACGTGGATCCCGGTCCCTGGTGATGCGGAGCCGGTGCCCACAGCGATGGCCTCTGGGAGGAGCCAGGGCGAGGGTCGCTCCCGTCCTGCTCTCGACCTCTGAGCCTCGGGCCCAGGCCGTCCTCACAGGAGGCTGCGGCTCTGCCACCGCAGCTGCTGGGCTGTGCGGGGTTCTTGCCCTCCGCTGGGTTTGCAGAGTTTGCAAGACTGGAGCAGAGCAGATGGGTGCGCTGGGGATAGCCTGACCTCACCCCATTCCCGCCGCACGCTCCCTCCCGGGCGGGTTCTCGGGGGAGAGGAGCTCAAGTCCTCCCGGGGCCCCAGCTGCCGGCCGGACCGCTGATTTGGGACCTGCCAGGCCTCTGCGATTACCACGTACACACACACAGACACACAGAGACAGACACACACGTACACACACGCACATAGGCATACACAGGCACACACGCAGACACAGACGCACACACGTATACTCACAGACACACATGTACACACAAAGACACACAGATGCACATGCACACACACACAGAGACGCACGCGCACACACACAGGGACACACAGACATGCACACGCATGCACAGACATACATATACACAGACAGGCACGCACAGAGACACACACACACACCTGCGTTGGTTCTTTCTTTGGAGAACCCTGACCACCACGGCCATAATGAGCAGCGAGATGCAGAGCACAGCCGGCAGGTGAGATCTGGGGACCTGGGTCCACACCCCAGCCCCTCTGCTCGCTGTGGGGTATGGACGAGCGATCCTGAGCCTCTTTCTCTGTGGAAAGACTGTACACTCAGCACAGAGCCGGGCGCGGAAGGAGCGCTTACTTAGAAAAATAAGCTTCGTCCACACCGCGCTGGTTGCCGCTGCGGGGCTGGGGGAAACGTAAAGTGTCCCCCCTTCTCCGTCTTTAGGGGGTCTCGTCCCCACTCCTAGGCCGTGAGAACGTCCCCTTTTCTCAGCAATCTCCAAAAACTGGTACCGTACGGGCCTTTTCCAGAAACCCTAGACCAGCCCCCGCGTGCTTCCGCCCCGCGTCCTGTGCTGGAGGCGGCCCTCCCGGGCACGTGAGGGGACGGCCCTGCTTTCCTGACACGCACGAGTCCTCCTGGCCTGTCCGCCTCAGTCCCGGTGGCCCCCTGCCCTGTGACCGACTGCCCGGCAGGACACGTCGCCGTCACCCCTTTCAGAGGCCACGGGGCCGGCTTTCCTTTCCTGTTTTAATTGGCATCGACCTGTTTATTATCAGCACAGTTCTCTGGAGAAAAACCAGAAAAGCCATTTCCTGTGTAACAGCAAAGAGCTCTGAGCGGCTCTGGTCCTGGCCGCATGCAGGGCGGGCTCAGACTGCGAGGCTCCTTCCGCCCGTGGCCCGCCGGGGGCCCTGCGGCACCGTGAGCAGAGGCCTCCACGGCCATCAGGACAAAGGTCCTGGGAGCCCGGGATGGGGCTGGAACTTTCCAGAAAGGCTAGGAGGCAGGGCTGCGCGGGTGCTGGGAGGGGCCGGAATCCCGGACAGCTGAGTCTGAACAGACGCCAGGTCAGCGAGCGTGGTGACAAACCGACCAGCGGGCCGAACCTGGCCTCCCGCCTGCCCTCGCAAGCCCAGCCCCAGGCCTCGCCTCTGTCTCCTGCAGATGGCAGCTTTGGTGCAGATGAGGGGCCCGCGCGGGAACGCGGGGTCAGACGGGACAAGTGTGCCCAGCGCCGCCGCCGCCGGCAAAGCTTTGCAGAGAGGAGGACCCTTCCGAACAGTGTGCACATGAAAACGTGACTTCACGCAATAGCACTGTGTCCGGGACGTCTCGGGGGGTGGGGCAGTGGGGTCCCCTCATGATCGCCCTGGTACCGTCAGCGCCGTGACAGTGGGGGCCCAGGCCCCGACGCCCCAGGACGCAGCCTGCGGGCCCTGGCATCCGCCCAGGGCTCCCAGTCTCCTCCTCAGGAAGACCCGCCACACCTCCCTGTTCTGGCCCGGGGGACCCCTGCCCCCAACACAGGGTGACGGCAGCACGGTCAGACCCCGCGTCTGTGGGAGCCGGAGCGTGTGTCGCGGGCATGGCCGTGCCGATGCCTCACTGTGCGGGCTCAGTGCCAATGTGAGGAGATGAGGTCCCAGGCCACAGCAGCCACTGCCCACGGGACACCTGCCAGTAACGTGTTGGCGCCGCCGTGTGTTAAGCCCCTGGAAGCAGCTGCGTTTTGCTCACTTTAAAGGTGGGGAACGAGGCTTGGTCGCATCAACTGATCTGGCTGAGCTCATGCACTCATCAGAGTGGGACCAGGATCTGAACCTCAGTCCTGGCTCCGGCTCCCCAGGCTTGGCCGTGACCTGCCGATGGCATTTAGTGAGCAGATGTGAGCGATGCTTGTCAGGACAGAGCACGCCCGAGGCCACTCATGGTGTCCCCTCAGACTCAGCTCCAAAATGGGACACGAGGGACAGATGGGGCCTGGGGGCCACTTGTCACACAGCACCGCTGCGGCAGCAGCCGACCAGCTCCAGCCCAGCCCCCGCCTTGGGAGGAGGCACCCGAGACAACAGGTGCGTTAAGCCAGGCTATATTCACTGATAACGCACCGTGCAGAGCTGCTTCTGGGACAAACGGAAGTTAGTGTGTCAGACGCCCAGGCCGCCGCCTGGTCTGCCCGGTCGTCCGTCTCTAC
>NW_006442117.1:34396-44693 GCF_000325575.1 Pteropus alecto | reverse complement strand
GCGGCCCCTCCCCCCACGGCGCGTCTCCTCCCCCAATAATGCCCAGAGCGCGGGCGGCGGTGCCGGGACTTCGAGGGCCTGGGGTTGCGGCCTGCCGAGTGCGCTTTATGAGAGGGGAAAGTCCACTTCCAGACGTGGAAGCGAGCCTGGGCCTGAGCCGGAGAAGCGTGGCCCCAAGGCCTGGTAGCAAAGGCTTCGGGGTGTTTATCCCGTTCTGCTGTGGGCGGTCACTTTTCTTAGAGGGGTGGGGCTTCCTGGATTGACAATTAAGATTGACAGGACCCAGTGAATCATCATTTTGCTTTCTGTGCATGCGCGTTCCCAGAATTCAGTCTGCTATAATGACCTTAATGAACTTCTGGGCATATGCATCATATTATGATGATGGTGTAATGAGGCTCAGGTGAGTTGAAGGGCATGGGGGTCTTCATTGTGTGGGTGCGAGTGACTGGCTGAAACTGGTAGCTAATTCTCTGCTCACTTGTTTCTTTCTATGAGTTATTTTGAGCCTAAAAATGCCTTCAGTCTCGCTTAATTGTCGGCGTATTAGGGCGGACTCCTCTAGGATAGGGTGACCTCCGTGTCTTTGCAGGCAGACCCGAAACCCCCTAACTTTCCTGCCTAACCCTTTTCGAAGAGTCTCGAACCCCCTTATTATTAGTGTGGATGTTGAGGGACGGGAGGCCTCTTCTTCCACATCTGCTTCTTGCTGAGCATGGCCGTAGTCCCTGCCGACAGGGGGTTCCATGGAGCTCTGCCCCTTCCCGCCTCCGTCAGGGTGGGGTCTCGGGTTTCCCGCCGAAGTGCCACCTCAGTCCCCAGACAAGGAAAAGAAGAGACGAACTGGTCAGGTAAATCACATACCTATTAATTTCTATTATCGATTTGCCTATTAAGCGAGTAAGGGCTTGGTTGATATATTTCTTAAAGAGTAAAAATGACCTTGGGCCTCAAGTCCCCTCTCCTCCCGGACTCTAAGGGCCCTGTCTGGCCTGCTGCCATTTCTGCTAACAATGGGCGGATGATCCTTATCAATACCAGAGGCTCTGAGTCACCAATTCCAGGGCCGTTATCGGGATTTGAGAGAGAAGTCCTTTCTCCTTCAGAAAGGAGGGAAGAAAACGTCGCTAGGTTTACGAAAGAGATTAAGAACTCTGCAAGGGATGTCCGGTATCAATCCCTGCTAAAAGATGGAGAATTTTACAAGCGATGCCCCGTATCCCTGGTGCAGAAGCACAAGGCTAGGAGCAGGTGTGAGAACGCAGGAGAGAGAATGGGGCGTGCATGGGTCGGAAGCCCAAGGGACCCGCCAGCCCATCCGGTTCAGGGCACAGTGCGGGGCCGCCCGCCGGCAAGGCCAGCTCTCAGGAAGCAGGCCCAAGGGGGTCAGCAAAGTGCTGCCACCGGGCACCACCAGATCGCCAAGAAAACCAGAAAAGCCAGCTGGAGCACAGGGCAGTCACCCGCCAAGGTCGGAGGGGCGGGGCCAAGGCCGGAGGGGTGGGGCTGTTCCAGGAGAGGGGCCCGTCGGGAGTGAGGGGCCCGGTGGGTGCTTTCTTCCTGTGCCTCCTCCCGCCCCTGGAGCCACCCTGCTGGCCTTCAGACTTCCCCAGACCATGGGGCAGGGAGGGGAGACCCCCTCGTGGAGCAGGGGGAGGACAAGGACTCTTGTACACTCAGGCAGGCTGATAACAGCCCCAGGCGAGAGCCGGGGACCAGACTGTCACCCTGGGCTGGAGTCAAGCTCTGGGGCCCAGCTTCGCTCAGCTTGTTTCTTATTGGCTGGGGCCCTTAGGCAAATCACTAATTTTTCTCATCTGTAAAATAAGAGGAAAGTCTTGTTTCTGTGTGTGAAGATTAAATGAGATACTGTATGTAAAACGTCCTGCAAGCAGCTGACTGTCATTACCGGGGAAGTGTGCTCGAAGGACATTTAGGGGATTCACACTTCTCCACTTTGTTCGGGAGTCAGGTGACCAGTCAGGTGACTGGGGGGATTCACACTTCTCCACTTTGCTCGGGAGTCAGGTGACCAGTCAGGTGACCTGCTGACGTCCCCAGGTCCTGCGGTGAAGTGTCGGGGACAGGCCCAGCCCCAGGCCTGCACAGAGGAAGGGTGGACCCCGGCCCCTCTCCCCGGTCTCCAGACCTTGGATGAGATTTCCAGAACTTCAGATGCTCCTGAGTAGCTAGTAGGAGCTCATCTGTTTCTAACCCCCAACTCCGGTCCCGGAGATATTGGAAAAGTTAGAAACAGGCCCATCGATGCAACAAACATCCATTAGGTGTCTGCTCGGTGCAAACTCTGAGTCCAGCTCCTAAGGAGCAGGGAAGGAGCAGCTAGAAAGGAGAAGATGCGATTCATAAAAAATAAGCCTATGGGAGCCCTGCAGAGGGACCAGAGGGTTCTGATGCGGAGAACCAGGAAGGAAGGCTTCCTGGGAGAGGGGGCCGTTAAGGTTCACCCCAGACCTAGGTGACACCGAACAGTCCCATCCATCCCCACTCACGAGTCAAGAGAACCCTCAGGAAGGACTGCTTATGCAGACCCGTCCCATCCTGGGGGGCCCCAGAGACCCGCAGGGCGGTGGCGTGCTCGGGGCCAGCCGGGACAAAGAGGGACAACTTCTGAGGAGAAGGATTTATCTCTTTTGGCTTCATTAACTGTTCATAAGGAAAAGAAGTTAGTGAGATCCCAATCAATCGTTTTTTTAACAAGAATTTTTTTTTTATTTTAAAAAATGTTTTCTTGACAGAGACCATGGAGATAAAAAATAGCTCACCTGCCACAGAGGGAGGTCCCATAAGGAGCTCGGCCGAGGTCCCCCGCAGCTTCTGTGGGAGGCAGCCCTGCTTGGGGGCGTCGCGGGCTAGCGGAAGGACCTCGGGCACAGGCGGCCTCGCTGTCCAGCTCAGAGCTTTCACTACCAGCAGCTCCCACCCCTTTCTCCCTGTCCCAGCAGCTGCTCCCACCCCTTTCTCCCTGTCCCAGCAGCTGCTCCCACCCCTTTCTACCTGTCCCAGCAGCTGCTCGGCCGCCCACCGGCCAAACGCTACTTCAGATAAACAGGAAAGGGATTAGGAGTTAGGGGAAGAGCCCTTGAAACTTTCAGCTCCCTGTCTGGAAACAAGGGAGCCAGGAACAAAAAGTGCGAGCCATTTCTAAGAACTGAGTGTTGAGTCACGTTGGCAAATAAATCACAGGCGGCTGCCGGCGGCGGGAAACACCTTCTCCTGCCGGGCCCGGGAGAGCGGTGTGGAGTTAAAATATTGCATTTTTCACAGTAGATTAAAATTTGGGGAGGTGAACTTTGGAGGGTACGGAAGGTGAGGAAGAGGAGATAACCAAGTGACCTTAAAGAAATGGGGGGCTGTGCGGAAGGGACCCCAAATGTGACCGCAGCACCGGACGGGAGTCCCTGGACGGTGTGGCCAGGCGGCCGGGCGAGTCCCAGCTGCCATCGCCTCCGTGGGCCTCGCTGTGCCGGCTTCTCCACCTGCGAAGGCGACGTCACACCTGCCTCAGGGCACAGCGTG
The DNA here is from genome assembly GCF_000325575.1 of Pteropus alecto. Taxonomy (NCBI): domain Eukaryota; kingdom Metazoa; phylum Chordata; class Mammalia; order Chiroptera; family Pteropodidae; genus Pteropus; species Pteropus alecto. Next base: position 41,156 of record NW_006442117.1, on the reverse strand, counting down.
AGGCCCGGACGAGCGGGGCCCACACGTTTACCGCTGCCACGGCCTGTGGTGCTGCGTCCACGTTTTGCTGATATTTTTAATGAACGGAACGAATTCAGTTAAAGCTGTGAGAGTTGCAACATTACAATGATCATCACTACAGAAGAATTGTTGGCAATAAAAAGAAGTTTGAACTCGATCTGTAAAATTAAATTAATTTGAGTGTTTGTTTTAAAACTTTGCTTAGATATTTTGCAGAGGTGTGTATCGAGGTAGCTAAGATTTGTTTTTTTTTTAATTATACTTTGACATTCAAAATGTTTCCAAGCTGTATTAGAAAAATATTTTTGCAAGATATGGGAAAACATTCTTTGATTTCCTTCAGGATATTTAGTGATTAACGAATCGATCCGGGGAGAGGGGGCCGTTAAGGTTCACCCCAGACCTAGGTGACACCGAACAGTCCCATCCATCCCCACTCACGAGTCAAGAGAACCCTCAGGAAGGACTGCTTATGCAGACCCGTCCCATCCTGGGGGGCCCCAGAGACCCGCAGGGCGGTGGCGTGCTCGGGGCCAGCCGGGACAAAGAGGGACAACTTCTGAGGAGAAGGATTTATCTCTTTTGGCTTCATTAACTGTTCATAAGGAAAAGAAGTTAGTGAGATCCCAATCAATCGTTTTTTTAACAAGAATTTTTTTTTTATTTTAAAAAATGTTTTCTTGATAGAAAACATGGAGATAAAAAATAGCTCACCTGCCACAGAGAGAGGTCCCATAAGGAGCTCGGCCGAGGTCCCCCGCAGCTTCTGTGGGAGGCAGCCCTGCTTGGGGGCGTCGCGGGCTAGCGGAAGGACCTCGGGCACAGGCGGCCTCGCTGTCCAGCTCAGAGCTTTCACTACCAGCAGCTCGGTTCCCACCCACCCCTTTCTCCCTTTCCCAGCAGCTGCTCGGCCGCCCACCGGCCAAACGCTACTTCAGATAAACAGGAAAGGGATTAGGAGTTAGGGGAAGAGCCCTTGAAACTTTCAGCTCCCTGTCTGGAAACAAGGGAGCCAGGAACAAAAAGTGCGAGCCATTTCTAAGAACTGAGTGTTGAGTCACGTTGGCAAATAAATCACAGGCGGCTGCCGGCGGCGGGAAACACCTTCTCCTGCCGGGCCCGGGAGAGCGGTGTGGAGTTAAAATATTGCATTTTTCACAGTAGATTAAAATTTGGGGAGGTGAACTTGGGAGGGTACGGAAGGTGAGGAAGAGGAGATAACCAAGTGACCTTAAAGAAATGGGGGGCTGTGCGGAAGGGACCCCAAATGTGACCGCAGCACCGGACGGGAGTCCCTGGACGGTGTGTCCAGGCGGCCGGGCGAGTCCCAGCTGCCATCGCCTCCGTGGGCCTCGCTGTGCCGGCTTCTCCACCTGCGAAGGCGACGTCACACCTGCCTCAGGGCACAGCGTGAGGCCCGGACGAGCGGGGCCCACACGTTTACCGCTGCCACGGCCTGTGGTGCTGCGTCCACGTTTTGCTGATATTTTTAATGAACGGAACGAATTCAGTTAAAGCTGTGAGAGTTGCAACATTACAATGATCATCACTACAGAAGAATTGTTGGCAATAAAAAGAAGTTTGAACTCGATCTGTAAAATTAAATTAATTCGAGCGTTTTAAAACTTTGCTTAGATATTTTGCAGAGGTGTGTATCGAGGTAGCTAAGATTTGTTTTTTTTTTAATTATACTTTGACATTCAAAATGTTTCCAAGCTGTATTAGAAAAATATTTTTGCAAGATATGGGAAAACATTCTTTGATTTCCTTCAGGATATTTAGTGATTAACGAATCGAAACAATCGTTTAGAGCTCTTTTCGTTAGTGATTCAACTTTGGAACGAAAAAGGCTCTACTCTTCCCGTCCCAAGCTTTACATCAGAGGCAGCATCTCACTCACCGCCCGTGCTTGGACGGCCCGTCAGCTTTGAGTGGTGTTTCCATTTTTAAATGGTTGAAAAGAAATAAAAGAAAAATGTTTGTGACATGTAAAAATCATAAGAAATGAAAACTGCCTTGTCCGTAAATAAAATTTTATTGGACCACAACCTGGCTTGTTTGTTCACACGTGGTCTGTGGCTGCTTTTGAGACACGGGCAGAGTGGACCAGCTGTGACGAAGACTGTAAGACTGTACGGCCCATGAAGCCTGACTCGTTCGGGACTTGGCCCTCTGCCGAGAAGTGGCTAACTGGCTGCGGCCGGCGTGTCCCCTCCGGGCTGGCCTTGGGCCCTGTGGCCATGGGAGGTGGATGAAGGCTCGATGACTGACAGACCCCACTGCTCTCAGTTATTACAGAAACCAGGGAGGCCGGCCCCTGCTGGCGAGTCCCCACCGCGGCCCCATGGGACAGCATGGGACAATAAATGGAGACGGATGGTCTGTCTGGAGAGTGACGCTGTCTTCCGTTTGGCTGACCCCTTCCCAGCTGTGCAGGACAGAGTGAATGGCCTTCAACAGGCCCTGGGCACCAGGGACTGCAGGTCCCCTTCTGCCTCCCTCCCCCGACCCAGGCAAGAAGGACAAAGGAAAACCCCACGTGGCCGTAGGGTCGTTGGCCTCCAGCTTCACACGACACGGGCCCGGCAGGGGCCCAGCTGAAGCCTCAGAGCTGATGGACGTGCCTCTGATTACTCAGCGGACCCTCCCGCGGTGGGACCGGTTCTGGCGAGACGCCGCGGACCTCCAAGGGCCTCCCCGCGGGACCCGCGCCGCAGACACACCTGTCCCGGTCGCAAATCGGCCTCCGCCTCCATCAGCTCTGTCTTTATATATGAGATGTAGGAAGTCACAGCGTTAAACACACAGCCCGGGACGCACGCTGGCCGGGAAGTGGCCGAGGGCGACGGTCGTCGGTGGATCGTGTTCCTCCAACGCGGATGTCAGAGTCCGAACCCCTCGCACCTGTCCACATGAGCAACGTCCAGACCCGTAAAGAATTTTTATGAGTTTAACTGAGCCAAACTGATGACAATTGCTGGGAAGCAAAATCTCAACGGATCGAGAAAATGCCCCAGAGAATGTCGGTTTGCAGCTTATCAGAATCACGGGAGGAGATGCGAGGAGGGGTCCGTGACGTCATGAGTGGGTTAGGGGCGGGAGGAAGCAAAGCAGGCCCATCTCTGGGACTGGATGAGAAGCAGAGCAGATGGACACACACTTCTACGTGGGCGGGTGCAGGGTAGATGGTGGTTGACATTCGCAGCACGGAGAGGTGGCCTTTGGGGAGCAGCAGTGAGGGGTCCGGGGAAGGGGAGCCCTCTGACCGTTCAGAGGTGAGTTATCTTAGGTGCGCAGACAACAGACGGGCTCACTGAAGGTAAAGACTGACCTTTGTCAAGGAACTCACAGGCCCAGGATGTGACGACCCCCCATGACCCACTGTTAATTAGGGATCTGTATGCTCAGACCACCCCGTGTGGTTACTCTCGGTCTCTGAGTTTGGGGGCCCACCAGGCACCCTGCCCCGAGCCTGTCAGGTTGAGTGTGAAGCCCCTTTTCCATCCATGGGCCTCCGAATGTGACAGATGGCATTTGGAGACAGAGCTTCTGAAGAGGTAACAGGTTAAATGAGGTCACGAGGCAGCCCTGCTTTGACATGACCGGTGTCCTTATAAAGAGGGATGAGGACACAGACACACAGAGGGGGCCACGTGAGGACACAGGGACGAGGCGCCATCTCTGAGCTGAGGAGCGGGGCTCAGAGGGAACTGTTCCCCCGATACCTTGGCCTCAGGCTTCCGGACTCCAGGACGGTGGCGAAGCCGCCCGTCTGTGGCCCCCACACACTGAACCACTGACTGCAGCAGGCCCGGCAAAGGCCGCCTTAGTGCTGGGGAGCCTCTCAACTCAGCGCCCAGGCCTGGCTGGTGGCTTGCGTGAGCCTCGCGACAGGCCTGAAAGGCAGGTCGAGGGGCGTCCCGGGCACACGGTCCCTGATCCAAACCGATGGGCTCGAACTTCAGAATTCCTCGGATTTAGGAAGAACACGCGTCAGCTGACACCCCCACAGGTCTGGGAGGGCGGCCGCGACCGGACACAGTGGCATTCGGAAGCGAGGCACGGCGCGTGCATGCTGTGTGTGTGGGGGGGCAGCCCATCCCCTGCCCGAGGCCATTCAGCCTGACGGTCATGGGGCCCGAGACCAGAAGGCAGAGGAAACAACCCGACCTCGTAAAAGTGGAACCATATCGTGTGTGTCCTTCCGTGACTCGATTGTTTCAGTCGGCATCAAGCCCTCGAGGTCCGTCCCGGCCGTAGTCTGCGGCAGCCATCCTTCCTTTCAAGGCTGAGTGATAGTCCATTGTGCGAATAGATCCCTCTTTGCTCATCCGTTCACCCGTCAGTGGGTGGCATCTGGCTTTTACCTGTTGCGAATGATGACGCTGTGAACGCAGGTGCACAGACATCTCAGATCCGGGCTTCCCGTTGTTCTGAGCGTACGCCGGAGGCGGACTTGCTGGACCGTCCGGTGATGCTGGGTTTAATTTTCTGAGGAGCCGCCGCTTTTCACAGTGGCCACATTCCCGCCAGCAAAACTCCAGGCTGTCAGCTTCTCCATAGCCTGTCATCATTTGTCATTTTCTGATCTGGGTTTTTTTTTTTTTAATTTTATTTTTTGGTCTTGTCATTTGACAGTAGCGCGTGGTCCTAATAAGCCTCTTTTTAAACAGGAAACATTGAAAGTTATATCAAATACTGAAATTAAATTTCAACTGTTAAAACAAAACCTCTTTTACAACTATTTAATAGTTTGCAGTTCGCGGAACACTTTGAGATACGCTATCTGATTTTCTCTTGGTAACGCCAGTAAAAAGGTTTTGTCATTATCCAGTTTTACAGATGAGGAAAGTGAGGGTCACCGAAAGAGACAAACTAGATGACACAGCTCAGACTCGAATCCTTCCTTCGCGCTCCTTACGGGGGTACCACCCCCACCTGACGGGTTTTCAAATTTCTTCCCGGGTCAGAGTCTCACCGTACCCGAGTGTCAACCTCAGGGACCTTCGAGCTGCAAGTCCCGGTTCTACCTCCCACCCGTGGGCTCCATCGTGACCTCACACCCTCCTCCAGGTGCGAGGCCAGGGGACTCAGCCTGCGGAATGGGTGAGCGCTCCAGCCTCAGAGGCGGCAGACGGGGCTGGAGTGTGACTGTGGCTTTCGGGCTGTGTGGCCTTGGACACAGTTTCAACCCCTCTGACCTGACCCTCTGTGCCCTCGGCAGCCGAACCCGGGTAATGAACGCTCTGTGAGGAACGCATGAGCCGAGGTGATGTCACTGTTCCGGCACGAGGCAAATGCCAGCGCCCGCTACTGCACTCAGTGTCACCCCGGCTCTGCTCATGCAGCCCTCCCTGCGTGTGGTCCCCCACGCCACCTGGCACAGCCCCAGCGGAGAACCCAGCAGCATCGCTGTCCCTGTAGAGGTCACATGCTTGGCCGAACTCAGCCCTGCCGGGGTGGCCTTGGCCTGGAGGCGGCCCCCACGCTGTGGCACGGCCTCTCTCAGAGCTCACCACCCTCCTCACACGCTGCCCACCCTCCCCCTTCTCCACCACAGAAACCGAAGCGAACCCCTCACGGTACCCCCAGCATGGCTTTTGCGCCCACGTCCCCCCCCCATCAGGCCCAGTCCTGTGCCCAGAGTCCACACCCCACACCCCAGTGCCGTGCCCAGGGACACCGCCACCTGGGGCTGGAGACGGCGGGGCAGAAGCCTGTGATCTGGTGGTCCACTCAGAGTGACCTCAGAAAGGACAGTGACCCTTCACAGTCTTTGGTGAAAGTCACAGGAACTTTGTACCCTGTAAAACCTCATGCAAATCTCGGCTGTTATCACAGACCAGCTGTCTTCTTGCAGGCGACACCGTTTCCCTGGATGGCAGTTTGCTAAAGGCGGCCGCGCCTTTGGCACGGGAGCTAAGGGACTCCCCGCCATCCTGTTTCCGGGTGGCCGTGCACGTGAACTCATCGCGTGGGCCACAGCACTGGTCGGCCTCGCTTGTCCGAGGTGCACGGAGGACAAGTGCCCAGACCTCCCGCACGTGGCCGCAGGAGCATCCTGGCAGGGCGGGTCTCGTGGGGACCTCGGCCGCTCGTGGGTCCACAGACGTGGGCTCTGACTTGGCAGCGCTCTGCCCCCCCCCATCCCCGGGGCGGTGAGCCCAGCGCCAGGCAGTCAGGCCGTGGCCGCTCTTATCAGGGGTGACTGGCACGGCTCTCTCCGTCAACAGCGGGGGAGGGAGGGAGGAGAAAGCCTGAAATACCTGCTTTCCTCTACAGACCACCTTCTGTCACGACTCTGGGCGGCGTAAACACCTGGAGTGTGTCAGCGGCTCTGAGGTCTGCACGGTTTTCCTGGAGGGGTCGTGCCCCCCCACTGTTCACTGACGCGAAATACTTTCCCCCCGACAGTTTGGGTTAGAGATGGGTTAGAGAAAGGCTTTTTTACTACAAAGCCGGGGACACCAGTACTTACATGGTGGCCCGCGTGGCTGCAGCAGGCCACCAGAGTGAGCAGGCTCAGGGCCTCAGCTTCCAGGCCTTACCTGAAGCCAGGTGGGTGACGAGCAGAGCTGAGAGGAGGTTGGCAGCTGTGTGGACCAGGGGTCGCGCCAGGCTTCGCATCCCAGGGGCAGGGGAAGGACTCATTAGGTGTTTTAGATGGGAATTTGTTCGAACTGCTGTCCATGCAGCGACAACAGGGAGGCTCTCCCGCGGGGGCCGCTGCGGGGCGCCG
>NW_006442117.1:23389-33945 GCF_000325575.1 Pteropus alecto | reverse complement strand
CGTGCGCACGGCCTCCCCTCGCCATCCGCCTGATGCGGGGGCCCCCGCCAGGGCCCAGAGCCCCGCTCCTGTGGTAGTAAAGACAGAGAAAAGGGTCCCTGGTCCCTGGTGCGACACAGCTGCGTCGGGCCCAGCAGTGGCTGAGGTCTCCGTACGACGTCACTCCCAGTTCGCCCAGAACGGCCCGGGCCGTCTGCGGGGCGGTGTCTGGGCCTGCGGCACCCGCAGAGGTCGCCGTGCCCCCCGCACCCCGCGCTGCTCGCGGCCTCGAGCGAGCCCATGCAGCCTACGTAATGCCCGTGTTCCAGGGGGACATTCCACCTGCACTTGACTTTCTAAAAGCGACGATGCCGACTGCCCGGCTAGCTGACTTTGCCTCTGAGGATCGCTGTTCTCCCATGTCTGTTTTTCTGTGACTCACAAGTGTCCCCCGGTGGGTTTGCTGGCTCACATTAATCCCCAACCGGTTTTTCCTCATGTCAACCCCCCTCGGGCTGGGAATACTTGTCACTTGTCATGAGGCTTTCTCTCCCCATGTACCTTCCTAAAAGCCCTCTCCCTGCCCCACGGACGGATTATGAGAGAGAAGCTGGGGGGCGGCTGGTCAGAGGCGCTGAGGGTCTCGGTTGCTCCCGGCCGGGCGGACCTGGCCAGTGCGCTGGGCCTTGGGACTGGACGGGCTTCATTAATTGCCCCGGAGCCAAATGAAACGGCAGAATAAAACGTCACCAAGGGCGCTAAAACACAGCAGCCAACCCTTATCTGAGGTTTCGTTTTCTGCGGTTTCAGTTACCCTCGGTCAATTTCAGCCAGAAAAGAGTAAATGGAAAATTCCCGAGATAAACGATTTGTAAGTTTCGAATTGCAGGCCGTTCCGAGTAGCGCGATGGCATCTCGCTCCGTCCGGCTGGGACATGAATCCGCCCTTTGTCCAGTGTCTCCACGCTGGCCGTGCAGGGCAGGGAGATATTCTGAGAGACAGAGAGGCCACACTCACACGACTTCTGCTGGGGTACATTATCACGATTGTTCTATTTTATTATCGGTTATTGTTAATCGCTTACTGTGCCTAAATTACAAATTAACGTCACCGAGGGGTGTTTGTAGGACAGGCCTTGGTAGGACCTGCAGTTCCAGGCTTCCACTGGGGGCCTTGGAACGTGTCCCCGGATGAGGGTGACTGTACAAAGCCTTCTCTTTCCTCCCACGGCCTCTCTGTCAACCTGTCATGGCAGTTCTTATTTGCCACTAAGTGTGCTGCGCCCTTGGCCGGGACACTCACGGGGCGTTTCAGGGCCCTGCCCGCGACTCTGCATGCCGCTACCTCGCTGCCAACTCCTCTGTCCCTATGAACACCGAGCAGAGGTGCCAGGCCCTGGCTGGGAGCAGCGAAGTCCAGCAGACGTCCTGGCTTCCCGCAGGCCCGCCACCTCAACTCCACATACAGGGGACCCCAGGGGTACTGCAGCCTCCGGAGCAGGACATGCCAGGGACCTGGCCGCAGAGGCGCCTGGGGACAGAGTGGACAGGCCTGTCCTGACGAGATGCCAGGAGCAGTCGGCCCTGACGTCACCCGCTTGAGGCCAGAGGGTGGAAACAGGGCGGCATCTGGGGCTTGGGACAGTCCTGCCCCGAGGGCCACATTCCCTGGAGCCCCTGGTGAGGGGCATGTCCGGGCAACACGATGACAAGACTGACCACAGAACCCGAGATGCGCACTCGGCACATGATGCCCTGGAGACAGGCGCCCTGCACCCTGCTGGTCGTCACGGTGCAGCTGTCTGGCTCAGGGCGCCCAGACCTCTACGCCACCCTCGGCCGCCAGAGCTCGGATGCACGCCCCGCGCACACGCGTGTGTTCTCACTGGGGACAAAGCACCCGGCTCCAAGGCCGTGCTGGTCACCGGCAAGGAGACTGGGGCCCAGGTTAGAGACCTCCCATCCCGCCACACCCCACGCCTGAGCCCCTTCGCTGGAGAACAGCGGGCGGGGACAGCAGCCCACCCGTGACGGACCAGAGTCACAGCCCTTCTGCCAGGCCCGGAATTCTTGAAACCCCACAGCGGACAAGCTGCATCCCCGAGGCCTCGGGGCACGTCCTTCGTCCTTCGTGGAAAAGGCACGCGCGGTCACACCGCGGGCCAGGACTTATTTTATGCCACCTCTTCCACCGCGTTTGCAAGGACAGTGTCACCGTCGCTCACACGTGGAAGCAGGAAGGCGCACCCCCGCGAGGAGGCTGGGGGACGGCCCGGCTCGGGGTGGCAGGGGCTTCCCTCGAGGCTTTCGAGCACGGGGACATCACAAAAGGCTCCCACACGGGAGCGGGCTGTGCTCAAGCTCCGGCCAGCCCGTGCCGGAGGGGCCGGGGCGACCGGCATTTTCTAAAGCGCAGCTCAGCAGAGTCTCTCCGACAGCGGCACTCGAGCACATACGTGAGAACTTTTCTGCCCAAATCTCTATTTTGACAAAGAAATAAACCGGCAGGACGCGCACTCCTTCCGAGCTCTGTGGGACGTGGGGGCGCCCTGCTGTCACACTTAGATGTCACGTCCCCAGCACCCAGGCGCTGAGGCGAGCTGGGCTACGAATAAACAGCTGCAGCAAAGCTCCTCCCTAAGGCTCCCCGCGGCCCGTCGCCCCTCCCGGGGGAACCACAGCCACCCGCCCGCGGCCGCACGCATGACGCTCCCCTCAGGCTCTGTATTCTAGCTTAAAAATTAATTTGCATCGTCCTCCCAACATCTGCTTAAATATAAAAGGCCAGATGCGGGGACTCACGTTGGGAGAGCAGGTGGGGAGACCAGCTGGGCAGACGTCCCACAGGGGCACGCAAGCCCGGAGCACCCCAGTGGGTCTGGCCGGACGTTCCCACAAACGAAGTCACTTCGCTCACTCGGGTCATAACTAGATGCTTCAGGAAGTGGTGACCGATGTCAGTTTCAGTGGATTGAAAAATAGATAGTAAACAGTCGACGTGTTTTAGTTTTTAGACAAAATTGGTTGATTTTATTTACTAACAGAAATAAAAGCAGCCCCTAGCCTGAAGTATAATCTAGTCTTTTACTTTTTCTATGGGAAAACACAAACTGGCCTTTTTTAAACAAAAAAAGACAGCACGGGACCCACAGAGGGATGAGCGTCTCCCTCCCGGCTCTGCGGTTTTCCATCGCGTGGTTTGGTGAATCTGCTCCATCCACTGCAAGCTGGACCCTGCCATCTCTGAAGCACGTCCGTCACAGAGAACGGCCACTCTCTGATGTGACTCTTTTATTCTCCAAAAGATTAAGCTCAAAAACCGCCACCTTGAAACACAGGGATGTCTCACTGACACCTGGTTTTCTAACTGCCTAAGAGCAAAGACGTGGCTGAGCAAGGGAGCTGCGTCCCGCACACGCCCGGGACTCGTGGCCACAGTGGACGCCCACGGCCCTGTGACAGGCGGCCTGCTCAGGCCCTAGAGACGTTAACTGGTGGTTTTAACAGATTGTAACACCGGTTTTAAGAGCCGCTCACGTGTTGTTGTAAGATGGTCTCAAAAATGTGCTAAGATACAGTTAAAATCATATCTGGGGTATAATCAAAAAGAAATCTGTTCAGGAAAAGTGTGGACGAAAAGAGGGAGCCGAGCGTCCCTCACACCTGGTTTTGTGGCCACGTTTTCTCCCATTCACGGTTCAAAAGTCTGAATGTGCGTGTGCGAGCGTGTGCACGAGTGTGAGTGTGTGTGAGCGTGTCTATGCATGTGTATGTGCGTGTGCGAGCATGTGTGTGCGTGAGCATGTGCGTGGGTGTGTGTGTGTCTGTGGGTGTGAGTGTGCATGTGCGGGTGTGTGCACGTGTCTGGGTGTGCGTGGGTGTGCAGTGTGTGTGTGTGAGCGTGTGCGCGCGTGTGTACGAGAAGCATGTTTGGGCTGACTTAACACTGCTTGTGTCCCTGCAGAGGGGACACCGTCCGCGGGAGTTCGAGAGCCGCTCGCACGGGCCGCCTAGTGCTCCGCCCGCGGGCCATGGGCCCTGATGGCCGACGTCCCCTGGTCGGAGCACGAGCCGCTGCGTGGGGACAACGGGAGCACCGCCCGGCACACGCGTGACCCGCGCGGCACCTTCGCACGGTGCCGACGTGACGGCCCCAGAACGCGAAGCCCGCTGGGTCTGCACAGCGCCCGGGGTTAGTGGGGGGATTCGTGGGTTGTTTCTAAACACTGTGCGACCAGGTATTAGGACGTGACGGAGGTGACCAGTTTGAGGTTTTATAAGCAGAGGTCTCTCCTTCTTCCTGATTTTTGCTCCTTAAAAGAAGAATAAAAAGCATGAGTTGCACAGCTAAGTGTGTCCTCCCCAGGGCCGGCCTGTGCGCCCGAAGCCACCAGGCCAGCTCCTCCCGCACACGGAACATGGCAGAGCGTCGCTCCCGACACCCAGGCGCGAGGCGTCTCTTTCCCGTTCGATGCAGATCCATCCAGCGGTCCAGAGCTCCAAGTTTCCAAGGTTATGAAAAATGCTCGACTTACTTCAAAAGCGTGTCACCCGAGCGTCTCAGCCCCGCACGCGGACGCACAGCAGGAAACGCAGACCCGCGCGGGGACCCGCCCCGGGACTCGGCGCCAGGCGGGGCGGCCTCTCCGGCCAGCGCGGCTTCTCGCCCGCCGGCCTCGCGCGTCACACGAAGCAGCAGTACTTCTGCCACCAGGGCGTGGGAAGGGCTTCCATCGTGTCCGGAGTCCTGCGCTTAGCGTCCTGGGGCTGCTGCCGGGCGTCCGAGGCCTGCATGGCAGTGACGATGGCCGCGTCGAAGACCTCCTTGAGGTTCTTCTGCGTCAGGGCCGAGCACTCGATGTAGCAGGCGGCTTTGACCTCCTGGGCGCACAGCTGGGCCGCCTCTTCGGGCACTGGCTTCTCCTTGCCCTTGTCCAGCTCGATGAGCACCTTGACGTCTTCCCGGAGATCCGACTGGGTCCCGACCAGGATGATCGGGGCCCTGGGACAGTGGCACCGGATCTCCGGCACCCACTTCTCGCCGACGTTCTGGAACGAGGAGGGGCTGACGACGCTGAAGCACAGCAGGAAGACGTCGGCGTTGGTGTAGCACAGAGGCCGGAGTCGGTCGAACTCGTCCTGCAACCAGGCAAAGCAGCCAGTTACTGTCACATCCACGCCCGCCCCCCCCAGCAGCTGCCACCTTAATGCTTGTCCTGAAAGGCTCTGGCGGGCCTTGGAGCCCACCGGTGGCGGGAAGTGTGGGCACCCGAGGAGGGACGCTGCCGGTCACCAAGGGGGCTGGCGCTCCCGGCCCCACAGTCTGCCCAGCGTTTTCGTCAGCGCTCGCGACCTCGTTGTACTCGGCACGGGAAAAGGACTCAGATCAGATGAGTCTCCGAAACGGAGCTGACCTCAGCCTCAGGCCAGAGTCGCCCGACGCTGGCACGCGGCCACTGCTGACAGCGTCCGTGCAGACCCGAGGCCCCGGCCCGGGCCTGGGAGCCCAGCTGCTGGCAGAGGCCCCTCTTAGAGAACGCAGCCCTGCCACCCTCAGACGTCGCCCTGCGCCCAGGGCACACCCAGCACACAAAGCCACGCCAGGCAGACACAGGGCAGACCCGGGAGGCCACTGTCCTCGGCCACCCAGAGAACCTGTGCCTCCCGGCGGCCCTTCCAACGCTGCTTCGAACATCCTCGTTCTGGCCCCACACACTTCATTGCCCTCCGCCCTCCTCCTCTCCCTTCTCCCCCCCTCCTCCGTTGCTGCTGGGACCACAGGTCTCCACGCACGGGCTCTGGGCGGACGAAGGAGCAGAGAAGGCACAGCCACCACGCGAAGGTGCAGAGAACTGGCTGGAACGAGTCGGAGCCACCTGCACCGATGGACCGGCCACCGCAGCCACTGCCGCAGCCGTCCACGGACAAAGACCCTCGCTGGACACCAGGCACCGAGCAGGGCCAGCGGCTCGAGGGACAGGCGGACCCGTCTGCCCCTTGTAGAAACGTGTGTCTCCAAACCAGGGTGTTTCTACAGAGACGGCCCCGAGTCCCCCACAGTCCCGCACTCGGCTGCCACCGAACCCCCTTGTGTGAGAGCTCACGTCCCCTCACTCCTAGTCTGTGGGCGCCAACCATCCTCAGGGGTAACGTGACAGCTGAGCTCCCAGTGGAAGGAAAAAGTTAAATGTCACCCAGGCCCTCGCGGCTCACTCGGCACGCTCTGGTTACTGCAGACCACTATTTACACGCACGTCGCGGGGCCCCCAGGCCTTGGCCTGGGAGGGGAGGGGAGGGGGCAGTAAGCACCCAACAGCTTTAAGGTCGGTCAGTGGCCATGCTCAGGAGTGAACATGGCGTGTCCGAGTGCCACCACCCCTCACTGACGGCTAAGCAAAAGTCGAACGCCAAGGCCTTAGGTTTCTCAGTGCCAGCTGTGGCCGAAATAAACAGTGACTTGAGCGGGGGCCGGGCCAGCCCTGAGGTCTGCCGTGAAACGTCGCGTTCGCAGAGGCCACGAAGGAGGCAGCTCCAACCCGAGACCGGGCAGCGCCCTTGGCTGGTGGCGGGCGCCACCGCGGCTGGCTGTACCCTGGAGGCCAGGCTCGCGTCACCAACAGCGGACGGGCAGGCGCGGGGCCAGGCCTGTGACGGGGCCTGGGGACCTGGCTCCCTGGCCAGGGCGGGGGGCGGGGCGGGGTGCAGGGCCGTGGGAGCTTCCACCTGAGTGCGACCGGAGCCAGTGTTCACAGCCCCTTCACTGTGTCACCCACGCGCCCACCCTCCTGAACGACCCGGCACAGAAGCGATTCCCTGTCACCTGCATTCTCCAGCCCGCGTCACACGGCTTGTGCCCGCACCCGCGGAGGCCACACGGGGACGGGCCGCTGGGCGGCGGTGCTGGCCGAGCTGCAACCTGGCTTCTTGCTTCTCTGGGGATAGGATCTTCCAGGCGCTTCATGGGCCGAGGGGCCGAGGAGCTTCCGGCTCCATTTGTGGCGCCGTGTGGCACTTTCTCTCGCGCCAAAGGCTCCTCGGTCCCGGTCGCCGACCAGCTTCCACCCGAGTGTGACCGGAGCCAGTGTTCACAGCCCCTTCACTGTGTCACCCACGCGCCCACCCTCCTGAACGACCCGGCACAGAAGCGATTCCCTGTCACCTGCATTCTCCAGCCCGCGTCACACGGCTTGTGCCCGCACCCGCGGAGGCCACACGGGGACGCTGAGTCATCGTACCTCCACCAGGGCGCAGGAGGTCTGCCTGGAGGAGGGGGCCCCACGGGCTGGGCCGACACTCAGCGACGAGGGCAGGGGGCAAACCAAGCCCCTTGGAAGGCACTTCTCAGCTCGGGAGCGAGGCGGGCAGACGGGGACAGACGTGACGGCCGCCACGACCAGCTTTGCCCAGTCAGGACCGATACCGACTGACTCTCGGCGACTTCCTCTTACCCGCCGTGTGCTTTTTATAAATAGTCTTCGAAGCGGGTTTCCTGCGCATCTTTAGATAGGAGCCTCATTGCCGCAAGGTCAGGGACACGGCACTGCCTGGCACATCAGGCGGGAGGTGGAGTGAGTCTCAGTGGAAACTCCGCTGGAGACCAGAGGTGTCGTTTCCAATACGCCAAAGCCACCAGTGTGGCACCGAAACCCTTTTCTTCCCAAACGCAAACTTCTCGTGAAAATATTTGTAAAATGGTCTTCGTCCTTCCCTGACTTTTAAACAGACCATAACGAGGAAAATCGAACTCTTCCTTGATAGTTCCGGATCGTTTCTACGAATTTTTTTCTGGCAAGAGCCCTCGTCCTCCTGCAAAACTGCTCTGAGGTCTCCCTCCCAGACTCACCCGGCCTGCACTTTGAGCCGCCGATGCCACGTTCCCCCGTATGTCACTTTACTGGTTTCTTTCTCAGCTTCTACCAGCTGGTTTGCCTTCCCTACCACGGCCGGCATGCTGGGGGGCAGGCCAGCGCCCACTCAGTCATTAAGGGGCGCGTCTAAGCCCCACTAAGTGCCAGGCGCTGTGCAGCCCGGGAGAGGGGACACGGCACAGCGGAGCCCGGCGGCGGCTGGGACGAGCACGGCTTCTGCTCCTCCCCGCAGGGGCCCTGCTGACCTGCCCTTGGCTTCCTGCGCCCTCGGCTCTGACTTCGCTCGGGCACTAAGCCACCCCTCTCCCAGGAGCAGGGACATCCGTCCTTCCTGAGGGGCCACTCCGCCTGTCCGTAAGACCAGAAAATGTGACCCAAGTGGGGAAATAGCCTCGCTTTGTACAAAGTAACTAAGCTTTCACTCTCAACACCGGCCAGGCTCTCGAAGGACCGAGTGCTGGGCGGCCCTGTGTTCTGCTTGCTCTTTCCCGCTCCAGGTGAGCAAACACGGCAGGGTTTGGTTCTTCTGCCCCGGGAGAGGGGAGATGGGTGCAGTGGTGGCCGGGTCAGCACAGGGCAGAAGAGGCTGGCTGACCACTCACAGCACAGTGGCCACCGCGAAGGCTGCCCGGCCTTGTGTCACCCTGAGGTTAAAGAAGGAAGCTGGGAATCAGCTACCCCAGGGCAGGCAAGTGACCTGGATGCTGAGGCTCGGATGAGGTGCCTGGGGACACCGGAAGCCAACTTCTTACAGCAAATGGTCACGTGACGGCACCTGGAAAAGTGAGCGAGCACGTCCACCTGCCTCTCTCTAACTCTGACTCTAACTCTAGCAAGTGCTGGCTCTCCAGTACCGGTAAAAACAAACAGACAGACAAACAAAAAAACAACCAAACAAACAAAAAAAACCCTACGCGCTTATTAACTGTCATTTGGCAAACTCGAGATGGCACCCTGGGTCTCCAGAGAACAGGGGGACTTCAGTGACTTGAGCATCATGCCGCCGGGCACGCGGGGGGCGACTGGGCGACAAGCCCCCGGAGCTCTTCAGGGGTTGCTCCAAGGGGAGCAACCATCCAAGTACCTGGCTCCTCGCGCGACAGTCAGTGTTCATGATTCGCAAACACTGGGTCCCAGTTCTTCTCCTCCAGCTCGGGACGGCTCTGTCCACAGGGCCTCTGCCTCAGGGGACTGCGGTGGCCCTAAGGAGCCACACTACACTTAGGACAGGAAACACGACCGGCTTTCACGAACGCCACCTTTTTTCTTGAGGAAATTTCTTAAACATTTGGCTTGTTGGCCTTTAATAAAATGATCGTAAGATATGACCAACTTACTTTGAGAAAATGATTACAAAGCATCATTGATCATTCTGAATAAAAACCAGAAAGTAAATAAGATCAGAAACTCCTGTGAGATAAGAACCGTTCTTGACCCCGGCCCCCCGCCCTGCCCCACGCCAAGCTGGCCAATCCCGGTTTTATTAGTGCGGAGCCATCGCCGCCACCCCGGCCCCTGAGAGGGGCCCGCGGCAGAGCTGGGGCTGCTCCGCCGGGCCTCGGAGTGACCCAGTTCCTGAGGGAGGTTACTGGAGCCCATTAGCAGGCTGTTTCCTGCCCTGGCTCTGAGAGCCATGCGATACTGACCTGTCCTGCGGTGTCACAGAGCTGGAGTCTCACTGGCCGCCCATCCACAGAAACCACAGCTAAAAACGAGACCAAAACGACAATCAGGGGGTGTCTTCTAACCCCTTTGCGAAGAATTCGAGTTTCCACCTGCACGGGCTGCCGTCATCGCTCCAAACCCTTCAGCTCCTGTTCTGGGTCCCCCGGCGAAGGAAATGAGGACTCGCCCCAAACGAGGAGGCCCGAGCACTTGAGCGTAGCACCCTCAGGGCCGACAATTCACCCTAAATCCCTGAACCCTTTGAAGGCACCCCAGCAGGGCCCGCGCTTTCCTCCTAGCTGGGAAAATTTATTTTCCCATCACACTAGTTTCAAAAAACCTAAAAACATCACAGGGGTGGGGGGTGGCGGGGGGACAAGTGGGAACCAACTCGCAGCTTTGGATCGGTGGGAAACCTCAAAAACAATTGTTTTCCCCTGGGAAACGTTGGGAGCCTTCGGGGTTTGTCGTAAAAGTGTAGCTTGTTTTCAGGACATGTGCAAACACTGGCTGCCTGCGTCGTCCTGTTTATAAAACAGGGCGCTGCTTATCTGTCCGCTCAGCTCGGAGGGGAGAGGAGCAGACAGCAGCTCTCCAGGGCCTGCGACAGGGCAGGCTGGAGGGCTCCACTGGAATCAAACAGTTCTGTCTCCATATAACTTTCTAGATTGTTCATACATGTTTCTACTAGTCGGTTGAGACCCCCGCCCCACAAAGGAAAGCGACAGTGGCCCCCGCTACGAGCGCCCGGGGTTTTATCCAGGGCACCTCTGAGATGGGAGAAAGCAACCCCGCCATCATGACTTTCTAAGAGGTCAAGAAGCCTGGTCCTTTTCGAGAGCGTGTTTCGGACTGGCTTCTGTGGGTTTCAATTCTTTCCGAAGTTTCAAAAAGACCCGAAAAGCATCAAGGTCAAGGGTCCTGATCTTTGTGTTCTACCGAAGCAAACAGCTCCCCACGGACGCGGGCTCTCAGTGGCCTAACGACACCGAAAAGATACCAAGCATCGGAACCGGAGGCCCAGGCGGGTCCGCGCCGGGGGAG
>NW_006442117.1:13337-22316 GCF_000325575.1 Pteropus alecto | reverse complement strand
CCCTACGGCCCCTTCTCGGTCGGAGCCTGTGTGCCGGGGCCCCCCGCCGGCCACGGCGCTCCCCGCCGCCCCCCAGGAGGACATGAAGTGTCTTCTGCGGACATGCGGTCTGAAGCAGACTGTTTACAGGCAGCATTTTTAAGACCACATGCAGCCCACCGTGTGGGTTTTGCTTCGAAAATAATTCATTCCCATTTGGGAGCTACAGGATGCCATGTCCGTTGTTAATGCTTTGTCTTTGGCAGGCCCCGAACCAGCAAATTTCTTTCGAGCCCCAAGTCTTTATTATATCATTATATATTATTAACATTATTATCGTAACGCAAATAGTGATGCTACAACTAATAAAATTAACAGTAGCTAATAAATATAGAGCTTTTATTATGTGCTCTGCGAGAACTCGTTCCTCTCATCCTAACGTGGCGTGTACCCATCCGATGGACATAAGGTGAGAAATTCGAGGCTCTGCTGTTAAGATGCTCTGGTCCCACAAGCTAGGAAGTGGAAGCCACCGAGTCCAAACCCCGACAGTCCAGCTCAGGAGCCTAAGACCTTAGTGACCCAAAAGAAAAGGTAAGTCCTTGCGACAAACTCCGACTTGGAAGCTACGCGCGGTGGGGATGCAGACGTGGGCTCCTCAAGAGGCCAGATGCTTGAGTCTGGGGCACCTCACTTGCCAAGAACGCCTCCCAAGGCCCTGGGCGCCCCAGCCATGTGAGCGCCCGGTTCTGGTTTTGTAAATTTTGCAAAATAGCGTATCGTGATCACCACCAGTTATGTTTACTGTTTCTTTCGACTCTTCGCCTGATAGTGAGTGGCTTTGAGGTGCCCCGGACGTTTTACAGAACGAGCCAAGGCAAGCGACGTTGGGGAGACACTGTGTTTCGGGTTAATGCGCACAGTGCCGGGACTGGGGTGAGGTCAGGGAGGCAGCAAGGCAGCAAAATTTAAGGGGGCCAACTTTGCACCGGCCTGCGCCTGACGCGGGGGACCCCTTGAAGTTCCGAGCCTCAGGCACCTGACTCGCTTCTCCCCGGCCCTGACGGGGTCTGTTTACCTGCTTTCCAGGCCTTGTGCGGTCATGTTCTTGCTAGTCACCTAGGTGTGGGAATGGCCACGCGTGACACGCCTACTGCCCTCTGTGCAGTCACGCTGGTGTCCCCCTGAGCTGCCCTGTGTCCCCCAGCACAGGATGGGTTCCACTAGCTAAGGAGTGACGATGTTTGGGATGGATGGAGCCATCAGCTCGTCTGGCAATTCTTCCTGTCACGAGCCGCATGGCATTGTTCGCGTGGTTCTGGCTGTCTCGACCACACCCGGTCAGAACGAAGTTCCCTCCTGTCAGGAACATGCTCTGCGCAGCGCGTACGATCATCAAGGCACCACGCATTTTTTGGAGGAAACCACGTGAAACTGAATCGATGTGGACTCCTATGCCTGGGGGGACACAAACCTGTAGCAGTGTCACCCACGGCAAGTTTACCTGCGCGTGAAGCGCATGTTCATTCTCCTCTGGAAAGCGTGATTTCAAAATTACAACATTGAAGAAGTGGTCAGAGGCACGCAGGTGAGGGGGGGCGGTCCGAGGAGGTGTTTGCGGGGCCACGAAATTTGCCGCCAGGGTAGCTCTTGAGTGATCTCGCCGCTATGTGAGGGGCGGACGTGCGAGTCAGTGTTTCACACTGTGGACGGACCGGACCAGCAAGTGTGCACCGGAAATACACACGACTTTTCATTGTCGACTACACCTCGGTCAAGTTGGGGGCGGGGGGAAGGGCATCGGCTAAAAAACGTAGGAAAAAATGGTATATCGGGGTGCGTCAGGCAGTCTCGTTAAACGTTTTCTTGTGGATTTTTTGAAGTTTATGGTGTTTCTATAAATTTTCTAGCTCGTGATATAGTTCTCATTTTTAATCAGTATTTATTTTGGTACCTAATTTTCTGTTCTTAACTTTTTATTCTTCCTCTTAATGAAGGCCCCCAAGTTTGAGAAGCTTCAGGCCCTCGAACATCTGGCTCTACGCCTCCATCTGGCCGTGCGTTAGCTTTGTATTCTGCAGCCCCTGTCTCTTGCTTCACCCTCTTTTAAAACCTGTGCCTTTTATATCGAATATTGTCCCATCCCCACTCATATTGGCCCATCTTTCTAGCTTCAAGTAGCTCAGCTCCCTGCAGCCTCATCTAAAATACCCGGAGCTGATTTCCCTGTTTATAACAGTCCTGCGCAGGCCGTGCCGGAAAGCAGACCCCGCACTGTGTGCTAACTCAAGTCCAGAGCCGAGGTGGCGGGTGAAGCTGCACTGTGGCCGCTGCTGGCGCAGGAAACAGGTGCGTGCAAGGCAGCCCCCTCGCTCTGTTTATTGTCCCCTTGGAAACGCCTTGTTCGGGCCTTCCCAGCTGTCGCAGCTCCGCAGCCTCCCGGTGACAAAGGTGTCTCCGTCGCTTGGAGCTGCCTTCCGGGTTGGCCCCCAGCTGCTCTGACCCTTCTGACAGAAAAGCTCCCCGCCCCCCGCCAGAGCTTTGCGGGAGCTGCTTCCATTTCCCTCCCCTGAACACACATTACGGACACTCGGCTGCCCCGCAGGCGATGACACTCTTTAGAGACCCCTCTTAGCGACCGCAGAAACCTGGCCGCCTCTGATTTTCAGCCTCCTGAAGAACTGGCCATGTAATCCTTTCCCGACAATGTAATCGCCCTGGCCAGAAATTCTGAAGGGGCAGGACTGTCCTGCTCCCTCCCAGGAACTGCGACCATCTCGTTCCTACCTCTCCCCCGCTGAGGGCAAAGCAGCACCCACAATCCCACGAGGGGGAAGAGGAAAACAGAATCGCCCACTGCTGGGGTCGAGTGTCAGCGTGATACCTCGAGTGGCTGTGTGTGCACTGCGAGGCCTCGCAGACCCACCCGAGTCCATCTTTGAGAAGAAATCGTGTGACAGGGGCCCGTTTTCCCCGTCGTACGCATCCGAGGATACTGTATTAGAGGGTGACCATCCACTGGAATCGTGACGTGAGTTTGATTTTGGAAGAGGAGGGGTCTAGTTGTCAGCTCCTTTATGGGATGGAGGGATCTTGGCTAAGCAAGAACAAAGGACATCTGTACAGACGTGCTTCGAGCAGACTTCGAGGACTTTCCAATTCTGGTAAGAGAGAAAATATTTGTAACATACCTGTGACGCCAGACAGGGTGCGCTGGCAGTGAGGGGGTGCCAAGTGCCACCGAAAGTCAGGAGATGCCTGAAGACATGGATGGGGAGCTGGAACATCCGTCCTCGAGACAGGTGCGCAGACAGCTCTGACCCAACCTGCGCTTCAAAACAACCCTCCTCCTCGCCACCCCCCACCACCTTCCGGGCGACCCCAGAGCTTCAACACGTTGCAGCCCCATGGGCGGGGCTCACGACGTCCAGATGTGTATTGAGCTGCCCGCCCGGTGTCTCCTCGTGGACATCTCCTAGGCAGCTCAAACGTCACGTGTGCAAATTTCCATCTTACATGCACTGTCATGTTTAACGCTCCCCAAATCTAAAGGGGTACGGTTATCACCCCGATTTTATAGATTAGAAAACGGCAGCTCAGGAAGACTGAGTTTTCCAAGGCTGCCCAGCCGGCGACTCTGAGAGTGAGAAAGGGTTTTTAACATACCCTGTAACCTCACCCCCAAACCGTCACACGCACACAAGACAAGAGCGATGAGGTCAGTCCCCCACTGTCTCGAGCCACCACGGGTTTGCCTTTCTCCTCAGACTGGCCTGTCCGAACCCAGGAAGTCGCGTGGGGACAGGTCCACTGATCTGCTGCCCCCGTATGTGTTCACCAGCACGCACTGCGTGTTGGGAGCCGGTGGGGACACGTCAGTGAGCACGACAGAGGCCAGGCACGCCTTCGTGGGGCTGACACTACGCGGGGGGGGACAGTGTAAGCAAAGCCGGCGGACGATGTGCCGTGTTCGAGGGTGCTGAGCACAGAGAGAGGGACGCGGGGCAGGGGACGCGGGGCACGCTGTCACCTCCGCTCAGCGCCGGCCTCGCACAGGTGCCTCTGGGCGGAGGCCGCGAAGGACGGAGGGAAAGTGTCTGGGAGCAGAGCGTTCCCGGCAGGGGCGCCTCAGGTCGGAGAGGCAGCAAGAGCCTCGTGTGCAGGGAAAAGTTCGCAGGGGAAGAAGACGAGACCATCGAAAGAATGAAGAGGCCAGGCCTGTGGGGCACGGGGGCGCGGTGTCACCCCGTGGGAGGCCGGCGAGCTGGGTGATAGCGCGTCCTCCTCCGGCTCCCGGGGCCCTCGGGCTGCGGATGAAAAGTGACTGTCAGGGGCGGGGGCAGCGGGTGACCAGCTGGTCCCCACCAGGGAGGGCGGGGACTTGATCAAGGCTGGCAGAGGCGCGACTGGGAGTAAGTGGGTTTGGGGCAGCACAACCCCAAGTACCACGACATGACAAGCCAAAATCGTCACTGACTGACAGAAGGAACGTTCCAGTGAGTCGCGGGTTCGGAGGGGAGCCCAGATGCTCAGTTTGCTCACAGAGCTGGAGCTGCTGGTCAGGGGAGCTGGGTGGCCATCCCACAGGTCACGGACGCCATCGGCGGGAGACGGCCCGGGGCCGGCGAGCCGCACACAGACGCCGCAGGCCGCGCACCTGGACAGGTACGTCAATGTGGGACCCCCAGCCGTAAACGCGTGTATAGTGCTTTGCTGCGCTGTTGCAGCAAAACACTGCAGACGGGGGCTCAGACAGAGATGATTCTTCTCACAGATCTGCAGGCTGGACGTCCAAGGTCAAGGCGTTGGCAGGGCTGGTGCTTTCCGAGCCCCCCTTCTTGGCTGGAGACAGGCGTCGTCTCCCTGTGTCCACAGGTGGAGCTTGTCTGTGTCCTAAGCGCCTCTTCTTATAAGGACACCGGTCACATGGGGTCAGGGCCACCCCAATGACCTCGCTTTACCTTAATCACCACTTTAAGGACCTGTCTACAAAGAGTCATATTCTGAGGTCCTAGGGGAGTTCAGTACATGAATTTTGGGGGATACGATTCAGTCTGTGACAATGTGGTTAATGCTACTTATAGAGAGTATGTTGTCAGTATGTATTACCAATACATAATAACATATTACCTATTGAGAATTATATTTCATAATCCAAGGTCTATTTTTAAAAGTTTACTTGTGTATACATCAAAAAATTTTGCTCAAGTGCCCATAGTCTAATTCTTAGGATTATAATGTGAGACCGATATAGATGTTTACAAAAGGATACTTATGTGTAATTTTTTAAAAAAGGTATGGAGATATTGTCATTTTCTCTGGGGTTACTTCAGGTGTTCTTAGGAACAATAAGTCTTGCCAAGGAGACAACAGCTCACGAGGGTCAGGAGAAAGCTACTGAGTTAAGTAGAATTCAGGTAAATCATTTCAGGAGATGTGATCAAAACAGCATAGACAGACAGGCCGACCTGGGTCTGGCTGCACCCTCAATGAGCATTGAGTCCCTCGTCCTCGATTAGGGCGCTGACACCCTGCAGAGACAGAATATCATGGTAATGACCTTCGCAAAACACATAATTTTAGTCAGGAGAAAGCTACTGAGTTAAGTAGAATTCAGGTAAATCATTTCAGGAGATGTGATCAAAACAGCATAGACAGACAGGCCGACCTGGGTCTGGCTGCACCCTCAATGAGCATTGAGTCCCTCGTCCTCGATTAGGGCGCTGACACCCTGCAGAGACAGAATATCATGGTAATGACCTTTGCAAAACACTGAATTGAAAAGTCAACACTTTTGTTTTTTCCCCAGAGAATCAAAGGGAATGGTCGATGCGTACTGGGCGGAAGGGTGAATGGATGGGCAAAGCGAAATGGCACAGGGATGTAAGCGGACATTTTTTTTGAGTCGCAGTTGATCTAAGCTCTAGCCAGATATTACTTTGGCTGGTGAAGCCAACAGCAGACCTCGCCCCTTCCGCTCTCGCTCCGTCGGGGCAGGTGCTGTGGAGTCGGTGCCGTTGAAGGTTACATTTCCGTTTCGAAGCCACGCTGCCTTTTGCTCCATCAGCCACACAGCCGAAGCCGATTTGCGTTGGCACTGCCACCAAATCTGCAGGATCCTCACCGTCTCTCAGTACCAGTCCCACCCAGAGTGAGCAGCCAGGGTCATCTGCGGTGTGGACCTCCCAGGGCTTGTCCTGGGCAGAGGCGATTTTCTCATTCGGTGACCATCCTAACCCTCCCAGTTCGCACCTGGTTCTCGAAGTCTCTAGACGAGAAAGGCAGTTTTCCACCACGTCCCGTCCAGACCCTCTGCATCCGCACCGTAAGCCACAGTGTGGCTACTTTGCATACTCTTCCCCTCCCTCCTCTCGAAATTCCCCTAAGATCCTGGGCCCCTGGTTGTCCCGTACTTGTCCCTACTCATTTCTTTATCCACCTGATAAGGCAGTTCTTACTTTTAACCAACTGCAGCATGTTCTTCACGTTTTAGGGCTGGCACCTCTCGTGGAGGCTGGCCCTACGATCTCGCCTTCTGGTGCTCATACCCTGTGTAGTCCGCTCCCACACTGATGGGGGCGATTCAGATCACCAGTAAGATACCGCCGAAATAATGATGTGTGACTTCTCTCCCTTACGAAGCCAGGTACCACGTCATGGGAACACCGAAGCACACCCGTGGGGCGACCCTTGTGGTAAAGAACTGAGGCCTCCTGCCAACACCTGGACCCCAGTTTCCTAAACCAGAACCACCCAGCTCAGCTGCTTCCTAACTCCCGCCCTCTAAACTGGGACACAATCAATGCGGTTTTAAGCCGCTGCGTTCTGGGTTAATTTGCTAGGGGTGCGGCCAATAGGTAACTGCTAAACCTCCCCAGCTGCCCAGAACCTTGAAGGTGGATCCCACCTGTCTTCGAAACTTATTTGCATCATCCTAGCATCTTCCCCTCATGTCTAGAAGCAGATTCATGACTCTACCTGTTTCAGAGCTCGCCTTCCGCTTTGCCCGTACACTGGCGACCAGCGGATGGATGAGTGTTTTTTGTGGAGGGCGAGGAAACTCAGAGTCATCTCTTCCGCTCAGTCCCCCAGATTCTCATTATGATTTTTAACTGAAGTGTCCCCAAGGAAGTAAGTGGCCTTCTAGAATCCTGTTTTTTGTTGTTGTTGTTTTATCCTTTTCCCTCTTTTTAAAATTTTTAATTAAGTTGATCGGGGTAACATTGGTTAATACAATTATATAATTTTCAGGTGTATATTATCATTTGACGTCCGCATATTCTGTTGTGTGTTTACCACCCAAAGTCCATATATTAATACAATTATATAATTTTCAGGTGTATATTATCATTTGACGTCCGCATATTCTGTTGTGTGTTTACCACCCAAAGTTCAGCTACCATATATTTGATCCCCTCTACCCACGTCACCCTCCCCCTAAACCCTATATTTGACCCCCTTTACCCCATCTACCTCCCCCCTAGAATCCTATTTTTTAATATTGAATTATCTCCACTAAGGTAGATAGTCTATATTCTATAAATAGAATAAGAACAGACATAATTTTCACCAAGGAAGGTGACCCAGGTGAAATGATCTGTGGGCATGATCTATATTATGTTCAGACATGACACTCCATGTTAGCCAGGTGTGCCAATGGGGGGCATGAAATGCCCCTGATCCTTTTGCCGTATCTTCCGACCTGAATAAACTTTTTAAATGTCGGGCTAGATCCGAGGGTGCTGTGTTTGGTCCAAGAACACAAACTGGATCATGTCTAGAAGACTAAGACACCTGGTCACCAAGCAAGTGTGGTCTCTGATCAGATCATCTCATTAAAGTCGATCTCAACTTTTCCTACACCAACATGCGGGGGCGCAGCACGTCTGTGATAGTGCCTCACCTTGGCGATGTCTTTTCCCAGTGACGGGCAGGGCGATGCCTTCCACGGGGGAACTGGTGTGCCGGGGCGAGCGATTCCCGGGCGACCTAGCTACTCTGCGAACCTCTGAGGCTCTCTCCACTAAAGGGGCACTGACATACCGTGGGGGCCTAGACGCAGAGAGGGGTTGGCCATCGCAGTCCTGGGGGCTCTGCCGCCTGTGCACAGTGTGTGTCCTGAGACTTTCTGGCTCTGTCCTCGTGAAGCGCCCCGTACTTCCTGGCACCCCGCCGGTCGACGCACAGTGTTACTGCAGGAACACGGAGCAATTCTAGGTACCGTTTCAAAGGAGATGGATATGAAAGGTGGTTTTAAAGATCTGAATTTTTTCTTCTAAAATCCTCCTGGAAAAGACGATGCTTCTGTGTCACTGGCGTGCAAAGGCCAACTCCTGACTCCTGTCCTTTCTGGCTCGTCATCCACCCCCATACCGTGTCCTCGGCACAGCCCTGGTGACCGACCGTAGCCTGCTGCTTCGGCCCGCTGCAGGCGTGCAAGCTGGGTCCAGGCCTTCCAGCCCCTGGATAAGAAGATGACGATGAACTCGTGTGCTCACAGGGGAAAAGTTGGGGCGCCGGCGTGTCGGCCTGAACAGAACAGCGGAGCCCCCAGACTGCAGCTGGGTGAGCAAACAGAGGACAGTGGGACCAGAAAAAGAAATTCTGTGTGCTATTGTGACTACTTTCCACTAGCCTGGAACATAAAACACATAAGTAAATATAGACAGATCTGTAGATTTATTTAGCGCACAGTTGCTGAGTGCCAGCTCTGCGGTGTATGAAGTGCGGGCAGTTCGACAATAAACAAAACAGACACTGTCTTTTTCCTCATGAAGCTTTCAGACAATAAATATTAAACTACACATTTGTGAGGACAGAACAATAAATGGTGACCATGAGCTGCCTGAGGCTTTCTTATTCACAACTGCTCCCAAATACCTAGAATCGTACATAGTAGAAACTTAACATGTATAGAATGATTTTGTGGGTTTATGTATTCATCATGAGAAATTATAACAGAGAGACTAATTGTGAGAAGTCAAGGAAAGTTACGGCACA
>NW_006442117.1:10536-13297 GCF_000325575.1 Pteropus alecto | reverse complement strand
TGCAGAAAAGCATTCAAGGGAGAGAGTAAAACGGGCTTTTAAAATAAAATCTCCACTTGTAAAGCTACAAATCACAAAGGAGCTATTCCCATTATGAATATCGAATCATGCAACAGAACTCCTACCCTTACGAAGCAAGAATTACCAGATACAAAGAGGCATAGACAAACACACACTAAAAATGGGAGACTTTAACACGCCACTCAGAACAAGACAGATTTGGAGAAACAAAATAACCGAACGGGGCCTCTAGAGAGAGCATTTAAAAAAAATCAAGCTGAAGCCCAAGCCTCTCATAACTAACTCTAATAGTATAGGAAGGATGGATGTGGCATACTTAAGTGTAAATGTTATTGTAGATAAATTTTTTAAATGACTGAACTAAAAAAAGGAGATATTACAAATAGTCTCCGCTCACAATGTAATAAAACTAGAAATTATTAAAAACAAAAACCAAGAAAAGGCTATTCCACCTGAAAATGTATAAACTTCTATTTGGGACTCTTGAATGAAAGGAGAAATATAAAGTAAACTTACAAAATTTCTAAAACATAATGATAATAAGAACACAATGTATCTGAATATCCGAGACATATTTAAAGCGATCATAAGAGACATATTTAAGGTGATCATAAGAAATTTCATAGTTTTAAACACTTTTATCAACAAAAATAAAGGATGGTAGATAAATGAATTAAATTCCAGCTCAAAAAGCTAGAAAAAGAGCAAAAAGAGCAAACGAAAGGAGAGCACGAGGAAGGAAAAATTAAAGGTAAAAGCAAAGATTACTGAGGTAGATAGAAAAACTGATTCTGACTAGCGAATCAAATTCTTGATTTTTAAAACTGATCAAGAAAATAGACAAGCCACTAGCGAACTTAATCAAGAAAAAGGTAGGGAAAAAGCACAAGCATACAAAATAAGAAAGAACAAGGGGAAAATAACTATTGAAACAGGAAATTTAACAAATCATAAGAAACTGTTTTGTAGACTTCTATGCAAATTAATTTGAAAATCAGGTTAAACGGATAATTTCCTAGAGAAATCCCATTAACCCAAATCGACCTCTTCAGATTTAGAAAGCTCAGAGTAATACCTAGAGAATATATGGAGAAAGTTATCATGGAGCTATATTCGCAAACGACACCAGACCCAGACGATGTCAGAGGGAAATTCCAACAAACCTTCAACAATAAGATAATCTCTAAATTGTTTCAGAGCACCGAAAAAGGACATTTTCCGAATTCTTTTTCGGAAGTAAATGTAACATTGACACCGGAACTTCTTAAAGCTGGTGCAGAAAAAAATAAAATTACAAACCAATAGCATATGTGAAAACTGAGGCAAATTCAAAATTAAATATTGGTGAATAGAATTCAGCCCCGTGTTAGGAAAATAATATTCTACGACCAAGTAGAAATTATTCCAGTAAGTCAAGACTGGGTCAATATTAAGAAATTCATTAATGTAATAAACTCTATTAATAGATCTAAAAAGAAAAGTTATATGATTGCCTTCTTAGATGCGCAAAACTTTTTATAAAATTCAAAGTCTGCTGACCCTGCCTCATCGGTGCCTTCCAGAAACACAAGGAAGGCTCGTGTCCACATCCCGCTCCCCCTCTACCCGCCCACCGACCCCGTGCTCCCCGTGCGCCCCCGCCGATGGCGTGGCGTGTCCCCGCCTCTCGGGACCTGTGAGTAACAAACTCTCTTTTCAGCCTGTCGTGGCCTGATCTGTTGGCCTCACCATACTGCACGGTAACGAAACCAAAGTTTTAAAACGTACACTGGGATGCCTCGGTGGAGTTAAATACTGACCCACTGAAAAACCCACTCGGAACTTTATTCACCCAGAGACAATTTATTATTATTGATTTCCTAGGCCAAAATAGCAATAAACGGTAGCTAAGAGATCGGTAGTATGATGGGATGTCGCGGGGAGTGGGGGCAGGACCCCCAAGATTTACAGAAGACAAGCAAGAACCGCACAGCCTTCTGGGGTCGTGCGGCTGGGCCCCAAGGAGCTGAGCGTCTGAGGCGAAAAGGTCTGAATATTGACAAAGACGGGTTCTGCATCCTCAAGAAAAGAAAGAATTGCAGGTGAGTTTGCTAAGATGACATGACATGTGTCATATACGCCAGGAAAAAGTCTCCACTGAAAGGAGAATTCAAAATGCTCGGGCGAGTAGAGAGGAAACGGTTACGCCCCACCCGGTGAGCAAATGAGCCGCTTGGCAACTGACTTTGGTTGCAGCCCCATTTGCAAATTTTATTTTTATGAAGAAAGTGGCTGAGTCGAGGTATTCTGGTGTACATTTCCTAGTTTTCCTGATCATGGCTTTTCTGTGAGTTGAGAATACTGTGATGAGCAGCAGCCCGGCTGCAGTGGCACAGTGACCGGCCGGGCTGCGGCGTCAGCAAGATCTGCGGTGCGCCCAAGGCCAGGCGATGCGTAACGGGCGAGCGCCACTGTGTTCTGATGAAGCTTTATTCATAAACATCGGAATTTGTCGCAAATATTCTTTTGATTTCTCTCAGCCTTTTATCAAAGTAAAGACCATATACAAAAACAGATGGTGGCCAGTTTGGGCCTGCAATCCCAGTCTAGAGGTATCCACCAGGATCCATCCCTGTGCCGAGGGGACCAGACCGGTGAGTACGTAGAGATATGATGGAGATGCTGCCCCTGCATTCTTTAGACTCTTGCTGGCCCTCCTGTCTGCCACACGTCGCTCCCCCACCCCCCCCCCCCCCCCCCC
>NW_006442117.1:9171-10345 GCF_000325575.1 Pteropus alecto | reverse complement strand
CGGGATCCAGCCGACCCGGTTCTGCCGCCGAGCGCCGGAAGCGCCTCAGGAAGTCGTTTGCCCCCCGGTGCCTCAGCGTCCTCGCCCGCAAGGCCGGGCCGGTGACGGCAGCCACGTCCTGGGTTTGCGGGAGGCTTAGAGGAGCGTGCGCACCGCTCAGACCACGCCCGGCCCAGGCAGAGCGCTTTATAATCATTAACGTAAATCAAACTGCGGGGCCCGGAGTGACACACGTGCTTGCTGCGTGACCTTAGACATGCCACTGAACCTTTATGACCTTCAGCTTGCTAATTTGTAGAATAAGGATAGAAATAGCGCGTATCTGGCGGTGTTTTCACGAAGATGAAACAAGCTAAACCTCGGTCTCGGCCCCTCCCAGCCGCCCCCGCAGGCTCGAGCTCGGGCTCCGGGGGCGACACCGCCCTCTGCTGGACCGTTGTGCTTTTTAAAAAATGAATTGATTCGATGTTGCTCCCCAAGTCCGCATCTCGTCAAGCAAACAGCTAAACAAGTTTAGTTTAATTTTACTCGTATTCAACAACTGTGTCTTCTCTGAATACAGTCCTTTGGCTGCTGCGACCAGACAGGATTTAATTAAATCGCCATCCATAGATGGCTTTCTCCACCCGGTGAGCAAATGAGCCGCTTGGCAACTGACTTTGGTTGCAGCCCCATTTGCAAATTTTATTTTTATGAAGAAAGTGGCTGAGTTGAGGTATTCTGGTGTACATTTTCTAGTTTTCCTGATCATGGCTTTTCTGTGAGTCGAGAATACTGTGATGAGCAGCAGCCCGGCTGCAGTGGCACAGTGACCGGCCGGGCTGCGGCGTCAGCAAGATCTGCGGTGCGCCCAAGGCCAGGCGATGCGTAACGGGCGAGCGCCACTGTGTTCTGATGAAGCTTTATTCATAAACATCGGAATTTGTCGCAAATATTCTTTTGATTTCTCTCAGCCTTTTATCAAAGTAAAGACCATATACAAAAACAGATGGTGGCCAGTTTGGGCCTGCAATCCCAGTCTAGAGGTATCCACCAGGATCCATCCCTGTGCCGAGGGGACCAGACCGGTGAGTACGTAGAGATATGATGGAGATGCTGCCCCTGCATTCTTTAGACTCTTGCTGGCCCTCCTGTCTGCCACACGTCGCTCCCCCACCCCCCCCCCCCCCCCCCC
>NW_006442117.1:6602-7819 GCF_000325575.1 Pteropus alecto | reverse complement strand
AAGCAGCATCTTGTCTCATCCATCCTTTGGCCGGGGATAACTTTCAAGCTTCCACTTGGCTTTCCTTTCTATGGTGAATCTCACCCCCGCAGGCCAAGAATCCAATATGTGTCGAGAGCTTTCACATCACTGATTACAAGGGAAATTGCTCTGTGGTTTCTTTTCTTAGAGTTTTTTTGTCTGGTTTTGGTGTCAGGACAATGCCGGACTCATAGACGGAGCTAGTAAGTGACTTTTCCACTTCCATTTTTTGGAAGACTCGAGAAGGACTCGCGTCACTTCCCTAAAAGCTCGGTAGAATTGCCCCAGCGAAGCCATCGATTTAGAGCTCTTCTTTATTAAGAGGTTTTTGATTGTTGAACCGGTCTCCTTATTAGTTACAAGTCGGTTCAGATTTTCTTCTTGATTCGAAATTGGTAGCACTTCTATTTCTAGGAACTTGTCTGTTTTGTCTAGGTTATCCAATTTGTTGACATACAGTTGTTCATAGGATTCTTTTACAGTCCTATTTATTTCTGTATGATCAGTGCATAGTAACGTCCCCTCTTTCATTTCCGATTTTAGGAATTTGAGCGTCCTGTTTTTCTTAATCGATCTAGCTAAAGGTTTGTCAATTTTGTTCATCTTTTTGAAGAACCAACTCTGGGTTTCGTTGATTTTCTCCATTGTTTGATCTATTCTCTATTTTATTTATCTCAGTTCTAATCTTCATTATTTCCTTCTCTATGCCAGCTTCGGGTTTAATTCATTCTTTCTTCTTCTTGTTTTTCTTTTTAAGATATAAAGTTAGGGTGTTGATTCGTGACCTCACATATGGTCTGCCCCGGAGAAGGCCCATGCGCACTTGAGAATATGTGTATTGGTTGTCGTTGGGTAGAGTGTACGTGTCTGCTCGATCCACTCGGAGTTTCGTGTTGCTCAAGCCGTCTCTTCTGTTTCCTTCAGTGTCTCCTCTCTGGTTGTTCTATTATTATCAAGAGTACGGTACTGAAGTCTCCAACTCTTGTTGAAGAATTGTCTTTCAGTTGTCTCGTTAGTTCTCTCCGTTTTTGCTTCAAATATTTAGCTGTTCCGCTATTAGGTGCGTAAACGTCTGTAATTGTTACATCTTCCTGTATGTTGACTCTTTTACTAAAATATAATGTCTTTCTCTGTTTAGTGTAACTTTTTTCCTTGAACATCTATTCCGTTTGATGTTAGTATCGCGACCCCTGCTC
>NW_006442117.1:0-6585 GCF_000325575.1 Pteropus alecto | reverse complement strand
CTTTTTCATTCTTTTACTTTCGGCTTATTTGTGTCTTTAGAGGGAAATAGAATCTCTTGTAGACAGCATAGATTTGGATCCTAATTTTTTATCCAATTTTCCAATCTGTCTTTTTTATGTAGGTTTCATTGGTTTGTAACGTTTTATAAGTTTCGGGTGTAGGACATTGTCATTTGACATCTGCAGACACTACAGTACGCTCACCACCGAAGGACTAGTTTTGATGGGTCACGGAACAATTCATCCTCTTTACCCATTTTGCCCTCCCCCTTCCCCTTCTCCTCCGGTAACCACCTTTATGCTGTCTGCAGATTTTTTTTTTGTTCTGTTTGTTCATTTTTTGAAATTTCCACATATCAATAAAACTTTGGTTTGTTAATTTTTTTTTTATTCCAAATGAGTGAAATCACATAGTATTTGTCTTTGTCCAGCTTATTTCACTTAGCATAATATCTGCAAGGTCTACCCATGTTGTCCCAAATGGCAAAATTTTGGATTTTTCATGGCTAAGCAGTTTTCTATTGTATATTTGGTATATATTTATATATACATATATCTCT
Organism: Pteropus alecto; assembly: GCF_000325575.1. Lineage (NCBI taxonomy): Eukaryota > Metazoa > Chordata > Mammalia > Chiroptera > Pteropodidae > Pteropus > Pteropus alecto. Next base: position 6,025 of record NW_006442117.1, on the reverse strand, counting down.
TCAGATAAATACCCCGAAGTGAAATAGCTGGATTGTATGGTAGTTCTATTCACTGGTTTTCATAGTAGCTACACCAATTTACGATCCCATGAATAGTGTCTCTTCTCCCCTTCCTCATCAACACTTGTTATTTCTTGCCATTTTTTATACTAGCCATTCCAACAGGTGTGATGTGATACCTTACTGTGATTTGGATTTGCGTTTCCCTAATAATTAAGTGATGTTGAACAGCTTACCTGTCTGTTGGCTCTCTGTATGTTTTCTTTGGGAAAAAAATGTCTATTCAGATCTTCTCCTGGTTTTTAAATTGGGTTCTTTGTTTTTTATTGTCGAGTTGTATGGGTTTCCTTGTATTTTTTTGGATATTAACCTCTCTATGGAAACATCATTTGTAAATTTCTTCTCCCATTTGGTGGTGACCTTTTGTTTTTGGCGATGGTTTCCTTTCCTATGCTGAAGCGTCTTAGTTTGAAGTAGTCTCATCTGTTCATTTGTGTTTTATTTCCTTCCTTCTGATGACTTTGGGCTTTGTTTTCTAGTTTCTTTCTTTTTTATTCTAGTTCTTTAGGGTATAAGGTTCTATTGTTTATTTGTGCCTTTTCCTGTTCTTGAGGGAGGCCTGTATTGCTCAGAATGGCCTTTTCTGTTCAGCTTTTACTGCAATCCACAGCTTTTCGTATGTTGTATTTTTATTTCCATTTGTCTCCATGTATTGTTTTTTATTCCCCCTTTGATTTCTTCATTGACCCGGGAGTTGTTCAGTAGTGTGCTGTTTAATCTCCAAATATTAGTGGGTTTTCCAGCTTTCTTCTTGTAGTTGATTTCTAGTTTCATACTGTCGTGGTTGGAAAGGGTACTTGATATTATTTCAATCTTCTTAAATTTATTGAGACTTGCTTTGTGCCCTAACGTATGTTCTACCTCGAGAATGTTCCATGTGTACTCGAGAAGAATTTTTTGGGTGGAAGGTTCTGCATATATCTATTAAGTCTCTCTGTCCTAATGTGTCATTGAAGACTGATGTATTTTGTTGGCTTTTTATCCGGATGATCTATATCTATCGATGTAAGTGGGGTGTCAGTGTCGCCTATTATCACTGGGTTGTTATCAAGTTCTTCCTTTAGGTCTGTTGATAATGACTTTATGTATTTTGGTGCTCTTATGTGAGGTGCATGTATACTAATAAATGTTATGTCATTTTGATGTATTGCCCTTTTTTTTTTTTAATCATTATATAATGTCCTTCTGTGTCCCTTGTTACTTTTTTGGCTTGAAGTCTACTTTGCCTGTTAGAAGTGTGGCTACCCCGGCTTTCATTGTCTACCATTTGCGTAAAGTATCATCTTCCACTCCTTCGCTCTGAGCCTATGTTTGTCTTTAGAGCTGAGATGAGTGAGTCTCCTGAAGGCAGCACATAGTTGGGTCTTGTTTTTGAATCCATCCAGCCACTCTGTGCCTTTCGATTGGTGAGCTCAATTCCTTTAGGGTGATTATTGATAGATGAGAGTTTACCGCTGCCATTTTATCTTTTTTGTTTTCGGATTACTCTATATCTCCATTTTTTTTTCCTTCGTGTTTCTGTCTGCCGTTTTACTTTGGTGGTTTTCTATGATGTTTTTCTGTGTTTCCTCTTTTTCTGTTTCACATTTCTGCTCTCGATTTTTGTTTTATGGTTACCATGAGGTTTATATAAAATGTCTCATAGATAAAATAGTCATTTTTCTGCTGATAGTTTCTTATCTTCATTTGCCTTTCCAGATTCCATCCTTTTCATCCTCCCCCTTATGTATTTTGTTGTGGCCAATTTTCTTTTTTTATATTGTGAGTTCGTTACCAAATTGAAGTAACTATAGTTATTTTTAATGGTTTTTCCCCTGTAATCTTTATGCTATCATTAAGTGTTTAACACTCTCTTCCGAAGTACCATTGCAGTTTTCTGATTCTGTCTGTCCGTTTATTACTTTACTCAAAGTATTGTTTCAGGCAGAAGACCTCCTTTCAACATATCACGTAAAGCAGGTCTAGTGGTGGTGAGTGCCTGGAATTTTGTTTGTCTGGGAAAGCCTTTAACTCTCCTTTATATCTGAAGAATAATTTTGCCGAATAGAGCACTCTTGGCTGGCAGTTTTTATCTTTCAGTATTTTGCATAGGTCAGTCCACTTTCTCCTGGCCTGTGAGTTTCTGCTGAGAAATCTGTTGATGGGTGTTTCTTTGCAGGTTACTGTCTCCCCTCCCCACCTCCGGCTGCCTTTAAAATTCTTTCCTAATCAATGACTTTTCACAGTTTTAATACAATGTGTCTTGGAGAAGATCGCTTTGTGTTGGGATAATCAGGTGTTCCATTAGCTTTATAAACTTATATATCGGGTTCTTTCCCCAGGTTTGGGGAGTTCTCAGCTATTATTTCTTTAAATAAGCCCTCAGCTCCTTTCTCTCTCTCTTCTCCTGCTGGGATACCCATTGTCCTGACGTTGCCTTTTCCAACGAAGTCAGATAGTTCTCATAGAGTTTCTTCATTTTTTAAAAAATCTTAGTTCTCTCTTCCTTTCCTCCTGAATCATTTCTAGATTTCTACTTTTAAGCTCGCTAATTCTCTTTCATATGGTCTGCTTCGTTTTCAACGCTTTTAGTGCATTCTTTATTTTACCGAGTTCTTCAGCGGCAGAATTTCCATCGAGTTCTTCTTTAGAGTTTGAATCTCTCCGGTAAAGGACTCCTGTTCTTTCATTTTATTCCTCAGCTCAGTGAACTGCCTTTCTGAGTTTTCTTGTAGCTCCTTAAGTTTCTTCACGACAGCTATTTTGAATTTTCTATCAGTTAGATAAGGGGTTCCCAACCCCTGGGCCACGCACTGGTACCAGTCCCTGGCCTGTTAGGAACTGGGCCGCACAGCCAGAGGTAAGGGGGTGGGCAGCAAGTGAGCGAAGCTTCGTCTGTATCTGCAGCCAGCATCCCCGCCCCAGCTCCACCTCAGATCATCAGGTATCAGATTCTCATAGGAGCACCCGTCCCTGGTGCCACAAAGGTCAGGGACCGATCCCAGTCTTCCGTGACCTTTACGTTTGGTTTCAGAATTGTCACTTTCTTTTTGTAACACCACGGTGCTGTGATTTTCATGATGTTGATGAGTTGTCCCTCTGCCTGGTGCATCTGGAATAGTGGGCACCTTTCTTATTTAGGTGAACGTTTGTTTTCTTTGATTCTAACAGTTCGAGTTGGCAATTAGAGGTCTTTCTTTTGATTTCCAGCAGGATACTGCACAAGATTGTGTTCTACCTGCGCTGCCTCTGGCTAGATTTGAAAACTAGCGCTTTGCACACTCCGCTGCCTCCACTGTGGGCGCCACAGGTGCCTTCGTGGTCACTGCTTGTACATCTAAGGTTGCTGGTGACTTGTTGTATTCCAGTGTCACTGTGGTCACGAGTGTTGCTGCCAAAGTCACCAAGATGTCGAGTGCCATTGCTGTGTCCTATGTCTAGGGCTTCCTGTGCTGTGGGCACCACAGCCACACAAGGGGTCAGGGAAACTGGGGCCTCTGGGTGCTGGGCTGGAGGGCATCCAGCTGCTGGGGCTTCTTCAGCTGCTACCTGGTTGGGGTGCGGGGGGGAGCGGTGCAGGTACCACTACAGCCCGGGGGAAGGGGGAGACTCTGGAGTCATAAGTACTGATGCTACTGCTGCCTTTATGTGTTGCGTGAGGGTTGTGTTGCGGGGTCCGCAGTTGCTGGGGCTTTGGGCTCAGCAGTCAGGGGTTGGGGTGGCAGGGGGCAGGCACTGTCCTCTGCTGTCTTCTGGTTCTGTCTGCTCTATGTGTCCCAGCACACCCATATTCAGATCGAGCGCTGTGGGCCTCTGGCTCCTGATGTGTCGACTAGAGGGAACGTTGGCTTTCATCAGCTCCTTGTGGACTGAAGGCAGGAGACAAAAGTGAGTCTCAGGCCACTGTGAAGCTGACTCTCCATCCGCTCTCTTTCGCTTGCAAAGTTTAATTCATTCACATTTGAAGTGATTAAATAAGGAGAGACTTACTTCTGTCATTTTGTTATTTTTTTCTGTATTTTTTCTGTCATTTTGTTATATTTTTCTGTATTTTTTCTGTCATTTCGTTATTTTTTCTGTATGTCTGCTAGTATTTTTGTCTCTCGTTTCTTTCATTGCCGTCGTCTTTTGTGTTTACTTGCTTTTTTGGTAGTGAAGCATTTTAATTCTCAATCCTTCGTGTATATATTCTAGAGCTGTTTTCTTTGCAGGTACAAAGGGGATTAAATGATCTTTTGCATTTAATTCCTTTGAGCTGCTGTCACAGAATGTCATAGACTGGGTGGTTTATAAACATCAGAAATCTATTTCTCACAGTCGTGGAGGCGGGGAAGTCCAAGAACAAGGTTCCAGAAGATTCGTTGTCCCATGTGACCCACTTCCTGGTTCATAGGTGGCTGTGTTTTCACTATGTCCTCTCGTGGCAGAAGCGGGGAGGGAGTTCCCACCTGTAAATACCATAACGTTGGGTATTAGGTTTCAACACAAGAGTTTGGGAGAGATGCCACATTCAACCTACAGCAACATCTTAAAGTCATTAACGCACTCGAATTTGAATTTATACGAGCTTAATTTCAGTAATATACAGTAAACGTGCTTCCTGTGTACATCCATCTTCATTCCCTTTGGGTTATTCACGTCACAAAATTAAATCTTCATGAATTATTTGTCCGAAAACGCAAACTATTAAATTTTTATGTATTAGTCTCTTACATCATGTAGGAAACAAACAGTGGAGTTATCAACTGAAGTAACCATTATACCAGCTTCTGAAATTGCCCCATGTATTTACTGTCACCAAACAGAACTGGGGACAGGCCACGTGGTAGGTGTCAGGCAGAAGAACAGTCCAGCAGGATTTTTGTTAGTAGGCATTTTATTGGAAGCCGGCAACCAAGGAGGGCACTGGGGGTGGTTCCCACAGAAGTGCCTCCGAGAACAGAAGACCACCTGGGCCTGCAGATCTAGTAGCTTCTATCCTAACACGTCGGCTCTGTGAGGTGAGCATGCGCAGTAACTCTGCGGTACATGTAAAGCAAATGGCAGATAAGTTCTGCCTTGTGGAGATTTTAGCATTCTCATAAGGGTATAATGAGGTCACCGGAGGATGTGTTGGTCAGTTCCAGTCAGCTTGGGGCTGTTCTAGAACCAACTCTTTACCTTGTGGACCTGAAACAAATGCTTCGGGCAAGCTGTTAGAGTTCCATCAAGCAAAGGACAGTAAATGTGTAAGAATTCCGCAGGCCGCAGCCTTCTGTAGCCGGGTAGTGTTACCTCTGCGGCCTCCGTGGCAGGCTACGTTACCTTGACCTAAGAACTTACTTCGTATGGCTTCAGTGTCTGCTTACTCATTACTAGTATCCACTGTCCGTGCATTTACACGAGAAAGTTTTCCTTTATCCTTTCTTGTAGGAAAGTACTACTGGTAATTAACTTACTCAACTTCTGTTTATCCAAAATATCTTACTCTCTCCCTTATTTTGGGGAACATTTTAATGAAGAAGGGTACGCTGTAGACAGTTCCGCATTAAATATGTTGAGCATGTCAAACTGTTGCATTGTGGACTTCAGATTTGTGAACAGAAATACCCTAATATCTCAGGGTGAAAATATAATTAAAGATATTTTATCTCGGCTTTGTAAAACTTCGAGTACATCTTATAGTATTTTACCTATCAACAAATTAAACATCAAAGGGTCACCTTAATTGTAGCATAATTTATAGAAAACTGTTTGAATTATCGCAGAAGTTATATGATATTAAAAAGAAAATGATGATTTCTAGAAAACAAAGAATGTTAAATTTAGCAACGAAAGTAAAACATAAAAAAAATATTAAATATTACATACTACAAAATAAATGTGATTCCAAAACACCACATGAATGAAAACATACTCGGGGTCTACTCCGCCAAAACTTAAGAGAAACAGGGATTGGGGAGCCAGGCACAGAGGCCAGGCTCGAGCTCTTGGGGCGGCGGGCGAC
>NW_006442116.1:58149-60480 GCF_000325575.1 Pteropus alecto | reverse complement strand
TAGATTGGTCATTTGCCTTTCAATGCTTTTAAGGATCATTTTCTAGTTAGCTGCTTTTCCAACCTGAGAGTTCTGAGTTAAGCAAAACAAGGGCAAGCATCTTACTTTTGGTTCCTTAGGGAAGCACTAAGAAGATTAAAACGAACACAATTCCTTGAGAATGAGGCCTACTTTGCTCCCTCTAGTACCACACTTGGAACTTGGACTGCTAACTTTGAGATTTCTGCTATGCTAGGGAAGAAGGTGGGGCAAGACTAAGTTAAAACACAGCAGAGTTCTACAATGTTTAAGTTATTATTTTTTCTCAGTTAAGCATTTGCATAGCTGCTGTTCATTTTTCACTATATTCCGAAGTTCTTAAAAAAGTTGATTCTGACAGGTTTTGTTTATATTTTAGGTGGTTTTGTGGAAGGATGGCTCTTGGAGCTCTCTTTTTAGCCATTTTTGCTGTTGTCACCTCATTGTGGTTTTAAAATGCATTTCCTTAACGATTGATGCTGTTAAGCATCATTTCATTTTGTTATTGGCCATTCGTGTATCTTCTTTGGAAAAATGTCTATTCAGAACTTTTGCCCTTTTTTATTATTTTATATTTTGCAGTTGTATATTTTACTTACAAGATTTTTGATTTGTATGTATTTTATTGCAGTCTATATTTTTCATTTTTATTTTCTTTACAGTGTCTGTTAATGACCAAAATTTTAAATTTTGATAAAGTATGTTATCATTTTTATGTTCTATTTATAAAACATTATTTTAACTTTCAATGTTCCTACATTTTTATTGTTTTATTTTGGACAACTCAGAGTTTTATTTGTTAGATAAAGTTTGAGAATATTTTTTTACCAATAGTGTTTTAGGAACACTTATTGTCCTTTTTCAAATATATAAACTTTCTTCAATTTTCCTCAGCAATGCTTTGTGTTTTCAGTGTACACATCTTGCGAATATTTTAATAATATATTGCTAAGTAGTTCATAGATTTTAATGTTATCGTAACTGATATCTTTAAATTTTAAAATACCATTTCTGATTATTTGCTAATGGCATATAGAAATAAATTGATTTCATTCTGTGCCTTTGGAAAACTCATTTACTGGTTTCAATATTTTTTCATAGCTTTTGTTTTGTATGAATTTCTGCATATACAATTGTGTCTTATGAAAATAGTTTAATTTTTTCTTTCTAATATCTTATGCAATTTTTTCTTGCCCGTTTTGTAATGATTAGTATCTCCAATACAATGTTGAATAGAAGTGGTGACAGCAGACACTTGTCTTGCTTCTTAGGTGAAATGCGTTCAGTATTTCATGATTAAATATGATACAAGCTTATATGTGGGATATAAACCTAAACGAACAGGACAAACAAACAGAGACTCATGGACATGGACAATAGAATATTGGTTACCAGAGGCTGGGGGGGGGACGAGGAGGGGAGAGATAGATGGGGTAAAGAGGTCAAATGTGTGATAACAGAAAGATGCTCAGAATATATGCTCAACGCAATATATATAGATAGAAATAGATATAGACATAGACATAGATACACATATACATAGGCACACATATACATATACATACACATACACATACACATATACATATACATATACATATACATATACATATACATATACATATATACATATATACATATATACATATGTCTTACTGTTGAATTGTACACCTGAAACTTACTGAATTTCATTAACCAATGTCACTATAATATTTTTTTTAAAGTATTTATAGGAATAAAAATATATATATGATACAAGCTTAATTATAATGTCCTTAGTAAAGAACATTCATATATGATTTTTATCACTTTAATAAATTTATTCTACTCTTAGATTCCTGAGAGCTTTTGTTATAAATATTAACATTGTTGATTATTTTCTGCATCATTAGAAATAATATCATAATTATATGTTTTTAGTATGTTTATATATTGGTTTACTTTGAATCTTTAAATCTAAAAAAAAATCGGCATTCTGGGCATAAAACAAACTTGGTTATGATGTATTATTTTTATATGCATTATTGACTTTAAATTTGAAGTGTTTCATTAAGAATTTGTACCCATGTTTATGACTTGTCTACAGTTTTTTTTAATGTCTCTCTCTTTTTTTTTTTAATATCATGGTCATCATAGCCTTGTGGAATAAGTTGGGAAGTATCACCTATTCTATTTTCTGGTTCAGTTTATATAAAAGAAATATGAATTGTTTCTTAAATGTTTTGTACATTTTACGTTACCTGGACTTGGAGTTTCCTTTTTGATGTAGCAAATTTAAAGTTTTAAACATATATAAATTATACATATAATTTA
>NW_006442116.1:38257-58023 GCF_000325575.1 Pteropus alecto | reverse complement strand
TGTGGCTATTTAATTTATTTTTTCTTTGTGAACATTGGAATTTTTAATTTCATCAAAGTTGGCAAAGTATTGACATAATATATCATTCCTTAATTTTTCTTGTAAGGTCTTTAATATCTATATTGAGAGCCATTTTTTTTTCCTTCCTGATGTTCATAATATATGTTTTCCTCTTTTTCCCCCTCAGATTATTTCTCAGAGATTGCTCTAAGTAGATTATCAATTTTGTTGATCTTCTCAAAGAATATGCTGTTACTTTCATTGATTTTTCTCTAGTCTTATTATGTTTTCCATATCATTGATTTCTGCTTTTCTTCTTATTCCTTCTCATTTCCTAACCCTGGATTTCAAAATTTTCTTTCTTTTTTTTTATGATAGAAGATTAGATCATTTATTGGAGATATTTATTTTGTTCAAATATATATGTTTGATGCTGTAAGTTTTCCTTTATAGACTTTTTTTGGCTACATGCCACAAATTTTTAGATGTTTGGTATTTATTTAGTCCAAAATATTTCTAATTTCCCCTGCATCATTTTGACACATAAGTTACTTAGAAGTGTGTTTAACTTACAAGTATATGAAAGCTTTTATTTCTAATTTATTTTCTTGTGGATAGATAATATATGTCATATAATTTTGATTCTTGCAAATTTGTTGAGGCATGTTTTATAACCTCAAATATAGTATGTCTTAGAAAATGTTGCACTAGAACTTGAAAAAGATGTTTATTCTGCTTTTACTTTTTAGTAACCTTCTTTAGAAGTCAACAAATTCAACTTATTTGGAATTTTTCAAGTCACCTATGCACTTGATGATTTTCTGTTTAACATTTTTATCAATTAATGAGAGATACTGCAGTCTTCAACTATTTCTGTAGATTCGTCTTTCTACTTTTTCAGTTCTATTATTATTTGCATTATGAACATTGAAACTGTTTTAAACACATAGACAGTTAACATTTTTATGTATTCTCAATAAATTGACAAATTTGTCATTATGAAATGACTTTCTTTACCCTTGTAAAATTATTTAACCTGAAATCTATGCCACTTGGCTTTAATATAGCTATTATGATATTCCTTTAATGGTGTTATTATGATATGTCTTTTTTGCCTTTTTATGATTTAGCTATCTGTTTCTTCATACATAAAATATGTTATTTATGGTTAGCATATAATCTGACAATCTTTACATTGTAATTGGATACATTTTAATAAAATTATCAATGTCACTGGGTTTAAACTGATCATCTTGCTAAACATTCTCTATTCATGCCATCTGTTCTTTTATGCTACTTCCTTTCAAATTAATTAATTTAATCATTTTATTTTCATCTATTATTGACTTATTACATATAACTAATTATTTTTAGATGATATTCTAGAGTTTAAAATGCAATTTTAATTTATCAGTTTGTCAATATACTATTCCATCACTTTCTGTGTGCTATAAGAACATATACATTCATTTCCTTCTCCCAATTGTTTAGTATTTTTATACATATGATGATATTTTTGCTGTAAATTGTGTATTATTTTTAGGGGTATTTAAAATATGAAAACAAAATTTTGATATTTCTTCACATACTTACTATTTTTGATGCTTCTCGTTTTTTTTTTTTTTTTAATACAAATCCAGATTTTCATCTGGTGTTATTTTTATTCTGCCTGAGAAAATTATTTTACCATTTTTATACTATAATTTTGGCTGTTAATTCTCTCAACCTATGTAGGTATGAAAAAATAATTTTGTTTTTATTTTTGAATTATATGTTCATAGGTATGAAATTCTATGTTGACAATTTTTTTTTTAATTTTAGTATTTTTATCTTTCTGGTGTCTACTGGATTGCATTTATTCCTAGAAGAATTCAATTGTCATTCTATGTTTATTCCTTTATATGTTATATGACTTTTCTCCTCTGGCTGATTTTGAGATATCCTTCTTTTACTGCCCTTCAACAATTTGATGATTATTCATTATGATATGGCCTACTTTATGTTTCTCGGGCTAGCATTTTGTTGGGTTCTTGATTCTGTAAATTTTAGGTTTTGTTTAATTTGGAAATTTTTTACTCATTTTAAATAATATATTTATTTTATCTTTCCTTATGATCTATTTTTCTTGGATTTCTAATATAAATACATTATGCTCTATTAAATTGGCCTATCAATTCTGTCTTTATTTCTTTCAATCCTTTTTTTTTTTCTATTTGTTTTATTTTGAATAGTTTTGATTGGTTTGTCTTAAAGTTCACAAATGTTCTCCTATGCATGGTCTAATCTGTTGTTAATCCCATACAGGTATATTTTCTTCTCAGATTTTTGTTGTTGTTATTAATCTCAGAAGTTACATTTAAGTATTTTTTGTACATTGTCAGGTGATGGATTTTATTACATGCCCATTAATATGGTCGTTGTCTCCCTCCTTCTCCCACTTTGAGATGTAGTTAAATTACTTGTAAACATTTTTATACTTTTAGGGAGTATATTTTGGTTTGTTCTTTTGTTGTTTGTTTGTTTGTTTTAAGAAGTCCCAGGAAAGCACTTAGTGTAAGGTTCATTTTACCCCACTAGGGGTGTAACAACCTTCTGCTGATTCTAGGCATTTCTTTGTGTATGAGGAGAATTTCCACTTTTGTAGGACACAAATTTGATGCCCTTGATGGAATTCTGATAATTTTCTGCCTGCTCCAATTCAGTAGTTTTTCCCCTGATGGAGGGTAGTTTATTCATATGCATGCATTGATCAGGAAGATCTGAATGCCTGAGGGAATCCTGTAGACTTCCCAAGCTTTCTCTATGGATAACTTCTACTCGCCAACATTCTGAAATAAAATTGTAGTCACCTTGACCTCCCTTAACTCACTCACAACTCTGTCATTTCCATTCGCTAAGTGCTAATCTCTTTTGGTGTTTTTCCTACATACACAGTGGCCTTGAATCTCTCTTCAGGTAACAAGCTATGCTATTTCTAACATTTACCCCCTTACTATCTTCGGTGTTTTTCCTACATACACAGTGGCCTTGAATCTCTCTTCAGGTAACAAGCTATGCTATTTCTAACATTTACCCCCTTACTATCTTCGGTGTTTTTCCTACATACACAGTGGCCTTGAATCTCTCTTCAGGTAACAAGCTATGCTATTTCTAACATTTACCCCCTTACTAACATCCAGAAATAAATTTCTCTTTTATTTTATGTGGCTTGGTAGCTGTTTAAGGTAGATAGGAGAAACTTTTCCCTGTTATTTTGTCGATACTCCATTTTATCTCCACAACTGCTTTTTATATTCATGTCTTTATTTTATTTTTACTAGTGGCTCTAAGGTTTAAAATATACATACTTGGTCAGAAATATAGTGGTGTTAGAGGTCCCAGATCTTTCCCCTTGAAACAACAATAAGCTGAACATCTAAAACTCAACAAAAAACACCCAACCTGCACACAAGCGTGTCTGAGTGAGGGATCTACAAATAAGAGCTAACACAGGTCAGAACCCCCAAGAGTTAGGCAGTAGACTGGGAGAAACAAAGAAGCTGCTTCTCCAACTCAGAGGTCCTTACAGGAGGAGAGGAAAGGGAGAAGGTGCAGCATGTTCACTAAACATTCCCTACCTGAGAGAGCTGTGAGCTCCACACAGCATAAGTGCCCAGGGATAAAACAGAAAGCAGAGAAGTGAGAAAGGCAGAAAAGTGGAGATGTCAGAGAAGCAATAGTTAATTATTACCACTCGCTGTTGCCAAATTCAAGGCTGAGCCACAGCACCCGTCCCTCAACCCAGATATCACCTCGCTCCAATTCCTCCAAGACCAAACACCACAGAGCCCAAGGGGACTCTGAGCAAATGCTAACAAAACAGTCGCTAACACTGACAGGCAAAAAGACTGAGGGAAGAGAGCATGACTGAATCTTTATAGGAAAAAAAAAGGCAATATTAAGACTTTATATAAAGCAGGGATCCAAGAGGCTTAGACTCCACCTACTGAACACCGAGAAAAAAAAAAAGTCTTTTTAGCAATAGCCTAAGAGACCTTTATATAATACAAATAATACAAATTCTTTTAGGGGGAAAAAAAAAAACAGAATAAATGTTGAATAATGCCCAGGTGGAGAAATAGTCCATTAAACACCATGAACAACCAAGGTGACAAGGCATCTCATAAAGAAAGAGAAAAATCTCAAGAAAATAAGCTAAAAGACAGAAATATGGGACTTCGATGAGAGAAAACTCAGGATGGTACTTCTGAAAAAAATCAGTGAGATCCAAAACAACTCATATCAATAATTTCAGGAATTGAAAAAAACAACGAGAAGAGCAGAATGAGTTCTTTTTCAAGGAGATTGCTATATTCATTTCAAAAACAACCAACTAGAACTTCTAGAGATGAAGAATACACTAAAAGAGGTGAAAAATGAAATAGCAAGCTTGGGAAATAGAATCGACCAAATGGAGAAAAGGAACAGTGATACTGAAGACAGAAATATAGAGATTAATCAGAAGGAAAAAGAGAGAAAACAAAGAATGAAAAATAATGAAAGAGAAATACAAGAACTACCTGATACCACCAGGAAAAGAAACATAGGAATAATGGACATTCTCGAAGAGGAGGACAAGGAGCAGGGATTAGAAATCATTTTCAGACAAATAGTAGATGAGAATTTCTCAAATCTAAGGAATGAGTTGGAGCTTGAAATTTCAAGAAGTAAACAGAACACTCAATTATCTCGACCCTAAAAGAACATGTCCCAGACGCATTATATTAAAATTATCAAAAATCAATGACAAAGAAAAATTCTTAGGGCAACCAGGAAAAAGAAGACAGTAATCAGTAAAGGAAAACTCAGTAGATTATTGTCAGACTTCTCAGCACAAACCTTATAAACAAGAAAGAAGAGGAAACAAATATTTAAACTATTTAATGAAAGAACTACTAACCAAAATTAATGTATCCAGCTAAGCTCTCCTTTAGATATGAAGGAGAAATAAAGACCTTTCCAGCAGTACAAAAATTGAGGGAATTCTCCACTAAGAGGGAGGCCTGCATTACAGGAAATACTGAAAGGGGTCAACTCATCTAAAACAAAATGACAAAAAAAAATTACATAACTATGATAAGGCGACAAGGAGGCAGATAGAAGCAGAGTAGTGCAACCTATATTAAGAACAAGACATTATAAGCTTAAACGATAAGAAGAGATTTGCTATTGCAAGATAGTAATGAACACTCAGCATACATGGAGACTAATTGAGACAACAATGACTGAAAAGGAGAGGATTCAAAGATCAAAATTTGTAATGGAGACTGAAGATAAGGCACATATAGAAGAAAATGGACTACTATAGATATATAACTATCCTCTACATATTCATAATGGTAAGCACACACCAAAGTTTCAGAACTGAAGTACATAATGTAAAACAAGAAGGATCAGAAGGCAAATCCACACCCCCCCAAAAAAAAACAAAACAAAAAACCAAAAACAACAACAACAACAACAAAAACCCAGAAACACAAGGACAAAGAAGCAATGGAAACATCGAGTTACCAAAAAGCAAAACATAAAGTGGATATAGAACAATCTCATATTTAAATAAATACCCTAAAAGTAAATGGACTGAACTTCCCAATAAAAAGGCACAGAATTGCAGATTTGATCAAAAAACAAAACCCAACCATATGCTGCCTCCAGGAGATACATCTCAGTTCCAAAGACAAATATAGACTCAATGTGAAAGAATGGAAAATGATATTTCAAGCAATGGCATTCAGAGAAAAGAGAGAGTAGTGGAACTAATATCTGATGAAATAACTTTTAAAATAAAAAAAAAAAGGTAAAGAAAGATACCAAGGGACACTTCGTAATGGTAAAGGGAATCATACACCAAGAAGACAAAACACTTATTAACATCTATGCTCCCAATCAGAAAGCCCCAAAATATGTAAAGCAATTACTAACAGAAGTAAAGGGAGAAACGGACCAAAACTCTGTCGTAGTAAAGGACCTAATACTCCACTATCTTATATCGAAGCACAAATACATGGAGATTAAACAACATGCTACCGAAGAATGACTGGGTCAGAGAAGAAATAAAAAGAGATCAATAGATACATAGAAAGGAATAATAATGATAGTACAACAAATCAAAACTTTTGGGATATGACAAAAGCATTGATAAGAAGACAGTTCATATCATTACAGGTCTATCTCCAAAAAGAAGAAAGAGTCCAAAAAAACAACCTAACACTTCATCTTATAAAACTAGAAAGAACACCCATAAGAATGGCAGCTGAGTTTTCAAAAGAAACTATGCAGAAAGAAGGGCTTGGCACAAAATATTCGATGTGATGAAGACTCAGAATCTACAACCAAGGATACTTTATCCAGCAAAGCTATTATATAGAGTTGAAGGACAGATAAAGAACTTCCCAGACAAAAATAAACTAAGGAATTTATTGCCACAAAGCCAGTATTACAAGAAATGTTGGAGGGACTTCTTTAAGAAGAAGAAAAAAAAAAAACATATATCAAAGATAAGAATAAGGAATGGAAACAACTTCATTCTAATCAATAAGTGCTTCACGTGCAAATGAATTATGTGCTCCAACTAAAAGATAAAGTGGATGAACGGAAAGGAAAATAAGACCCTTAAATGTTGCCTATAAGAGACTCACTTCAGATTAAAAGACACAAACAGACTAAAAGGAAGGGGGTGGAAAAATATATTGCTTTGATGAACCTAGAAGTTTTTTTAACTCATATAGAGAAAAAAAAATAAATGCAATATGATTTAACTTATATGTGGAATCAAAGGAATAAATAGAACAAATTAATCAAAACCAGACTCACAAATATAGTGGACGATTTGTTGATGGACAGGGAGGCGGGGCAGTTGGGGGAATGGGGTGAGAGTTAAAGATTTTCAAATTAGTAGCTGATAGATGGTCACGAGAATGGGGAGCAAGGCATAGGGAATGCAGTTAGCATTAATATGTTGGCTAGGTAGAGGGTCAGGAGAGGGAGAGAGCAATTTGGGGGATCGATTTATGACCTATATAGAAGTCTAACCATGTACTGTGTACTTGAAACTAATTAAGATAAATTATTTAAAAAAAAAAACTAGAAAAGGAAGAACAAATTAAGCCTAAATTCAGCAGAAGGAAAAAAGTAATCAAAATTAGAGCAGAATTAAATGACATTGAAAACAAAACAAAACAAAACAATAGAAAAAATAAATGCAACAAAGAGATGGCTCTTTGAGAAACTTAATAAAATTGACAAAACCTTGTCTGGAATCACTAAAGAAAAAAATGAAAGGGCATAAATAAACAAAATCAGGGATGAAAGAGGAGTAATTATGACAGAGACTGCAAAAATACTAATGATAACATGATAATACTATGAAAAAGTTTGTAATACCAAATTTAATAATCTGGATGAAATGGACCAGTACTTAGGAAAAAAAAAAAAAAACATTCCTAGCTTGACTAGAGAAGAACTGGAAAATCTAAATAGACTGAGCAGCAGTATGGAAATTGAAAGAATCATCAAAAACCTATTGAAAAGCAAAATCCAGAACCAGATAGTGGCTTCACCACTGAATTCTACCAAATATTCAAAGAAGTTTTAATACCTATTCTCCTCAAACACTTCCAAGAAATCAAAGTGGAGGCAATACTTCCTAATTCATTTTATGAGGCCAATATTGCCTTGATACCAAAACCTGGTAAAAATATCACATAAAAAAGAAAACTACAGACCAATATTTCTCATGAACACAAATGCAATATTCCTAAATAAGATACCAGTGAAATGAATATAGCAATATATGAAAGAGATTACACGGCACGATTAAGTGGGCTTCTTCCTAGAGACACAGGGATGGTTTGACATATGCAAATCAATTAATGTGATACACCACATAAACAAATTAAAAAATAAGAATCATATGATCACATCAATAGATGCAGAAAAAGCCTTCAACAAGATACAGCATCCATTTATGATCAAAACACTTATAAAATCGGTATAGAAGGAAAATACCTTAACATAATAAAGGCCATCTATGACAAACCCTTAGCCAACATTATACTTGATGGTGAAAAACTAAAAACCTTTCCTCTAAGATCAGGAGCAAGACAAGGCTGTCCACTATTGCCACTGTTATTCAATATAACACTGGAGGTACTAGCAAGTGCAATCAGGCAAGAGAAAGATATAAAAGGCATGCAAATAGGAAACAAAGAAGTCAAACTGTCACTATTTGTGGATGATATGATTCTCTATATAGAAAACCATAACAACTCCAAAAGAACACTATTATAAACAAAAATCAAATACAGTAAAGTTTCTAGACAGAAAATCAATAGTCAAAAATCCATAGTGTTCCTATATTCTAATAATGAAGTGTCAGAAAAAGAAGTGGAAAAAATAATTCCTTTTGCTATTGCAACAAAAAAATATGTCTAAAAATAAATCTAAGGAAACATGTGAAGGAGCTATATAATTAAATCTACAAGATCCTATTAAAAAACTAGAAGAACATGCAAAAGAAATGGAAAGGTATTTTATGTTCTTGGATTGGAAGAATCAACATAGTTAAAATGACCAAATTACCTAAAGCATTATACAGATTTAATGCAATCCCCATCCAAATCCCAATGGCATTTTTTAAAGAAATAGAAAAAATATCATCAGATTTGAGTGGAAACACAAAAGACACCGAATTGCCAAAACCATCCTGAGCAAAAAGAATGAGGCTGGAAGCATTAATCTGCCTGACTTCAGATTATATTACAAAGCGACGACAGTAATCAAAACAGCATGGTTTTGGCAGAAAAACAAACACATGGATCAGTGGAACATAAATGAGAGTCCAGAAAAAAAAATATTTATATGGGCAAATAATTTTTGACAAAAAAGCCAAAAACATACAATAGAGAAAGGAAAGCCTCTTTAAAAATTGGTGCTGGGAAAACTGGAAATCCACCTGCAAAAGAATGAAACTAGACTGTTGTCTATCGCCACACATCAAAATTAATTGAAAAAGGATTAAGGACCTGATTATAAGACCTAAAACAATAAAATGCATAGAAGAAAATATAGTGACAAAACTCAATGATTTTAGACTTAAAGAGGATTTTTGATTTTGACTTCAAATGCAAAGGAAGTAAAAGCAAAGACAAAAAAAATGAAAGAGACTATATCAAACTAAAAATCTGCTTAGCAAAAGAAACCGTCAATAAGGTCAAGAAAAATCCATTCGAATGGGAACATATATTTGCAATCTATGACTACAATAAGGGCTTAATATCCAAAATATACAAAGAAATCATACATCTCAATAACAACAACAGCAACAACAACAACAACAACAACAACAAAACCTAGACGATCTAATTGAAAAATGGCAGAGGACATGAACAGACACTTCTCTCTGGAGGACAAACAAATGACCAACAAATATATGAAAAGATGCTCAACATTGCTAGCTATTAGAGAAATGCAAATCAAAACCACAACTAGATACCATCTCACACCTGTTAGAATAGCTATAATCAACAGGACAAGTAATAACAAGTGTTGAAGAGGATGCGGAATAAAAGGAATCCTCATACACTGCTGGTGAGACTGCAAATTGGTACATCCGCTATGGAAAGCAGTATGGAAGTTTCTCAAAAGAATAAGAATTGATCTACCATGTGATCCAGCAATCCCTCTACTGGGTATTTACTCCAAAGACTTGAAAACCCATATCCAAAAAGGTATTTGCACACCGATGTTCACAGCAGCATTATTCACTATGGCCAGGACATAGATACAACCAAAGTGTCCTACAATTGGATAAAGAATCTGTGGTACATATATACAATGGAATATTACTCAGCCTTAGAAAGAGAAGAGATACTGACATTTGAAACAACATGGGTGGACCTAGAGATAATCATGCTAAGTGTAATAAGTCAGACAGAAGAAGTTGAAAATCACATGATATCACTTATATGTAGGATGTAAACCTATAAGCAACAAATGAACAGGACAAACAAACAGAGACTCTTGGTCATTGACAATAGACTAGTGGTTATCAGAGAGTATGAGGGAGGGAGAAGGGGTGACTTAGACAGAGTAAAGGGGGTCAAATATGTCTTGACAGAAAGAAATGTAACTATGAGAGGTGAACACACAGTGTAAACATATATTTGCCTTACTGTGAAATTATACAGCTAAAATTTATTGGATTTTGTTAACCAATGTCACCATAAAAAATAAATGAATTAATTAGTTAATTTAAAAAAACATACAAATAACTCAAGCAACTCAATAAGAACAAGAAAACAAATTATCCAATCAAAAAATGAGCAGAGAACCTGAACAGACACTTCCCTCAAGTAGACATACAAATGGCCAACAAATATATGAAAAGATGCTCATCATCGTTAGCTATTAAAGAAATTCAAATCAAAACCACAATGAGATATCATCTCACACCTGTTAGAATAGCTATAGTCAACAGGACAGTTAATAACAAGTGTTGGAGAGGATGAGGAATAAAGGGAACCCTCGTACATCGCTGTGGGATGGCAAATTGGTACGACCACTATGGAAAACAATATGGAAGTTCCTAAAAAAATTAAGAATTGATCTACTATATGATTCAATAATCTCACTACTGGGTATTTACCCCAAAGACTTGAAAACATATATCCAAAAAGAAAGTTGCACTTCGATATTCTTAGCAGCATTATTTGTGGTAAGCATGACATAGAAGCAACTGTAGTGTCCTATAATAGATGATTAGATAAAGAAGCTGTGGTACATATATACAATGGAATATTACTCAGCCATAGAAGATTGAAATACTGCCATTTGTGACAACATGGATGGAACTCGAGATAATCATGCTACGTGAAATAAGCCAGACAGAAAAACTCGAAAACCACATGATATCGCTTATATGTGGGATATAAAACTAAAAGCAACGAACAAACAGGACAAATAGATACTCTTGGACTTGGACAATAGACTAGTGTTTAACAGTGGGGAGGGGGAATGGGGAGACAGATGAAGTTAAAAGGGTCAAATATGTGATGGAAAGAAATCTCATTATGGGCAGTGAACACACAATGCAATATATATATGCCTTACTGTTGAATTGTACACCTGAATTTTACTGGATTTCATGAATCAATGTCACCATAATAAAAATTAAAGAAATAATGATAAAAAAATAAAATAAGATATACAAACTTAGCACACTGATGTATATCATTAATATTATTTGACTTTATATTTAATGTAAGAATTAGCATTATTCTTCATTTTACCCTAAAAAAAATATTTACCAATTTATGTTACATTTATATTCAAATATGAATATCATAATCTTAATAATATATGTTTATTACTTTTTATTTCCAATTCGACTTTGAATGTTATTGAAATATTTTTTTCATATTTACCTATGTAAATAACATTTTTGTTTTTCTTCATTAATTGTTTGAAAACCAAGTTAATGTTTGGATCTTTTTCAAACTGACTTTGAAACATAACTTTCTTTTATGATTATTTTTTTAAATTTAGGTCATCTAAGAATTAATTATCTTAGCTTTTATTTGAATATGTCTTTATTTTTCCTTAATTTCTTAAACATGCATTTGATGGATATTGATTTCTGAATTGACAGAAATTTTCATTCCCCAACATTTTAAAGATTTTATTCTACTGTCTTCAATTTTTTAAAAACGTCTTGTAGTTTTCAGTGTACAGGTCCTCACATCTTTTTTTTTAAGTTTATTCCTAGATATTTTAGTCTTTTGTTGCAATTGTATAAGGAATGGAATTTTTTTCTTTTTCTGAAATACATTTTCAGCATATAGGAATGCAATGGATATTTGTACATTGATTTTTATATTCTGCAACTTCACTGTTTTTGTTTATTGTTTCTAATGGATTTTTGGTGGAGTCTTTAGGATTCTCTGTTTAAAGAATTATGTCATCTGCAAAAAGTGACTATTTGACTTCTTTATTTTCAATTTGAATACCTTTTATTTCTTTCTCTTGTCCGATTGCTCTAACTAGGACTTCTAATAAAATATTACATAAGGGTGGTGAAAGTATGCATCCTTGTCTTGTTCCCAATCTCAGAGAAAAAGCTCTTATTTTTTTATCATTAATAATGATATCATCTGAGGTTTTGTCATATATGGTCTGTATCATGTTGAAGTTCTTTGCTTCTATACTCATTCTATTAAGTATTTTAATCATAAATGGATGCTATATATTTGGAAGTGCTTTCTCTGCATCTATTCATGTAATCATGTTTATCTTTTATTTTGTTTATGTGGTGTTATCACATTGATTGATTTATGTTTGTGGAACCATCTTTGTGCCCCTGAAATGAATCCCATTAATCATGATGTGTACTCTTTTTAATGTATTGTTGTGTTCTATTTGTTAATATTTTGTTTAGAATTTTTACCTCTATACTCATCAGTGATATTGGTCTGTAGCTTTATTTTTTGTGTGTTTTCTTTACCAGTTTTTGATATCATGGTAATGTTGGCCTTATAAAATAAGTTAGGAAGTATTGCCTCTTCAATTTTTTGGAAGAGTTTGAAAAGGACAGGGATTAAATTATCTTTCAATCTTTGGTATAATTCACTAGTGAAGCCATCTGGTCCTCGACTTTTATTTTGGAAAGTTTTTGATAATTGTTTCAATTGCCTTACTATTGATTGGTCTACTTAGATTTTCCACTTTTTCATGATTCTGCTACTCTGCGCCTTTTTATTGGTGAGTTTAGTCCATTTACATTTAAGTCCATTTACATTTGATATACCTCTTCAATATTTCCTGTAATATAGGCCTTGTGGTGAAAAATTCCCTCAGTTTCTATATATCTGTAAAGGTCTTTATTTCTCCTTCACAACTAGAGGATATCTTTGCTGGATATATTATTCTTGGCTGGTAATTTCTCTTTTTCAATACTTTGAATATTTGATTCTGCTACTTAGTTTGCAGAGTTTTGGTGAAAATATCCAATAATTTGAAATTTGATGTGATTTTCTTTATATGTCATTGTCTACTTTTCTCTGGCTGCCTTGAGAATTCTTTGTCCTTCATTTTCGAGTTTTAACATAATATTCCTTGGAGAAAGCCTTTTTGGATTGAGATAATTAGATGTTCTGTCTGATTCTTGGAAACAAGTATCCAGTTATATTCTTAGGAATTGGAAGTTCTCGTCAACTATTTGTTTCAGTAGGCTCTCTGTTTCCTTCTCCTCTTTTCTTCTAGTATACACATTATTCTTATATTGCTTTTTCTGA
This sequence comes from Pteropus alecto, assembly GCF_000325575.1. Lineage (NCBI taxonomy): Eukaryota > Metazoa > Chordata > Mammalia > Chiroptera > Pteropodidae > Pteropus > Pteropus alecto. The sequence goes on along the minus strand of NW_006442116.1, from coordinate 44,695 downwards.
TGGTGTCAGTTAGTTCTCGTAGAGTTCTTTTACTTATTTTTTTTTTTCATTCTCAAGCCTCTCTCTTTTTTCATCTACAACATTTCTAGGTTTCTGTCTTCATCACTAATTCTTTCCTCTCTCTGGTGAGCAATCTGATTACTTCCCTCTCCTGGAGTCCTGAAGTGAGCTCCAGTCTGTATTGTAGTACCCATCTCTGCTCTTATCCCTTTCCTCTTCCCCTCCCTGTTCATCCTGATTTACCTACATCTAGATGATTTGATATGCAGATCTCTCAGAAGTGTTTGTGTTAGGCTGGGAATCCTTTGTTGGGTTACAGCTGTTCGACTTGTGATTTCCAGGGGATAGATCAAGGGGACTCTTCATGCCACCATGCTTCTGACATCACATCTGCTTTTATTTTTTAAATAACACTCACAAGAGTAGAAAAATAAACATGTTTTTACTACTTTGATTTGTTATCATTTTTGCTATGGTTTTATGCTACCAAAAATACTATTTCCATGTAAAATGTATTTTTTAAATCTAATAGCAAAATTAAATTTAAAAGACACATAACCTGATTTATTATAGAAATTATCTCATTATAAAATTACAGAACTTTTAAAATAAATAGTGTCTCCTTTCAACTAACGTACTTAACAGATTAATGGGAACAAATTAGATACAATCACAAGTCTATTTTTTCTGCCTTAGAAGCATAATTTTTTGTATTTTCTTTAATCTTGAAATTTCGTAATTTGTTGCAGTCAAATTGTATATCTCCTGAATTGGGGAGGCATTTTATTTCTTAACATATCTGTTTATGAATATAATTGTGAAAATAATGACTATTTTCAAAGTTTTATATATAAGTGTGAGAGATTTAAAGTAAAGAACATTGAAGTGAACATATTTAAAACTTCTGATAATTCTTTGGAAAAATTTATAAAAGTGAGGGGATAACATAATCCCTATAAGTTGAATGTTTTAATTTAATATTTATGTTCCCCAAACCACTATATTAAACATTTAAATCACATAATTCTACTGTAATGTTAGTGGTTTTGAATGTTGGTTTGAAGGAAAACTGAATTCCTTTAGAAGAAAATTATTGATGTTTGAGAAAAGAATGACTTTTTCACATATTTTTAATTAATAGATTTTTAAAAGCAACTTCAAGTTTACTGGATAATTGAAGGGTACACAGAATACTCAAATACTCCCTCATACTAAACAATTTCAAGATTGTTAGGTATTTTATTGCAACGATTTTCTGATTTAATCTCATTTTGGTTAAAGAATATTCTCTGTGTGGTTTCCAGCTTGAAATTCATTGAGACTTATACTATAGAGCAACATACATTCTATTTTGATAAATGTTCTGTGTGCCTCTGAAGTGAATAGAAGGTTGAATATAAATAAATACATAAAAATTTAGGTTTTTAAAATGTTCTTTTGATTGACTTTATTAGAATAAAATTTTTCTATGTATCTATGAAAATAGCCCTTATTGACTTTTACATTGTTTGATATAAATACAGCCATGTTAACTTTCTTATGCTAGAATTTTATGCTTACATGCTAGAATTTTTCTACCTTTTAAAATTAATCTGTCTGTGTCTTTAATTTTAGTTAAAAGTATTCCTCTTTACAGTAGTTGCTCCAGATTGTGTTAGATTTTTAACTCATTAGAGTGGACATTAAAAAAATATTATAATATTATATGAACAATAAAATATTATTAGAACAGTGTAATTTCTTTTACCCACTCTACATTGTTTGTGCTTTTGCATATATATATATATAATATTTTATATATTAAATATAAACATATATTTCATTTCTATGTGTGCTATAAAGGTGATTATAATTTTGGTTATCCTTTCTTTAGTGTGTCAAGAAACTGAAAAAATATAATATTACACATACATTAATAGGATATAATCGTCTATACACATCGTGCTTCTAGTTAACAATACTGTATTGTACAGTTAAAATTTTGATAAGAGAATAAATTGTACATTATCTGTTTTTGCCACAATAAAAAAAAACAAAAACATTTAATTACTAAAAAATATAGAGCATTTTTATATAGAAATATATTATATGCAAAGATATAAAATAAACATAGTATATTCTTTGTCTGTGTCAAGTGAACTGATAAGCCCATTGAAGGCATTCTTCATAGTCTGGCAAAATACACTCTACCTTAATGCAAGGTATCTCAGCAATAATGTGAAGCTTGTTATGATGCACTGAGTGTAATATTAGAAACAAAAAGCTCTGAAGTACAGCTAAATTCCTAACTAGAGTAACTTGTGCCCATAGATTATGGTTGTGGGAGAAGGACAGACATGCTCACATTCAGGAATTAAAAATTATTTACATCAGTTCCTACTGTCTTAAACAAGATGTACAACTTTCTACAACAAAAAATTACAAAGTATATGAAAAGGCAAAAAAAGCACACTCTTTAAAGACAAAGCAATCATTAGATGCAAAAACTAGAACCAGATTCAGATATGATGTTGAATATTCAAACTACCTGACAGAGAATTGGAAATAATTACAATTAATGGGATGAATATTTTAATCGAAAACAGACAACATTCAAGATCCAATTAGTGAAGTCATTAGAGAGAGAACATTTATAAGAATAAAATCATGGAATAGCTACAAATAAAGAACAAAATACAGGAGATGAAGATTGCCTTCAGACCCATTATTAGGTCCATTAGTAGAAATAGGTCCAGAAAAGAATCAGTGAATTTAAAGAGATAAATACAAATTGAAATATAAAAATAAAGAGAAAGACTTATATAGTGCTTTACTATGTAACAGGTATTATTAAAGGTGTTTTGTGTATTTTATATTATTTATATTTAATTAATTTTAATAATTCCATCTTGTAGGTATTGTAATTATTCCAATTTTACAGAAGATGATTTAATTAGTTTCCATGCTCTTCCGGAAAATAATAAAACTGAAAATTGAACAAAGGCATAGACCATGCGATATGAAAGATAGTGTAATTATGCTCTACTCTTTGGCATTGACAAGGTTTATTGTAGTTAATAAAAATAATATCATGAATATCAGTGTCAAGGAGATCAGTGTTCTGAATACATTCTCCCCATTTACTAGCTACGAAAACTTGAGAAAATTATCTAATCTTCAATGCCTGTTATAAATTCAATGTTTTGTTCTTCCAAAATTCATGTTTAAACCTAATCTCTGTGTCAGTATTTGAATGTGAGACCTTTGGAAAGTGATTAGGTCATGAGGGTGAAGCTCTCATAAATGAGATTAGTACCCTTATGAAAGAAACCTCAGAGAGCTCTCTCATCCCTTCCACCATGTGAAGACACAGCAAGAATATGGCCATCTACCAACAAAGAAGTAGGCCCCACTAGACACAAAATATGTGAATGCCTTTAATTTGAACATCCCAGCTTCGAGAACTGTGAGAAATAAATGTTTATTGTTGAAGCTGCCTGTTCTATCTAATTATAGAAGCCTAAAGAACATAAAATATTGCTGAAGAATTCTTGTCTGTATAATGGCTATAAGGACAACAGTTATCTCAAAGTGTTATCATGAGAATTAAAATATTTAAACCACTTGAATATTTATCATAGCACCTGAAATTTAGTAAGCTTTGATAAAAGCTATTTTTTAAAGTATGAACTATTATATAAGTAGTATACTTTTACACAAGTAATTTTCTTCATTTGTTGATAAGGAAAAAACAAGTTATTTTGCCTCCTAAATATTTCAACAATTACATTTTTAAAAACCTTTAATTTACTTTCTTTCAATGCATTTTGCATCTTTGTTCGAGCCAGAAAATTGAAAAAAAAAAAAAACTTTTAATAGGCAAGACTGTTGGTATGCTTGTCAGAATTATGTGAATAATTGCTTCAAATATGTACTTAAATTTGTCCACGCAAAGAAAAATCTTGTCATTTTTAAGTGCATACATTATAAGTATGTGATAAAAACACTATTTGTTTCTCATTTTTCTTCATTGAAAGCATGCTTTTAATTCTGGAAGCCTTTCCTTACATTCAGAATCTTGCCTGTTTCCTCTTTCCTTAGAAAAATTGACAGGTTTTGTTCAAGCTTATAAAATCAAACATTGTAAGTAAAGGAGAACAATTTTTAAAAGTACATCTGGGAGCATTTGAGATCTTGTTTTCTGGAAACTGTTGTCAGTTTTGGCTCACATAAAATCTTATTTTTTAAAAAGTACAACATCTGAGAAATTAAAAAAAAGAGAGAAGACTGGAAGACTTATAGAATAGTTAAAAACACAAAAGGTCTATGTGATAGGAAAGAAAAAGAAAAGATAAAAGAAAATAAGAGAAACAAGTGGAGTATTAAGTACAGAGAAAGGGTAAATTGTGAGAGAAGAAAATGAAGATATAAATAGTGATAAAATATTATTTGTTGTTATTTTCAAAACAAGAGTATTTACTCACCTATGTAAAAGAAAATTCAGTAAAGGTAGTTATTTACTCTAAATTTATTTTTAATATTTTTCAAGTTTAAGAGTAAAATTAAAAAGAGAAAATACTAGGCAAATTGTAGAATACAAATGAAACCTTTGTAATACAGTATCTGATAAATTTCAGTTAATTTTATATTTCTATATTAATATTCTGTTCTATTATTCCTGATCTGTCACTGGAGCTTAAAACTTCTACATCTTGTCGTCAGCTATCACTGTGGAAATTTTAGGGAATCCCTTAGAGATTTATCAGCTTAAAAGCAGTTGGTCTCAAGATGCCAAAAGATGACTTCTATAAAAGAGAAAAATTGACCTTGAAAATGATGCAAGCTCAAGAGAGCAAGCAACACCTAAGCAGATTTGTGGAAATGTAAACATTCCTAGAAATAAATAGGAAGGGAAAATTCTTTAAAATCTAGAGTTTTAATGACAGAAAAAGTCTTTTTAAACTATTGTGATGTTAGATATTAGATAACCTTTTAGTGCTCACATTGTATTTTGAAAAATTATTTTCTTGCAGTATGACATTTAATTAAACAATATTATAAGTTAGTTACTTTACTTTTATTTTCTAGATAACAATGCTTGTCTAAGGCCATGAAGTTAGTTAATGATACCTCAGCTTCAAATCTAAGCAGTCTGCTTCCAGAGGTATAACTGTTAGATTTACAGATTTTGAAGACTTGAATATTCTGGTTCATTTGGATTTTATAAGGAAAAAAATTCAGGAAATTGGAAACAAAATATCTGAAGCAAAGTTAAGACACATGCTACCACACAGAGGAGTGATAGGCTCAGAAAATTATCAAAGTTGAACTTGCAAAGATAAATTTCTTGAACTACACTGGTTAAAAGGTACTACCAGTCCTTTAGTGTAATAAACTAATTATAAAAATACATACTAATTTAAAAAATGCTCCTAATTCTTCATCCATCTCTGTATTTAGACCCTTTTCAGTATGGCATTTAAGCTTCTCCTTTTAAGAGGTGATATCCACTTTTGCACCTTTTGAATTCAAACCATCCTTGTAGCTTGTGACAAGGACTCTCTTCTTGACCAAACTCTAGTCAGGAACCTCTGAGCCCAGCTAGGTCTCATCACTGTGCATGTCCACAAGAGCTGACTTTTAACAAGAATCCTGTCAAGTTAGTTTATCTAGAATCCTGAACCTCAATATCTAATCAGGCTCTTTATCCCCCACCATTTTCCATGACATATGTGTTAATCCTGGCCTACCTTAAGCAAGAATCCTGTCAGTTTAGTAAGAATGACTTTATCTTACTAGTAATTTTCCATCCAGTGATATTTCTCCCTCAACTTTGCTCCTTGCCTATAAATTTCCATTTTTCCTTGTATTCAAAGTTGGGCTTAATCTATTTCCTCTACTGCAAAACCATATTGTAGTAGTCTTTATATCTATCAGTATATCTTGAATAAAGTAAGCCTTAACCTTTTAACAGTGTCGTGAACAATTTTATACTTGATTAGAAGAACAAATACAGAAGATGTAAAAGTGTGTCAATTCCAATCTCAAATCTCAAGAGGCCTTATTCTCTGCCATTCTCTTTCAAAAATCTGTCACCATCATGGTATGCTGTTGGTATGTGAGAGATGCATAAAGGGGACCTGAGTACTCTCAGCTGAATTCATTCTAAATCAGCAGAACAATCCAGATGATTCACAAATTTGAGAGAAAAATAAGTGTTTATTGTTGCTTGTCACTAAAGTTTTGTAAATTTATTTTTATGGAATTATTGTACCAAAGATAACTGATGCATTTAGCAAGTAGTAACTGTAAATTAACATTAGAATTTGATATATATCTTCTGGAGCTGTGGCATAAAATAGTTCTAGTGAACTATATATGTATGTTCAAAGACTGAGTTTAGTTATTCCCAATAGGCCCTGTTTTCAAATTTATATGTTCTTACATAAAATTATATAT
>NW_006442116.1:35376-37735 GCF_000325575.1 Pteropus alecto | reverse complement strand
TTTTTCTTAACTGTATATGTTATGTTAATCTACAACTTAAAATGGTATTTTAAATGAAATTTTATGCACATTTTAATTCTTTTTATATTTTTACTTTTTAATTATACTTGACATACAATATTATAAATTTTCAAGTGTACAACATAGTGATCAGACATTCACAAAACCCACGAAGCAATTGTGCCAACAAATCCACACGTAGCTACCACAATACTACAGACTATGTTCCCCATGCTATACTACATATTTTCATGACTATTTTGTAAGTACATATTGGTACTTCTTAATCTCCTCCCTCCATCACCCATCCTCTCATGCTTTAACCTGACAACCATCAAAATGCAATCTGGGGATTCTGGGAAAACATGGCAGAGTGAGAGATGTCCTCAGATCTCTCCCCTTGAAACAACAATAAGCTAAACATCTAAACATGAACAAAAACCACCCGAACTGCACACCAGCATGTCTGAGCATGAGATCTGTGCATAAGAGGTCAGAACAATGGGTGTTGGGCAGGGGACTGGTACAAATAAAGAAGCTGCCTCTCGCAGCTGCCAGAACTCCTAGCAGAAGGAGAGAGAGGGATGAAGGTGTAGCGATTTTCCTGATTAGCCCTGTCTGGAAAGTGCCGGGACTTTTCTATGCAGTCGGCAACAGGGCTCAGTCATCAGGGCAGAAAGCATAGAAGTGGGACAGGACTGCAGAGAAACAGCAGTTGATTTCTACTGGCCCCAGTTGCAAAACTGAGGCTGAGCTGCAGCTCCCAACTCCCAACCCAGAGGCCCCCTTCCCCCATACCCTCTGAGACCAATCACCACGGAGCCCCAGGGGAATCTGAGCAAATGCTACCACAACTGTTGCTATCACTGACAGGGACTTAAACCGAGAGTAGCAAGTGTGGTTAAAATCTACAATAAAATAAAAGACATTAAGCTCTATATAAACCAGGGATCCAAGAGGCAAATACGCCACCTACTTGAAACCAATAGAAAAGTGCCTTCTTTGCAGCAGCCTAAAGGGAGATATTTATATATTAAATCTTCCTTCTGGAAAACAAAACAAACAAACAAACAAAAAAAACCAAAAAACAAAAACAGAATTCACTTCCATTAATGCCCAGACAGAGAAATAGTCCATTAAACACCATGAACAACCAAGGTGAAAGGCATCTCAGAAAGAAAGAGAAAAATTTCAAAAAATGAGTTTACAGACATAGAAATATCCAACTTAAGTGACAGAAAATTCAAGATGATACTTCTGAAAAAATTCAGTGAGTTCCGAAATGAGTCATATCAACAATTTTAGAAATTACAAAAACAGCTAGATGAGCAGAGTACGGAGATTGAAACTCTCGAAAAGAAACAAATAGAACTTCTGGAGATAAAAAACACACTGAAAGAGTTGAAAAATGAAATAGCAAGTTTGAGAAACAGAGTTGAGCAAATGGAGGAAAGGATCAATGATATCGAAGACAGAAATCTAGAAATAAATCAGAAGAAGAAAGAGAGAAACCAAAGAATGAAAAATAATGAAAGAGAAATACAAGAACTAGATGATACCATCAGGAGAGGAAAGATAAGAAAAACGGGCATTACCAAAGACTAGGAAAAGGAGCAGGGACTAGAAAGCATTTTTAGACAAATAGTTAATGAGAATTTCCAAAATCTAAGGAATGAGCTGGAAGTTGGGATTCAAGAGGTCAACAGTACACCCAATTACGTCAACCCAAAAAGGTCTTCACCAAGACACATTGTATTAAAGTTATCAACAATCAGTGACAAAGTAGAATTCTCAAGGCAGCCAGGGAGAAGAAAAAGATAATGTATAAAGGAAAACCCAGTAGATTATCATCAGACTTCTCAGTGCAGTCCTTACAAGCCAGAAAGGAATGGAAACAAATATTTAAACTATTTAGTGAAAGGAACCAGCAGCCTAGAATAAAGTATTCATCTAAGCCCTCCTTTAGATATGAAGGAGAAATTAAGTCCTTTTCAGACATACAAAAATTGGAATTCTCCACAACGAGGCCTGCATTACAAGAAATTCTGAAAGGGGTCAGCTCACCTAAAACAAAATAACACCAACAAAAAAATAAATAATTAGAAGTAAAGTGACAATCAGGTAATAACACCAACAAAAAAATAAATAATTAGTAGTAAAGTGACAATCAGGTAAATAGAAGCAGAGGAATGCAACCCTTACTAAGAACAGGGCATTATAAGGTTAAATAATAATAAGAAAATTGCTATAGCAAGATAGTAATGAACATTCAGCATACATAGAAACAAATTGAGACAACAATAACTGAAAAGGGGAAGATTCAAAGATCCAAATGCAGAAAGGGGAAAGAAGATAAGGC
>NW_006442116.1:12132-33422 GCF_000325575.1 Pteropus alecto | reverse complement strand
ATATATATATATATGGTGGAGCAGGTAAATATTGTGTTTGCCTCTTCTCAAAACCATATCAAAATTATAACTAAACTACAGAACAGTGATCATTGGGAGTCACCTGAAGTCTACAAGTTCTACAACTGGAGACACAGAACAGGCCAACTCAAGACTGGTAGAAGGAATGGAGACACAAAACTAGTTGATCCCACACCTGTGTGTAGCAGTTGAGAATAAGGAGGAATATCTCAGCTGTGGAGGTCCTCCTAAGAAAGCAGTGTTCCAGCTCCACACCTGGCTCTGCAGTCCAGGATTCCAGTGCCAGAAAGAGAAGTTCCACAACTTTTGGCTGTGAAAACCAGCAAAGATTGTAGCTGGGTGAGATGGAGTACTGAGGAAATTGCAGACTTCTTTTTAAGAGTTTCACACAGACTTTCTAGTGACTGACTCACTCTCTCTGGGCTCCAGTGCTGGGGAAGCAGCTCAGAAAACGCTAGGGACATATAGGGAGGAACTGAGTTGTCTGGCTTCAGGATGAGGGCTAGAGGGGCAGCTTTCTCTCAGACGGAAGAGCTGGGAGAGGGCACAGTTCTTTTATTGAGTCCTTCTCAACCAGGCTTGCAGACCCAGGCAGCCACCATATCTGAGTCTCTGGCAAAGTAGTTAACACAAATCACCCTGCCCTGGTGATTCCCTGAGACCCCATCTCTCTCAACTTGTGAGTCCATTCAAGTTGCTTCCAGTGGATTTTCCATACAAACAGGCTGTCTTGGCTCATGCTGCAGACTTTTCTAAAACCTCTCAAAGGTTCACAAAACTTAAACAAGCAGCTTCTGGCCACAGGTGATTCATACCCCTTGCTGAGCAGCTGCATGCTTGTAACTAGCAGCAGCTGACCTCAGTTTGTGCCTTGGCCTCTTGAGTCACTTCCAAGCCCAGCATGGGTGGCAGCCATCTATGAATTACTCTGTGGCTCATGCTAAGTGGCCCAGGGCAGGACACAGGCTGCAGCTGAACTTGGCCTGAAGGAGGGTCCTTCCCAGGGGTCCCTGGCCTACATGCCTGGTGACCGGCTTTGTTCTGAGCCAGAGCACTACCTGGGTCACATCTGAAGACACCACACCCAAAGGGCACACAGGGCAGGCACCAGAGCCCTGCCAAAGCAAATCCTGCTCTGTGCAGTCAGCCTCTGCACAATGGCTCCTCCACGGGTCATGGCCAGTCATCATAATCAATCAGCCTGAGGGCCAAGCTCCTATTGATGAGCATCAGCAACCAAGGCTCAACTACAACAAGAGAGTACACACAGTCCATACAAGGGACATACCTGGAGCAGCCAGCTCAGGTGACCAGAGAAGACTGTGGCACTGGACTCACAGATCACTTACTGTATGAAACCACTCTACTAACACCAAGAGATGTAGCAACTCTACCTTATACATAGAAAAAAAAATGTAGCTAGCCAAATGAGAAGACAAAGAAACATGTCTCAAATGAAATAACAGAAAAAACCCCAGAAAAAAAAAAAAAAGATCTAAACAAAATGGAGACAAGCAATTTATCAGATGCAGAGTTCAAAATGTTGGTTATAAGGATGCTCAATGAACTTAGGGGAAGAATAGATGAACTCAGTGAAAACTTTAACAAAGAGATAGAAAACATAAAAGTGAAGATGGAAAACTTAAAAAAAAAGTCAAAATGAATACAATAACTGAATTGAAAAATAATTTGGGGGGAATTAGCAGTAGATTAGATGAAGCAGAGGATCAAATAAGCGATTAAGAAGAGAAGGTAGCAAAAAACATCCAATCAGAACAACAACAAAAAATAATTCAAAAATAAGAGGATAGTTTAAGGAGCCTCTGGGACAGTGTCAAGCGTACCAACAATTGCATGATAAAGATACCAGAAGGAGAAGAGAGTGAGCAAGGAATTGGAAATCTATTTAAAGAAATAATCATGGAAAATTTTATTAACCTGCTGAGGGAAATAGATATAGAAGTCCAGAAAGCTCAAAGAGTTTCAAACAAGATGAACCCAAATGGGCCCACAGCAAGCTACATCATAATTAAAATGCCAAAGTTTAAAGGCAGAGAGAGTATTTGTAAAGCAGTAAGAGAAAAGCAGTTTGTTACCTGTAGGGGAGCTTCCATAAAACTGTCAGCTGACATCTCAACACAAACTTTGCAGGTTGGAAGGGATTAGCAGGCAATATTTAAAATGATAAAAATCAAGACTTGCAACCAAGATTACTCTACCCAGTAAAGCTATCATTTAGAATCGAAGGACGGATAAAGAACTTCCCAGACAAGGAAAAACTAAAAGAGTTCACTATCTCCAAGCCAGTATTACAAGAAATGTTTAAGAACTTCATTAAAAAGAAGAAAAGAGATAAAAAAAAAAAATATGAATACTAAAATGGCAATAACTATATATCTATTAACAATTACTTTACATGTATATGAATTAAATGCTCCAAGTGAAAGATAGGGTGGCAGAATGGATAAGAAAACAAGACCATTACATATACTTCCTACAAGAGACTCATGTCACATCAAAATACACTCACGAACTGAAAGTAAAGGGATGAACAAGAAATATTTCATGAAAATAGAAATAAGTAAAAAAATCTGACACATACTATAAGTATTGCCGACATAGCAATACTTATATCAGACAGAATAGACTTTAAAACAAAATTTGTAACAGGAAACAAAGAAATACCCAGCAATTCCACTTGTGGATATTTATTCCAAGAAACCCAAAACACTACTTTGAAGGGACATGTGCATTCATATGTTTGTTACATCACTATTTACAATAGTCAAGATATGGAGGCAATCTGGGTGTCCATCAATGGATGAATTGACAAAGAAGAGGTCATACATATATACCAAGGAATATTGCTCAGCCATAAAAACGAATGAAATTTTGCCATCTGCAGCAACATGGATCAATCTAGAGGATATTGTGCTGAGTGGAGTAAGTCAGACAAAGAAAGACAAAATGTTATATGTGGAATCTAAAGAACAGGATAATCAAATGGCAGAAACTAGCTCAAAAATACAGATTGCATTTTTAAATTAAGATTATTGGGGTAACATTGGTTAATACAATTATATAATTTTCAGGTGTACATTATCATTTGACATCTGTATATTCCATTGTGTGATTACCACTCAAAGTCCAGTTTACTTCAGCTACCTTAATTTGATCCCCTTTACCCACTTCACCCTTCCCTAACCCCGTATATTTGACCCCCTTTACCACATCTACCTCTCCTCTCCTTCCCCACCCACTACCCTCTGGTAACTGCTAGTCCATTGTCCATGGCCCTGAGTCTCTGTTTGTCCTGTTCATTTGTTGCTTAAGGTTTATATTCCACATATAAGTGATATCATGTGATTTTCAACTTTTTCTGTCTGGCTTATTTCGCTTAGAATAATTATCTCGAGGTCCATCCATGTTGTCGCAAATGGTAGTATTTCAACTCCTATGAGTGAGTAATACTCCATTGTATATATGTTCCACAGCTTCTTTAGCCAATCAGCTATTATAGGACACTTCGGTTGCTTCCACGTTCTGGCCAGTGTGAATAATGCTGCCATGAACATCAGTGTGCAAATATCTTTTTGGATATGGGTTTTCAAGTCTTTGGGGTAAATACCCAGTAGAGGGATTGCTGGATCATATGGTAGATCAATTCTTAGTTTTTTGAGAAACCTCCATACTGTTTTCCATAGTGGCTGCACCATTTTGCAGCCCCACCGGTAGTATATGAGGGTTCCTTTTTCTCTGCATCCTCTCCAACATTTTTTGTTATTTGTCCTGTTGATTGTAGCTATTTTAACAGGTGTGAGAATAGTATCTCATTGTGGTTTTGATTTGCACTTCCCTAATAGCTAGTGATGTTGAGCATCTTTTCATATACTTGTTGGCCATTTGTATGTCCTCTAGGGAGAAGTGTCTGTTCAGGTCTTCTGCCCATTTTTTGATTGGATCGTTTGCTTGTTTGTTTGTTTGTTTGTCTGTTTGTTGTTATTGAGTTTTATGAGATTTTTGTATATTTTAGATATTAGGCCCTTATCAGAGGCATTGCTTGCAAATATATTTTCCCATTCAAATGGTTGTCTCTTTATCTTGTTGACAAGCAGAACTTTGTTAGTTTGATATAGTCTCATTGATTTACTTTAGCTTTTACTTCCCTTGCTTGAGATCAAATTCATAAAATCCTCTTTAAGTCCAAAGTCCATGAGTTTAGTTCCTATGTTTTCTTCTATGCATTTTATTGTTTCAGGTCTTATATTTGGGTCCTTAATCCATTTTGAGTTAATTTTGGTGTGTGCTGATAGAAAACAGTCTACTTTCATTCTTTTGCAAATGGCTTTCCAGTTTTCCCAGCACCATTTATAGAAGAAACTTTCCTTTCTCCACTGTATGTTTCTGACTTTTATGTTGAAAATTATTTTCCCATGAAATATGAGTTTATTTCTGGACTCATTCCCCTGGTCTGTGTGTTTGTTTTTCTATTCCCCTGGTCTGTGTGTTTGTTTTTCTGCCAATAAAAAAAAAATAGAACATTTTGATTACTGTCGCTTTGTAGTATAATTTGAAGTCGGGCAGAGTGATGCCTCCAGCCTCGTTCTTTTTTCTCAAGATGGCTTTTGCAATCCAGGGACTTTTCTTTTCTTCCATACAAATCTGATGATTTTTTCGTTCTATTTCTTTTAAAAAAAAATGTCAATGGGATTTTGATGAGGATTGCACTAATGCTTATGAGAATTTTATTTTGTTTTTTTTTTTTTATGGATGAGTAATATTTACTCCACCATCTTGACCAGAACCCCTGCAGCATTCTTATCTAATCATAGTACTAAGCATATTCTCTTTCTCCCTTTCCATGTGGAAAGTAATCATTTGAACATTGATCTTGTATCTCCATAGAAAATTTTTCATCTACTTTCTTGTACAAAAGTTCCTGCAGCCACACTATTTTAACATTTTTTTGCATGTGACATTCTCTCAGAATTAAAAGTTATACATTGTAATAGATTTGTAGTTATATTAATGTTTTCTTTTTTGCTGGTAAATTATTATAGACTTTTTATGAACCTGTACAACATAATTTATTTTTACATTTAGTGGCCTTGTTTTTCATTTCTCTGATATAATACAGTTTACTTTAACATTCACTGACTTTTAAGCATTTAGTTTGTCATAGCAATTTTCTACACAGAAAATCTTCCCACACATTTTTAATACACACTTAAATTCAAAGAAAAAGTTTATCAAAATCAAATCAGTATTTGAAATGTGGCTATAACTTCAGTTCTGGATAGATTAGTAATTACCAAATATTTCTAGTCTACCCATGTCACTTATTATTACCTTGTTTCTTAAATTTCTGCAGATTTTTTTTGAATTTTTTGATTTCTATTGCTCACACTGTTATTAATAGTTGAAGATCATTCTTCTTCCTTTGCATGTATAAGTTCATGAATTGGTCATTGATCTCATATCTATAAAAATATTTTCATTTACTTTCTTGACTACAAGTCCCCATTGTCATAGGATCCAAACAAGCCCTTGTGAGTAGTTTTGTTTTACAAACCAGGAAGTTACTTTTGAGTAACCAAATACAAATATAATAAAATTTTTTGACAATAATGAAATAGTACATACTCATATGGAGTATTTATTTTTATTTTTAATTAGAAAATACAATAATCTATCTAATGTCAATAATGTTATTTGCATAATGATAATAATATTGTTGTTTAATATTGGGAATGATGTCAGCAAAGTGATGGAATAAAAAGCCATAAGCTATCTTTATTCCATGAAAACACAGACTTACCAAAAATATATAGCCCGATTGACTCTGTGAGAACTTCAGTTAATAGGCTGCAGCAACCACAGGCAAGTGCATATCTAGAAGAACCATTAAAGCAAGTAAAAAGTTCATTGCATTTACTTGCCAGAGCCCTACACTACAAAGCAAAGTGTGACTGGGAAAAACTTCTGACTTCTGACTTCTTCTTAAGGAGGGAGAGAAAAAGTGGAACATGTGTGCAAAATTCTGGCTTTTAGAGAGGTTTTTAGAGGGACTAGTTTCTGTCTCAACTGACTTGGACAATTGACAGGAACTGACATCATTTGGATGTCTGTGAGCTGCTGAGAAAAAAGATGAATGTAGCAGCCTTCTGCATAATCAACGATATTGCCTTACTACAAAAAGTAACCAGTAGGTTCAAGACGTTATTGGCTTCTGAAAAATAAATAGGAACAAACAATTTAACTTGAAAATTACATGCACAAACCCACAAAAGAAATATCTCTAAGAGAGGTTTGAGAGGCCCTCAGAATCTCTAGCTGAGCTTATTATTGAAATTCTTCCCCTTTATGAAACCAGGCAGTAAAACTGGAAGAAGTGGCTTTATTTAAAATGCTCAAATTTCAAGAAAATATCACAGGTCATACAAAAACAAATACAGAGAAGCATGGATAAAGGAACAAAATAAATCTCCAGAACATAAAACCAATAAAACCACTTTAAAAATGCTCAATAAGCTAAAAGAGTAGACAGATAGACAACTAAACGAAATGATGATCAACACAGACAACTAAATAAAATTAGAGTATCAACAAAGAAATAGAAAATATAAAAAAGAAGTAAGCAGATATTTCAGAGTTGAAGAATATAATAACTGCATTGAAAAACTCACTAGAAGGGTTCAACAGAAGACTTGATCAAGTAGAAGAAAAGACTAGCAAACTTAATGATAGGTCATCTGAAATTATTGAGGCAGAGAAACTAAAAATGTATAAAAGTGAAGAGAGCAAAGAAGCTTATGGGACACTCTCATGTGGACCAATATACGTATTATGTTTATCTCAGAAGGAGAAGTGATAAAGGGGCTGAAAGTCTATTTAAGAAAGTGTCTGAAGACTTCCCATATTTGAGAAGAAACTGGGCATACAAATTCAATAAGCTCAATGAATTTTAACAGTTATAAATTCAATGATACCCACACTGAGACATACTAATCAAACTGTCAATGGTCACAGAACAAAATAGAGAATTAAGAGAAAAATGGCTTTATGACATAAAAAGGTATATTCATAAGATAATCAACAGATTTTTGGGAAAGCCTTGCAGGCGAGGATAATATATTTAAAGTGCAGGAAAGAGGGAGAAAAACTGATGGCCAAGGTTCCTGTTACTATACTCAGTAAAATTGTCCTTCAAAAACTGTGAGAAAATTAAAACTTTCCCAGATAAAGAAACACTGAAGTTCATCACCACTATACTTGCCCTACAAGAAATGATAGGAGTTCTTCGAGTTGAAATAAAATGATGCTGGATAACCAAACAAAATTATAAGGAAATACAAAGCTTTCTGGTAAAGATAAATATATAAACAAATATAGAATTCCATGGTATTACTGTGTTGATGTGTAAATCACTCTTAATTCAGGCATGGAAACTAAAATACGAAAGCATAAAAACTATAAATTTACATTAAAGAATGTAATTTTGACTTCAATAGCAAAGATGGAGGGGGGAGGTAGTAAGGGTTACAGTTTCATTACGCAAGAAGTTAAGTTGTTATTTTAAAATGAATAATTATAAATTTAAGATGTTTTATGTAATCTCCATGATATCCACAAAGAAAATACTTACAAAAATACATAAAAAGAAATAAGAAAGGAATTAAAGCATATCACTAAAAAAAATTAACAAAACAGAAAAGGCAGGAGAGGAAAAGAATGAAACATAGCTATAATACGCAGAGAAAACAATACAATGGTAATAGTAAGTTCTTCCCTATCTATAATAACTTTAAATGTCAACGGATTAAATTCCTCAATCAAAAAACATGGAGTGGCTGAATGGATAAGAAAATCCATCTATATGCTGTTTACAAGACACTTTAAATCTAAGGACACAGATAAACAAGTAAAAGGAAAGAAAAAAGCATTTTATAAAACTGAATTTTTAAAAAGATCAATGAAATTGACAAGTCTTTTACTCAATTAACTAAAATAGAGACTCAAATAACTAAAACCATAAATTAAGATAATATGTATTACACTGATATTACAGAAATAAAAAGGATTGAAATAGATATCTATGAACAATTATATACCAACAAATTGGATAATCTAGAATTAATAGATGAATCTCAAGGAAAATTTACCTATTAAGACTGAATCATAAAGAAATTAAAAATTTGAAGAGAATTATAGCCAGTAAAGAGAAAAAATAGTCAAAAACCTTCTCATGAAAAAAATTCCAGGGTAAATTACTTTACTAAAGAATTCTACAAAATTTTAAAGAATTAACACCAATCCTCTCAAACTCTTCTAAAAATCAAAAAAAAAAAAAAAGGAATACTTTTAAACTCATTTTTGTAAGAGCAGAATTATCTGGATGCCAAGTCAGTCAAAAATATTACAAGAAAACTACAAAGCCAACATCACTGATTAATATTAATAAAGAAATCTTCAATATAACAATGGACTGATGAGCTACTCCCAAATAGCAGAACTGGGTATAATCAAAGAACAGTTTCTAATCCCAGGGAAGGAAGACATAGCAGCATTTAACAAGCTAGATTTCAGAATTACTACAGACACATAATTGCTATGTGTTTTTTTTCTTTTCTTTTTTAATGGTCTTGTGTCTTATGATTATACTCCCTCAATCTAACCTGTGTGTTGAGTATGTGGGGTATTAATATACTTGTCCATAGGTCTCTGAATTAAAAAGGACACATCATTATTTGAAGTATAGCATAAAATACTGAAAAAGAAATTTTCAACAAAATGCTGCAAAGTGACTCACCAACACAGTAAAAAGCTTATACACTGTGACCCAGAGGGATTTATCCCTGGATGCAAGGATAATTTAACAAGAAAATCAATCAATATTATATGTCACATTAATAGAATGAAAGATAAAAAATCATGATGAAAAACTCAACAAATTAGGAATAGAAGAAAAGTGTCTTAACATAATAAAGACCATAAATAAAAATTCCACAGCTCACCTCTCATTTAATGGTGAAAAACTGATTTTTCCTCTAAGATGAGGAGCAAGATCATGATACTCACTCTTTTAACTGATATTCAACATAGTACTGGAAATCCTAGCCAGAGAAATTAGGCGAAGAAAAATAAACAAATAAAAAGCACCCAAATTGGAAAAATGTAGTAAAATTTTTCTGATTGTAGATGGCTTGATCTTATAATTAGAAAATACTAAAGATTCCCCAAAAATTAATTAAAGGAATTCATCAAAGTTGCAAGATACATTTTAACACAGAGAAAAAATTGTATTGTATATTCTATATACTGACAAGGAACAATGCAAAAAATAACCAAAGAAACAATCCCACGTACAATAAACCAAAATAAACTTAAGAATAAAATTAAATAAGGAAATAAAAGATTTGTATTTTGAGAATTACAAAATGTTGAAAATATTTAAGATGATACAAATAAGTCAAAAGACATACTGTAATCACAAATTGGAAGATTTAATATTGTTAAAATATTCATATTACACAAAGTGAGATATGGATTTAATAAATCTATCAAAATCTCAATGACATTTTTGCAAAAATAGAAAAAAAGTCTATTCTAAAATTCATATGGAATATCAAGAGATCCTTAATTGCCAAAGCACTCTTGGAAAAGAACTTGGAGGTCTTACACTTCTGATTTCAAAATATTTCAAAGCTAGAGTGAGCAATACAGTATGGTCTTGGCATAAAGACAGACACGTAGACCAATGTAACAGAATAGAAAGCTCAGAAATAAACTCTTTCTCATATATCAAAAGATCTTGACAAGGTTACCAAGATCACACAGTGAGAAGTATAGTCTCTTCAACAAATGGTGCTGGCAAAACTGAGTATCCATGTGCAAAAGAATAAATTTGAACCCTTACCTTATAGCACATACAAAAATTAATTAATAGGTGAAAGACTTAAAAATAAGACTTAAACTTATAAAACTCCTATTGGAAAACATAAGTAAAAGGTTTCATGACAGGATTCGGCAATGATTTTTGGATATGACAGCAAATATACAGGCAACAAAGGCAAAAACAGACAAGTAGGACTACATCCAACTTTAGATCTTCTGCACACCAAAGGAAGCAATCCACAGAGGTAAAAAGGCAACCTATAGAATGAAAGAAAATATTTAGAAATTATATATTTGATAAAAGCTTAGTATCTCAATTATATAAACAACTTCTACAGCTCAACAACAACAATAAAACACAAATATTCTAATATAAAAATGGCAAAGAATTTAGATTAATATTTTTCAAATGAAGATTTACAAATAATCAACAACAAGCATATGAAAAGATGCTTAACATCACTGACCACTAGAAAAATGCAAAGTAAAACTATAATGAGCTACCATTAGGATAACCACTATTGTAAAAAAAGAAAATCATAAGTGTTGGTGAGGATGTGGAGAAATTGGAACCTTTGTGCACTGTTGGTGGAAATGTAAAATGGTGCAGCTGTTATGAAAAATAATATGGAGGTTCCTCAAAAATTTAAATATAAAATTACCATATGATCCAGCAACCTCACTCCTGGGCATATATCCAAAATAATTAAAAGTAGGATCTCACAAAGATATTTGTACACCCATGTATATGTACACCATATATATTGTAGCATTATTCACAAAAGCTAGGAGGGAGAAGCAACTCAAATGTCCATGGATGAATGAATGGGTAAAGAAAATGTGGTATATACATATAATAGAATATTATTCAACATTAAAAGATAAAGAAATCCCGTCACATACTACAACATGAACAAATTCTGAAGATGTGCTGAGTGAAATAAGTCAGTCACAAAAAGATAAATACTGTATGATTCCACCTATTTGAGATATCTAAAGTAGTTAAAATTATAGAGACAAAGTAGTCAGGGGCTTAGGGCGTTGGAAATTGGGGAGTTGTTCAGTAGGTACAGAGTTTCATTTCTTCAGGATGAAAAAATACTAGTAATCTGCTACACAACAATGTTCCTAGCACCCTTGAACTATATACTTAAAATGATTAAGATGATAAACTTTATAATGCCTTTATACACAAGTAAACATTTTGAATTATTGAATATTAGCTGTGCCATATAGTGTTAAACTGCTTTAACAATACATTAGTTAATCCTAAAACAGTAAATAATCCTTCAAATTATTTACTGTTGTTAGCATCCCCATTTTATATATGAAAAAATGTGAAATAGAGAAAGTTTAAGTAACTTGACAAAGGTTCCACAGTTAGAAAATTAGGAAGTTGTTCTTCATATACAATCTGATTCTGTGCTCTTAACCATTAAATTAAGTTGCCTCGGTAATTGTTTTTAAATTACAAATTAAAGCAGCTATCAAGTATGATTTTTCACAATTTGTCGATAAATTTCCTTAGGAAATCTTTCTATAATTAGGTAGAATTTACTCATAAGTTTCCATGACTCTTATTAGTACAGTTAAAAATCTCCATCGCTCGATTCTGTTTGTCTGCTTTTCAGCGTGTTTTCCAAAAATTTTGTGTTTTTTATTATTTAATAAAACTTTCTCAAAGTGGTTTTTACAAAACATTAATTAAGATAAGACTATTTATTAGAAAAGTTTCAGGTTCACAGAAAAATTAAGAGGAAGATAGAGATTCTCTTTGTATATCTTATCACCGCACATGCACAGCCTCCTTTATTATAAACATCCCATATCAGAGTGATTGGATGTGAAGACTTGCTGTGACTACAATGAAGGAACTGTTGTGCAGGGGTTGACCCTACAGAGCAGGATTTGCTTTGGCAGGGCTCTGGTGTCTACTCAGTCTTTCCTTGGCTATGTCTTCTGTGGATGTGGTTGGGTGGTGCTTTTGTGCGTCCTAAAGCTGGTCACCAGGTGTGTTGTTTCTGGGGCCTCTTGGGAGGGGCTCAGTTGCAGGCCAAGTTTAGCAGCTGCCTATGTCCTGCCTGGGGCCAGTTAGTATGAGCTACA
This sequence comes from Pteropus alecto, assembly GCF_000325575.1. NCBI lineage: Eukaryota > Metazoa > Chordata > Mammalia > Chiroptera > Pteropodidae > Pteropus > Pteropus alecto. Next base: position 21,401 of record NW_006442116.1, on the reverse strand, counting down.
AAGTGATCTGCAGATTTCCACTTGTGCTGGGCTTGGAGGTATCTGGGAGAGGCTAAGCTGCAATCTGAGGCTGACTGCCACCAGTGCCAGGCTTGGAGTTGTTTAGTAGGAGTCACAGGGCATGCCAAAGATAGATGATGATGATTTGAGCTTTGAAAGATTTTAGGAAATTCTGCAGCATGAGCCATGACGGGTTGTTTGTATGGAAAAGCCACTGGAAGTGGCATGGGTGGGCCTACAAGTTGGGTTGGGCGGAATATCAGGAAATCGCCAGGGCAGGGTAGATGATGTTAGCTAGATTGATGAAGACTCAGATATGGTGGCTGCCTATGTCTGCATACTATGTGAGGAAAGGGCTAAACATAGGAACAATGGCTTCTGCCAGCATTTCTGTCTGGGAGAAAGCTGCCTCGTCAAACCCATGTCCTAAAGTCAGATAATTAAGTTTTTCTCTGTCCTTGGCACCTACCACACTGCTGCTCAAGAGCTGGAGCCCAGAGCAAGTTAGTTCATCGATGAGTAAATTTAAGCTTAGGCCTTTTAAGAGGAATGCTTTGGCCTCCAACTCCTCTCCATCTCACTCAGCCACAATCTTCGCTGGTTTTCACAGCTAGAAGTTGTGGGTATTTTTTTTCCCAGCCCTGGTCCTCCAGATATGGGAATGTGGTATAATTCTGGGACCCTTCACTCCTCAGGGATACCTCTGCAGCCGAGATATCTTTCCTGGTTCTCAGCCCCTACGTGGGTATGCGATGAGGCTGTTTTGGGTCTCCAATCCTCCTACCAGTCTGGACATGGCTTCCTCTGTGTAGCCTTAGTAATAGGACTTGTGTTCAGCTAAACTTTAGGCAATTTTCATTGATCATTATTCTGCAGGTTAGTTGTAATTTTGATGTGGTCATGAGAAGGTAAGCACAGCAAGCATTTACTTTATCTACCATCTTGGCCAGAACCCTTATATAAATCATTTTTCTTAATTAATTAAATATCATATATTTACCATATATAATATTTCTATAAATGAATCTATTTCTGGATTCTCCTTCTTGTTTCTTTGTTTCTATTATTGTACTAAATAAATATTTTTTTTTAGTTAGAGTATATTTATTGTAATATTCAATAAAGCACATCTTTTTCACTCTTATTTTTAATATTTTCACTAATAGACTTTATTGTGGGGGTAATAAAGTTGAGCAAAAATTTCAGATATCTCATATATCCTCTTACATCCTCCTCTAGTTTTCCTTATTATTAACATGCATTAACATGATATATTTGTTATAATTGATAAGCCCATATAGATACCTTATTAATAACTAAGGTTCATAGTTTGCAGTAATATTCGCTCTTTGTGTTAAACATTCTATGGATCTTAACAAGTGTATAATGACATTTGTTAACCATTACAGCATCATACAGAATAGTTTTACTTCTCTAAAATATTCTCCTGTCCTCTACCTATTTATCCCTTTCTCCTTCCCCGAAATTCCTGGGAATCACTGATTTATTTACTCTTTCCATAATTTTACCTATTCTAGAATGTCATATAGTTGGAATCAAACGATATGTAGTTTTTTCAGATTGGCTTTTATCACTAACAATATGTTTAAGATTTTTTCATGTCTTCTCATGACTCAATAGTTCATTTGTTTTAGTACTGAATAATATTTCATTGTATAAATGTACCACTGTGTGTTTCTCCACTCATCTATTTCAGGACATCTTGGTTGCTTTCAAGGTGTGACAATTATGAATAAAGCAGCTATAAATGTCTGTGTCCAAGATTTTGTGCGGGCATAAATTTTCAACTCATTTAGGTGACTACCAAGTAGTGTAATTACTGGGTCATGGGTGGTAAAAGTATGTTTAGTTTTATAAAAAAATTACCAAACTGTCTTTGAAAGATGTTCAATTTTACATCTCTACCAGCAACAAATTAGTACAATTATTATGAATTAGTTCATATTACTCCTTATTTTTGCCAGTATTTGGTGTTGTCAGTGTTCTGGATTTTGAATATTATAATAGGTACATAGTGGTATCTCACTGTTGTTTTAATTTGAAATTTCCTGATAGCACATGAGGTTGAGTATCTTTTCATACATTTTTTTGCCAACTGTATATCTTCTTTGGAGATATGTCTGTTCAGACATTTGCAAATTTTTAATTCAGTTATTCATTATTTTTTTGTTGTTGAGTTCAAAGAATTCTTTGCATATTTTGTATAGCCATCCTTTACCAAATGAGTCTTGAAAACATTTTCTCCCTGTATTTGGTTTCTATCTTCGTTCTCTTGGATTTCACAGAGAAAAAGTTTTACACTTCAGTCAAGTTCTATGTATCATTTTTTTTCCCATGGATTTTGCTTTGGTGTTCTTTTAATGTCATCACCATACCCAAGGCCATCCAGATTTTCTCCTGTTATCTCCAAGTAACATAGATTTTTTTTTAGTTTAATTTTTAGGACTATATCCATTTTGAATTAATATTTGTAATGTGTAAGTTAAGTTTCTCAAATATTTTTTTGCATGTATATTCAATTGTTTCATCACTATTTGCTGAAAAGTCTATCTTTTCCTCATTGTGTTGCCTATATTTGTATTCTTTAAAAAATATTTCTTACTTCTAAGGTGCATAGTCTTTGATGCGAATTCTAAATTTGTTATCTAAATAACAGAGAGAAAAAAACTATTATGTCTTCTGATCCAGGAATGTGGTATATTTGTATTAAATTTTCTGATCTTGAATTCTTAAGTAAGCTATTATAGTTTATGTCATAAGGTAATCTACCTTTTGTGTTAAATTTAATCTTTGGTATTGTTAGAGTTTGTCATTATTGTGAATGGGCAGTTTTTTACATCAGTTTTAACTATTTTTTTATGAATATGAAGAAAATTTAACTGTTCTATATTTTAATATTATGACCTAACAAGTTACTTAATATTTATATATATATATTTTTCTCTCTGGGATTCTCTTGTGAAAAATCAAATTATCTGTAAAAAACATTATCGTGTCTCTTCTTTCAATATTCATATAAAATATTAGTTATACATTTTTATTGCATTTATTAGATCTTCCAAATTAATGTTGAATAACTTTGGTTACAAAGGGAACGTCTATGTTGTTCTTGACTTTTAATGGAAATAACTTCAGAAATTCAACTTTTTGAATGAAGTTTTTTTACTTCTTGTTGTTACATATGTAAACTTCATAATTTTAAACATGTTCTTTTTATATCTACCTGAGTTAGTAGAGACATGTCATGGGATATTATCACTTTTTGGCATTTACTTATATAATAAATACTTTTACTGTTGTAATGAATTATATTTATATAAAAATGGATAATCTTTGCATTTTCACCTCATCTTTCTATATTATTTTTGAGGTATGTTTAAATTTTATGTATTTGTATTTTACTGATTTATTTTTACATCAACATAAATAGGTAAGGAAGAATTCTATTTTCATTTATATTGTAAAAGATGCCAAAATAAATCATAGCCATGGTAACAACAAAGAAGAATAGATAAGGTAATAAACCTATTTTCTTCAAATCTATCAATGGACACCATATGCGAAGATGTCTTAATATGTTTAATTTCTGAGATGTCCAAGGCCTTCATATGTGAGCAAAGAGTGGTGACTTTTCTCAGACAATCAGATAACAGTCTAGGCTGAGTATAGATCTTGAGGATTCAAGGGTGTGTAAAAGTAGTGAGTGTGTGAAATATAAAGACTTTACAAAGTAGAGAGAAAACCACAGTTTAAAATTACAGTATAGGTTAGTATACTAAATTGGAGTGAAAAAGAATTTCAAACACAAAAATAAATTGCTCAGAATAGCAGTCTGACCATCCTTCACCCCACACTGGGAAAGAGCAATTTAGTTATGCTTATAATTCAAGGCCAGTCTAAATTTGAGCCAAACTGAAGTCATGACTGAACTTATTATAAGCTCAACATATCAGCCTTTCAGAAGGAGAAATTTTATGTTGGATTTAAGGGCAATGAGAGAATTTTCAACTTCATTTAAAACCACAAGGAAACATAATTTGGTTTAAACAGTAGCCTGGTGCCTGCTCAGTGCATGTTTTGGAATCTAAAATTATTTTCTTATTCTAAATTACTTTCTTATTGTAAGTACTTAACAACAACAACAATAAAACAAATTGACATTTTAAGTAGCTATATAACTCTACATTTATAATTATAGATATAGATATCTTAAAACAAATGTATTATACTTAATTCTCTACTGTTCTTCAAAAGACAGTTTACAGCATAAGATAAAAACCTAGAATACATAAAAAGATAGAAAATTTTGCTACAAAACATAGCAACAGAAGCAGAGTCACTGACATGACATAGATATTAGAATTAGCAGACAAGAGACTATAGACACACTATTAAAACATACTAGTGAATTTACAGTCAAAGACAGCTAAAATGGATGAACATGTGGGATGTATCAGAAGTGATATGAAAACTCCACCAAAAAAAATGAAATTTCTAGAAGAGTATAAGCATTGAAAACATTTTCAGATCAAAAGCAAAATGGACACCAAAAAAGAAAAAAAGTCAATGAACTTAAAGTAGGGTCAATAGAAAATTTGCAAAATAAAATAAAGTACTGAACAGTAGCTTATGGGATAATATCAAATAGATGCTTCTCTGTTACTCTTTGCCAAAAGAGAAATTTTTATGAGGTTTTAGTAGCAGCCATTATTCTATGAAGATAAGCAATTGCTGTATATGATGACTAAAACAGGGATTCCAACATGTCCTTGCTCTACTCTGCTCTATGTCCATTTCTTTTTTACTGTTGATTTCATTGATCAATAGCATTCATAACCCACAAAGGCTATATATTCTCCCAAATTTTACTAACAGGAACTCCTTTGCAGTTTCACATAAAGAAGATTGACTTTCTGGCTTCTCTAATTGACCGATAGTTCTGTTGATACTATCATTACTCTTTGTAGACCTTCACTGACCAACACTTCACAAAGACTGTGTAATGTTAATTTCTATATTAACTTTTTAAAAATTAAGTTTATTGGGGTAACATTGGTTAATACAATTGTATAATTTTCAGGTGTACCTTGTAATTTGACATCTGTATATTCTATTGTGTGTTTACCACGCAAAATACAGTTTTCTTCAGCTACCATATATTTGATCCTCTTTACCTACTTCACCTTCCCACTAACTCCCTATATTTAACCACCTTTATGCCCTCTACTTCCCCACTTCTCCCCCATCTGCTACCCTCTGGTAACCACTAGTCTTTAGTCTATGTCCATGAGTCTTTGTTTGTTTATCCTGTTCATTTGGTGCTCTTAGGTTTATATCCCATATATAAGTGATATCGTGTGATTTTCAATGTTTACTGCCTGGCTTATTTCGCTTAGCATGATTGTCTCAAGGTCCATCTATGTGGTCTCAAATGGCAGTATTTCATCTCTTCTTAAGCCTGAGTAATATTCCATCGTATATATGTACCAAAGCTTCTTTATCCAATCATCTATTGTAGGACACTTCGGTTGTTCCCATGTCCTGACCACTGTGAATAATGATGTTATGACCATCAGTGTGCAAATGTCTTTTCGAATATGGGTTTTCAAGACTTTAGGGTAAATACTCACTAGAAGGATTGATGGATCATGCGGTAGATCAATTCTTAGTTTTCTTAGGAACCTCCATAGTGTTTTTCATAGTGGCTGTACCAATTTGCAGTCCAACCAGCAATATATGGGGGTTCTTTTTTTCCACATTCTCTCCAGTATTTGTTATTACTTGTCCTGTTGATTATAGCTACTCTAACAGGTGTGAGATGCTATCTCATTGTGGTTTTCATTTGCATTTTCCTAATAGCTAGTGACGTTGAACATCTTTTCAAATATTTGTTGGCCACCTGTTAGTCCTCTAGGAAGAAGTGTCTGTTCAGGTCCTCTGCCCACTTTTTGGTTGAATTGTTTGGGGATATTTGTTGTTGTTGTTGTTATTGAGATGTATGAGTTCTTTGTATATTTTGGATATTAGGCCCTTATTGGAGGCATTGCTTGCAAATATATTTTCCAATTCGGATGGTTGTCTCTTTACCGTGTTAATGATCTATTCTGCTGAGCAGAAGATTTTTAGTTTGATGTAGTCACATTCATTTATTTTAACTTTTACTTTTGTGGTTTTCATTTGCATTTTCCTAATAGCTAGTGACGTTGAACATCTTTTCAAATATTTGTTGGCCACCTGTTAGTCCTCTAGGAAGAAGTGTCTGTTCAGGTCCTCTGCCCACTTTTTGGTTGAATTGTTTGGGGATATTTGTTGTTGTTGTTGTTATTGAGATGTATGAGTTCTTTGTATATTTTGGATATTAGGCCCTTATTGGAGGCATTGCTTGCAAATATATTTTCCAATTCGGATGGTTGTCTCTTTACCGTGTTAATGATCTATTCTGCTGAGCAGAAGATTTTTAGTTTGATGTAGTCACATTCATTTATTTTATCTTTTACTTTTCTTGCTTTTGAAGTCAAATTCATAAAATCTTCTTTAAGTCCAAGGTCTTTGAGTTTAGTTACTATGTTTTCTTTAATGCATTTTATTGTTTCAGGTCTTACGTTCAGGTCCTTAATCCATTTTGAGTTGATTTTGGTGTGTAGTGATAGACAACAGTCTAATTTCATTCTTTCGCAGGTGGCTTCCCAGTTTTCCCAGCACCATTTCTTGAAGAGGCTTTCCTTTCTCCACTGTATGTTTTTGGCTTTTTTGTTGAAAATCATTTGCTCATATCAATATGGGTTTAATTCTGGACTCTCGATTCTGTGCCATGGGTCCATGTGTCTGTTTTACTGCCAACACCATGCCGTTTTGATTACTGTCACTTTGTAGTATAATTTGAATTTGGGCAGAATAATGCCTCCAGCCTCGTTCTTTTTTCTCAGATGGCTTTAGAAATTTGAGGTTTTTTGTGCTTCAATAGAAATGTGATGATTTTTGTTTGATTTCCTTAAAAAAATGCTTATGACATTTTGAAAGGGAATGCATTAAATCTGTATAATGCTTTAGGTAATTGGTCATTTTAACTCTGTTAATTCTTCCAATCAAAGAACACAGAATATCTTTCCATTTCTTTGTATCTTCTTCAATTTCCTTTAATAAAGTATCGTAGTTTTCATTATATAGGTCCTTTACATGTTTGCATTTGCTGGGCCTCCAATGTTATATTGAATAACTGGTGATAGTGGTCAGTCTTGCCTTGTTCCTGATCTTAAAGAGAAGGTTTTTAGTTTTTCACCATTAAGTATAATGTTGGCTGAGGGTTTGTCATATATGGTCTTTATTAGGTTAAGGTATTTTTTCTATACTGATTTGTTAAGTGTTTTGATCATAAACGTATGCTGTATCTTGTTGAAGGCTTTTCCTGCATCTACTGATATGATCATATGATTCTTATTTTATAATTTGTTTACTTGGTGTATGACATTAATCGATTTGCGTATGCTGAACCATCCCTGTGCCCCTGGGATGAAGCCCACTTTATTGTGGTGTATAAATTTTTTGTAATATGTTGCTGTATTTGATTCGTTAGTATCTTATTTAGGATTTTTACATCTGTGTTTATGAGAGACATTGGTCTGTAGTTCTTTTGTTGTTGTTTTGTTATCCTTACCAGGTTTTGATATCAGAGTGATATTGGCCTCATAAAATGCGTTGGGAAGTATTGCCTCCTCTTCAATTTTTGAGAAGATTGAGGAGAATAAGTATTAAATCTTTGAATGTTTGGTAGAATTCACTAGTGAAGTCATCTGGTCCTGGACTTTGACTTTTTGGTAGGTTTTTGTTGATTATTTCAATTTCTATATTGCTGATATGTATATTTAGATTGTCCAGTTCTTCTTGATTCAGTATAGAAAGATTGTATCTTTCTAAGTATTGGTGCACTTCTAGGTTATTAAATTTGGTGTTATGAACTTTTTCATAGTATTATTGTATGATCTTTTGTATTTCTGCAGTGTCAGTTGTAATTTCCCCTCTTTAATTCCTGATTTTGTTTATTTCTGACCTCTCTCTTTTTTCTTAATGAGTCGAGATAGGGATTTGTAAATTGTATTAACCTTCTCAAAGAATCAGCACTTCATTGCATTTATATTTGCTATTGATTTTTTGTTTTCAATTTCACTTATTTCTGCTCTAATTTTGATTATATTTTTCCTTCTGTTGACTTTAGACTTCATTTGTTCTTCCTTTTCTAGTTTTTTTAAGATGAAGCATTAGGTCGTTTATTTGGGCTTGTTCTTGTTTTTAGAGATAGGCTTGTAATGATATGAACTTTCCTCCTATGACCGCTTTTGCCGTGTACCAAAAGTTTTGATATGTTGTATAATCATTATCATTTGTTTTTGGTTCTTCTTTTTGCAGTTAAATTCTAGAGTCAAAGCATTATGGTAAGAGAATGTGGTTGGTATGATTTCAACCCTCTTACATTTGTTCATGTCCTAGTATGTAGTTGATTCTTGAGAATGTTCCTTGTGCACTAGAGAAGAATGTATAAGCAGCTGTTTTAGGATGGATGGCTCTGTATATGTCAATTATATCCAGCTGGTCTAATGTGTCATTTAAGGATGTTATTTCCATATTAATTTTCTGTTTGGATGATCAGTCCATATCCGATAGTGGGGTATTTAGGTCCTGTACTATGATAGTGTTTTGATCTGTTTCTCCCTTTAGTTCTGTTAGTAATTGCTTTACATATTTCGGGGCTCCCTAATTGAGAGCATAGATATTAATAATTATTATGTCTTCTTGGTGCATGATTCCCTTAATTATTATGAAGTGCCCCTCTGTATCTTTCTTTATCTATTTTTATTTTGAATTCTATTTTGTCTGATAATAGTACCACTACTCCCGCTTTTCTCTGAATGCCATTTGCTTGAAATATCATTTTCCTTCCTTTCACTTTGAGTCTATATTTGTCTTTTGAGCAGAGATGTGTCTCCTGGAGGCAGCATATTTTTTTTTTATCTATTCTGCAATTCTCTGCTTTTTTTATTAGTGAGCTCAATGCATTTACATTTAGGGTGATTATTGAAATATGAGGTCTTCTTATAGCCATTTTATCTTTTGATTTCTGGTAGCTCGATGTTTCCATTGCTTCCTCGTCCTTGCGTTTCTCTTTTCTTTATTTTGATTGGCTTTTTTGGGTTTCCCTTTGGTTCTTGTTTTATGTATATACTTCAGTTTTGAATATTTGTTGTATGGTTACT
>NW_006442116.1:0-11895 GCF_000325575.1 Pteropus alecto | reverse complement strand
ACATACACACACACACACACACACACACATATGTACAATTTCTTCTGCGCGTGTCTTATCTCCATTCTCCCTTGCGAATTTGGATCTTTGAATCCTCCCCTATTCAGTCATCATTATCTCAATTTGTTCCTATGTATGGTGAATATTCTTTACTATCTTGCTATAACAATTCTCTTAGTATTATTTAAGCTTATAATACCCCCTTCTTAGTAAGGAATGCACTCCTCTGCTTGTATTTGCCTGATAGTCACTTCACTCCTAATTATTTATTTATTTATTTTCTCATTTTGTTTTAAGAGACTTTACCCCTTTCACTATTTCTTGTATTGCAGGCCTTGTAGTGCAGAATTCCCTAATTTTGTGTATGTCTGGAAAGGTCTTAATTTCTCCTTCATATCTAAAGGAGAATTTTTCTGGATACATTATTCTAGGCTGCTGGTTCCTTTATTATTCTAGGCTGCTGGTTCCTTTCACTTAATAGTTTAAATATTTGATTCCATTCCTTTCTGGCTTGTAAGGTTTGTGCTGAGAAGTCTGACGATAATATAATGGGTTTTCCTTTATAATGTACTGTTTTCTTCTCCCTGGCTGCCCTGAGAATTCTATCTTTGTCATTGATTTTGATAATTTTAATACAATGTGTCCTGGTGAAGGACTTTTGGGGTCGAGGTAATTGGGTATACTGTTGACTTATTGAATTGCAAACTCCAGGTCTTTCCTTAGATTTGGGAAATTCTCGTCGAGCATTTTTCTGAAAATGCTTTCTAGTCCCTGCTGTTTTTCTTCACCTTAGATAATGCCCACTATTCTCACATTTCCTCTCCTGATGGTATCAGCTATTTCTTATATTTCTCTTTCATTATTTTTCATTTTTCGGTTTCTCTCTTCTTCCTTCTGATTTATTTCTAGATCTGTCTTCGATATCACTGTTCTTTTCCTCTATTTATTCAATTCTATTTTTCAAACTTACTATTTCAGTTTTCAACTGTAACAGTGTGTTTTTTATCTCCAGAATATCTATTCTGTTTTTCGTGAGGGTTTCAATCTCCTTACACTGCTCATCTCGTTGCTTTTTTTTTTTTTTTAATTCTTGTAATTGTTGATATGACTCAATTCGGAATTCACTGAGTTTTTTCAGAAGTACCATCCTGAATTCTCTGTCATTTAAATTGCGTATTCTTTACTTTCAGTCTGTGTGCACCCTTACATCTGAAGTGAATGTCCTATAGGCAGAATATAGGATTTTTTATCCATTGTTTTTTTTTTGTTTTTTTGTTTTTTTGTTTTGTTTTTGTTTTGTTTTGTTTTGTTTGTTTTTTGTTTTTTTTTCCAGAGAGAAGATTCAGTACATAAAGGTCTTTAGGCTGCTGCTAAGAAGGCACATTTCTTTTGGTTTCCAGTAGGTGGCGTCTAAGCCTCTTCGATCCCTTCTTTATATAAAGGCTTGATACTACCTTTATGTAATGCCTTTATTTTCTTGTAGATATTTAATCACGCTCACTATTCTTAGTTTCAGTCCCTGTCAGTGTTGCAACAGTTTTAGTAGTGTTTGCTCAGATTCTCTTGGGGATCCGTGATGATCAGTCTCGGAGGTTGTAGGGGGAGAAGCCCTCTGGCTTGCAGCTGGAAGCTGTGGCTCAGCCTTGGTTTTGCAACCGTGGCTGGTAAAAATCAACTGTTGTTTCTATGCCATCTGCTTTTCTGCTTTCTGCCTTGATGACTGGGCCTGGCTGTATGGAACTCATAAACTCTTCCAGGCAGGGCTAATCAGTGAACTTGCCTCATGAACTCATTGCACCTTCTCCACTCCCCCTCCCCCTACAGGGAACTCTGGTGTCTGTGAGAGGCAGCTTCTTTATTTCTCCCAGTCCACCACCAGCCATCTGGGGTTCTGACCTGTGGTGGCTCTTATGCGCAGATCCCACATTCAGACGTACTGGTGTGCAGTTTGGGTGTTTTGTTGAGTTTTAGATGTTCAACTTATTGTTGTTTCAAGGCAAGAGATCTGGGGACAACTTTCACTCCACCATGTTTTCTCAGTCTCTATAATAGCTTTTTAATCCCATAAGTCATATTGTTTATGTTTTTTATTTACTTTGATATACTCATTTTAAATTTGCTTTTCACTTAAACCCTTAAGTATTTTTCTTCAATTCCATCATTGTAAATTTGGATACTTTATAATGGAATCCTTAGTAAATTTTAGCTTCTCAGAGTTACTTTATCCTGACAATAAATTCGAGCCATGATTAAAACATGCAAAATATTCACTTTTGTTTCCTATATCATCTGTAAATTTCAGAACTGCTAACTAAGTAATCATTGAAAAAGTTGTTGCAACACATTCTAGAGTATAGTGTATTCTTACTATATACCTCCCTGTAAATTAACATTATCATACTTATTAATATGATTTACCATCAAATATCAATAATGAAAAGAATTGAGAATCTTCCAGTCAAAATGATGGAGTTGGTAAACCCTGTGCTTGACTTCTCTATTAACCACATCAAAATTACTACTGAAGTATAAAATAGCCATCATAGGGCATCACCCAAAGTCTAGCTGAACAGAAGTCCTACGACTGGAGATAAACAAAAGAGGCCACCTTAAGACTGGTTGAAGGGGCAAAGACACAAACTGGACTGGCCCCACACCTGTGTATGGTGGTTGAGAATCAAGAGAAATATTTTGACTATAGAAGTTCCCCTAGAAGAGCAAGGGGGCCTGGCTCCACACACGGCTCTCTATCCCAGGGTTCCAGAGTCGAGAAGCAAAGTCTCCACAACTCCTGGCTGTGAAAACGAGCAGAGAATGTGGCTGAATGAGACAGAGACCTGAGGAAATTATAGACTTTTATGTCAAGAGGCTTACATGCAAACTTACTGGCTGATGGACTTACTCACTCTGAACTTCAGCACTGGAGCAGTAGCAGCTCAAAAGGCACCAGGGACATAAGGAGAAGAATTGAGTTGTCTGGCTCAGGGCAAGAGCTGGAAAGGCAGTTTTCTTCCAGACAGAAGTGCTGGCAGAGGACATTTCTCCTTTGTTGAGCCTTCCCCTGTCCAACTTGCAGAATCAGGCAGGCGCCATATCTGAGTCTCCATCAATGTAGGTAACACCGGTCATCCTGCCTTGATGAGTCCTTGAAACCCGCCCCTCCCAACATATGGGCCCACCCAAGCTGCCTCAGTGGATTTTCCATACAAACATCCTGTCTTGACTCATGCTCTGGATTTTCCTAAAAGCTCTCAAAGGTTCACAAAACCTAAACAAGCAGCATCTGGACTTGGCATGTCCCATGCCTCTTGGTGAGTAGTCCTAAATCCATTAATAGAAGCAGCTATCCTCAGTTTGTAACTTGGCCTCTCTGAGCTCTTCCAAGCCCAGCATGGGTAGTGGAAATCTGTGGGTTATTTGGTGGCTCATGCCAGGTGGCCCCTGGCAGGGCGCAAGCTTCGGTTAAACTTGGCTAGTAGCAGAGTCCTTCCCAGGAGGCCCCGGCCTGCACACCCAGTGGCTAGTTTCAGTCTGAGCCTGAGCAACACCCGGGTCACATCTGAGGATGACACTTTACATGTATATGAATTAAATGTTCCAATCAAAAGACATAGGGAGGCAGAATAGATAAGAAAACAATATACTTACATACACTGCCTACAAGATACTCACTTCAGATCGAAGGACACACGGAGACTAAAAATAAAGAGATGGACAAAGAAATGTAAACTAATTAAAAAGCTGATGCAGAAATACTTTCTAGATAAAATAGACTTTAAAACAAAAGTTATTACAGGAGAAAAGAAGTATCCAACAATTCCACTTCTGGGTATTTATCCCAAGAGACCCAAAATAGTACATTGAAAGGGCATGTGCATTCATATGTTCATTGCAGCATAATTCAAAATAATCAAGATATGGAGGCAACTTGGATGTCAATGAATGGATAAAGAAGAGATGGTACATATATACAAAGGAATATTACTCAGCCATAAAAAAAAGAATGAAATCTTGCCACCCACAGCATGGTGGGACCTAGAGAATTGTGCTGAGTGGAGTAAGTCAGACAGAGAAAGACAAATGTCATATGTGGAATATAAAGAATAGGATAAACAAACAAACAATAGAAATTCATAAATACGGAGAGCATTTTGATGGTTGCTATATTGGAGGGTGGGGGAACAGGGGAAGGAGAGAGAGGATTAAGAATTACAGATTAGTAGTTACAAAATAGTAATGGGGATGTAGAATATAGCATGGAGAATATAGTCAGCTGTATTGTAATAACTATGTATGGTGTCAGGTGGGTACTGGATTTATTGGGCTGACTGGTTGTGAGGACTGAATGTGACCAGTGGAAGAGCTATTGTGCAGGGGCTGACTCTACTTAGTAAGATTTGCTTTAGCAGGACTCTGGCATCTGTGCTGTGTGCCCTTTGGATGTGTTGTCCACAGATGTAACCCAGATGGTGCTCAGGCTCAGACCAAAGCTAGACACTGGGTGTGCAGGCCGGGGCCTCCTGGGAGGGATTCTTCTGCAAGTCAAGTTCAGCTGCAGCTTGTGCCCTGCCTGGGATCACCTAGCATGAGCCACCAAACAATCCACAGATTTACACCACCCATGTTGGGCTTGGAAGTGCCCTGAGAAGCAAAGCCACAAACTGAGGCCAGCTACTGCTAGTTATTGGCTTGGAATTTTTCACCAAGTGGTATGAGACATGCCAAGTCCAGACACTGCTTGTTAAGGTTTTGTGAACCTTTGAGAGCTTTTAGGAAAGTCTAGAGCATAGGTCAAGACAGGCTGTTTGTATGGAAAATCCACGGGAAGTGGCTTGAGCAGGCCTGAATTTTGAGAGGAGCAAGATCTCAGGGATCACCAGGGTGGGGTGACCAGTCTTAACTATGTTGATAAAGACTCAGATATGATGCCCACCTGAGTCTGCAACTTCAACAGGGAAGGACTCAAGAAAAATAAATAAATAAATAAATAAATAAATAAATAAATAAAATAAATAAATAAATAAATAAATAAATAAAAGCTCCTTGCCAGCACTTCTGTCTGGAAGAAATCTACCCCTCCAGCCCTTGCCCTGAAGCCAGACAACTCAGTTCCTCCTTGTGTGTCCCTGGGCTACTGCTCCAAAGCTGGAGCTCAGAATGAGTGATTTTGTTATCAAGTAAGTTCGTGCATGGTCCTTTAAAGAAAAGTCTGCGACTCCATCTCACTAAGCCACCATCTCTGCTGGTTTTACTAACCAGAACTTATGGGACATTTCTTTCTGGCCCTGGGACCCTCGGCTGGGGAGCCTGGTGTGGAGCCAGGACCCCTCACTCTACTGGGGAACCTCCAAAGCCAAGATAATTATCCCAATTCTGAACCACCACATGCAGGTGTGGGACCGACCAGTTTCATGTCTCCACCCCTTTTATTAGTCTCCAAGCATCCTTTTTTGTGTGTTCCCAATTGTAAGATTTCTGTTCACCTATACCTCAGGTGACTCCAAATGAAGGCTATTCTGTAGTTTAGTTGTACATTTGATGTGATTGTTAGAGGAGGCAAGCCCAGTGTTTACCTATTCCACCATCTTGACTTTCCTTTGCTTTTTTTAACTTGAATATATTTGAGTTTCATTAATCAAGGTAACTAAATACAGAAAAATGTAGTAAGTACATATTCTGCATACCCCTATTTCGCACACATACATTTTAAAGTTACTGTTTGTGAAACAAAAGAAGAAAATGATTATGTCTACTCGATTTTTATAGTTTTACTATTTCGAGATGAAAAAGGTATTAACACATAATATTTGAGGCCTTAAAAGTGAAAATTTCTCTTATGGCCAGAAAATTTTGGAAATTTCAGTGCAAAAATAATTCTGGGTTTATTTACTTAGCCAAGTTATTTTTTTTTCTTGTTTTAGCATTATAATTTTTATTGTTGCACTCCATATTTTTTTGCTCTGAAAACTATATTAAAATATTTTGGCTATTGAGTATTATAACTGTGTCACAAGGCAATTGCCTTGGTAATCAAATTACCAGTCTTAATACATCGCCTCTAGACAAGTGGGCATTTGTATGTGTGTCATTGCAAGTTAACTTGTTGTATTCACTTATTAATATTCATTATTTAAACATTTTTTTCTTTTTCAATTACAATTGAAATTAAATGTTATTTTGTATTTGTTTCAGGCATACAGCATAGTAGTTACACATTTATGTAATTTATTTAGTAATCCCGCTGTGATTAGTCTAGTACCCACCTGACACTGTACATAGTTATTAAAATATTAACTATATTACCAAGCTGTACTTTACATATTCTTGACTATTTTATAACTACAAATTTATACTTTTTAATCTCTTCCCTTTTTTCAACCAGCTCTCCAACCACTCCCATTCAGCATTCATCAGTCTGTCTTCTGTATCTGAGTCTGTTTTTGTTTTGTATGTTTGTTGATTTTGTTCTTTAGATTCCACATATAAATGAAATCAAAAGAAATATTTTTCTAATGTTGGCCTGTCTTATGTCAATTTAATCTCAGGCTTAGACAAACAAACAAACAAACAAACAAACACCTCTAAGCAATTCAAGGTAAAACTTTTCCTCCTCTATAATATCACGTTCAATTTGATAGATCTCCTCTGCACTGTTATTTAACCAGTCTGTGTTTGAATACTCTAATGACAGAAAACTCATCATATCCTGGTGTTTCCTATTTTAATCATGATTGTTTATCCCTTTAGCAAAGAAGGTATTTCCTATTTCCTTATAGTAATTTAACTAGCTATCATTTATTTCATATAGTGGAATCCTAAGAGAATCTGTGTATATTTTAGAAATATAGAAAAAAGTTCTGAAAAGCACTTGAATGGTTGAAAGTATCAGCTAGACTGAAACAATAAAGCTATTAAAAGTACACATAAAAAGTAAACTATTTGACATCATTGTAATATATTTTGGATGTGTCCTCTAGAGCAAGGGCAACAAAAGCAAAAATAAGCACATGCACTACATCAAACTAAAAACATTCTGCACAGTGAAGGAAACCTTC
Organism: Pteropus alecto; assembly: GCF_000325575.1. Classification (NCBI taxonomy): domain Eukaryota; kingdom Metazoa; phylum Chordata; class Mammalia; order Chiroptera; family Pteropodidae; genus Pteropus; species Pteropus alecto. The sequence goes on along the minus strand of NW_006442116.1, from coordinate 4,840 downwards.
AACAAAACAAAAAGGCAACTCACTGAATGGGAGAATAGATTGACAAATGGTATACCTGATAAGGGATTGATATCCAAAATATATAAGAAATTCATACAACTCAATAACAAAAAAAATAAATATTTCTATCAAAAAATGGGCAGAAAACATGAAAAGACATTTTTCCAAAGAAGACATACAGATGGCCAAAAGACATATAGAAATGTTCAACATAACTTTGCATCAGAGAAATGCAAATTAAAACCAAGAGCTATCACCAAACATCAGTCAGAATGACTATTATCAAAAAGTCAACAAATAACATCTGTTGTCAAGGATGTAGAGAAAAGGGAATCCTTGTGCACAGTTGGTGGGATGGTGAACTGGTGCAGGCTCTATGAAAAACAACATGTAAATTCCTCAAAAAACTAAAAATGTATACATAATATACCTCAGAAATTTCACATTCGAGTATTTATTCAAACAAAATGAACACACTAATTCAAAATACTATATGCACTTTTATGTTTATTGCAGCATTATTTACAATAGCCAAGATATGGAAACAATTTAATTATCCATTCTTAGATGAATTGATAAAGAAGTGATTATATACACACACACAATAACACAATAGAATATTATTCAGCAATAAAAAGAAATATAATCTTACTATTTACAACAACATGGATGGATCTAGAGGATACTGCTAAGTTAAATAAGTCAGGCAGATGAAGACGAATGCCATATGATTTCACTTATATATGAAATCTAAAAACAAAACAAAGAAAAAGCAAAAACAGACTCATAAAAAACAGAGAAAAAAAATATAGTTACCAGAAGAGAAAGAATGAGTAGTTGGGTAAAAATAGAAAGGGGAATAAAGTCAATATTGTGATGTTTGCATTGAGATATATGATTACTAAAATTTGTGGAGTGATCGCATTGTAAGATACAAAAATGTAAGGTATGAAAATGTACTATATTGCACATCTGAAACTAATATAAGCAAAATAAAATTGTATACCATGTATACTTAAATAAAAATTAATAACAAAATGTATCAGCTAAATAAAAAAAAATGACTTTGTCAAATTTTACTTCACCAATGGTGTGAATAAATAAAATGTGGTAGAGAAAATAATAAGCATACGAAACAATTGAATTAAAATTATAAGAAAACAATACTGGATTATGTGATGGAAATTTATCTTTGGTACTAAAACTTGCTTAGTATCAAAGAAATTACTATTAGTTTTTCATTCAGTTAATGATTACTAATTTTAGATATAATTGGTATGAAATAATCACTAATAACCATAAAATTATCACTTACAATGGAGTAATTTACATTTAGCTCTATTGAGAAGTCATTTACATACAATAAACTTCACAAATTTTAAATGTACAATTTAATGTATAACCACTATAACCAGCATCACAATCAAGATATAGAACATTTCCATCATCACTACAAAGTCACCTCATGACTTGTTCCCCAAATAGAACTTTTATAAAAGCAACAGGTAGATGTGAACATCTCCACAAAGAGCAAATAGACAACATCAGAATTACAACTGAACTACAGAACAGCCATCACTGGGAGTTCCCTGAAGTTTACCTAAAGAGAAGTTCTACAACTGAGGACACACAGAAGAGGCCACCTCAAGGTGGTAGATGGAAAAGGATAGTCTAACACATGCAGGTGGCAGTTCAAAATCTGAAGGGATACCTCAGCTGTGGAAGTCCCCCTGGAGAAACAAATGACACCAGATTCCCCAGCCCAAGTTTCCCGTGCTGATAAGAGAAGTCTCTGCAACTCCTGGCTGTCAAAACCAATGAGGACTATGGCTGAGTGAGAAGAAGGGTGGTTGGAGTCACAGACATTTCTCTTAAGTGGTCTGCATGCAGACTTACTCACTGACTGACTCACTCACACTGACCTTCCGCATTGAGACAGCAGCTTGAAGAGCACCAGGAACATTCAAGGGAGTAATAAATTGTTTGGCTTCAAAGCAAGGGCTAGAGGGGCAGCTTTCTCCAAGACAGAAGTGCTGGAAGAATCTCTTATTTCTTTATTGAGCCTTACCTGCTCCTGGCGTGCAGCTGTAAGAGTCCACCATATTTAGGTCTCCATCAACCTGGATAATAGTGTTTACCCCACCCTGATGATTCCCTGATATTCACACACTCAAATTCTGGGTGCACTCAAGCCACTTCCATTGCTGTTTCCATACAAAAATCCTGTCTTGCTTATGCTGTGGACTTTCTTAAAATATTTCAAAGGTTTAAAAACTTAAACAAGCAACATCTGGCTTTAGTGAGCCCTGAAACCCTTGCTGAACAACCCAAAACTCATAACTAGTGATAGCCAGTCTCAGTTTGAGGCTTGGCCTTTTGAGGCACTTCTAAGTAAAGCGTGGGTGGAGGCTATCTGTGGATTTCTTGATGGCTCGTGACAGGTTGCCATGGGTGGGGCATATGCTACAGTTGAACTTAGCCTGTGGCAGGGCATCACCCAGGAGGCCCCGGTCTACATATTCAGTGGCCGGGCTTCATTCTGAGCTGAACCACCACTCAGGTCACATCTGAGAACAACACACACAAAGGGCACACTGGTTAGGCACCAGAGCCTTGAAAAGTGATTCCTTCTCCATAGAGTCAGCCCCTGCACAACAGCTCCTCCACTGGTCATGGCCAGTCATCTCAGTAAATCAGCCTGAAGGTCAATTCTTCCCATTAATGAGACAACAACAAACAAGACTCAACTACAACAGAACAGCATATGCAACCCTTACGAGGACATATCTGGATCCCCTGGCTCAAGCAACCAGGGAAGACTGTGCTGCTAGGACCCACAGGACACCTATTACAAAGGCCACCCTATCAAAACTAGGAGACACAGAAGCTCTACCTAACACATAGAAGACAGCCAAAATGGGAGATGAAGTAACATGTCCTAAGTGGAAGAACAGAATAAAGATCCAGAGAAAGAACTAAACAAAATGGAGACAATCTGCCAGATGCAGAGTTCAAAACATTGGTTATACGGATGCTCAATGAACTTAGGGAAGGAATAAATGGACTTAGTAAAAACCTTAACAAAGAGATAGAAACCATAAAAATGGAGATAGGAAAAAAAAAAAAAAAAGAACCAGTCAGAAATGAAGAATACAATAACATATGAAGAATGCATTAGAGGAAATCAGTAGATTAGATGAAGCAGAGGATCAAATCAGTGATTTAAAAGATAAGGTAGCAGAAAACACCCAATCAGAACAGCAAGAAGAAAAAAAATATCCCCCAAATTGGGGGTAGTTTGAATAACCTCATCCACACCTGAAGCTTCCTGACCAGCGACCCTCTCATTCCAGCCAACCTCCACCCTCCCCCACCTTTCCCCCTCTTTCTGTGTATCACTGTTTGGGGAGCTTTAATCAGTTTTTAAATGATATTATCACCTCTCCAACCCCCTCTGCAATTCCTAAATGCCTCCCCCACCATTACCTCCCCAGCTTCTTCAATCCTTTCAACATTGTTTTTCCAAAGTTGCTTGGTGGTGAGGGTGGTGGAGGTGGAAGAGAATGAAGAAAAGTTGCAAACATCCCCTCTCTTCCTAAATCTCTCACCCTCACCCACCCCTCAGAGAAGGAGAACATAACATAGTGAAAAGAAGACTAGGAGAGCACGATGGGATGGATGTGAGAGGGAGCAAAGCTGCCCTCCCAGCTCCAAGATGGCGCCTCATAAGTCCAGGAGGTGAGGGGGGACCAAGGGGAGACATTGTGACAATATTTGTTTCCCCCAGAGAGAGTCAGGAGTTCAGCGGCCCCCAAAAACAAGACATGAGTTATCCATTTTACAGATGAGGAAACTGAGACCTTAGAGACATTAAATAATTCACTCAAATCTGAAAGCAAGTCAGAAGTGGTGCTAGAACTGGAGCCGAGATCTTATTCATTTTCAGAGAGAGTGATGATCTGGTTCCTATATAGAATCCTATCAAGAGTATATGAGATCTGGATATCAGAAACAAGGCAGAGTGAAAGATGTCCCCAGACCCCTCCCCTTGAAACAACAGTAAGCTGAACATCTAAAACTCAAAACAAACAAACAAACAAAAACAAAACAAACAAACAAACAAAAAGCACACTGAATCTGCACAACAGCAAGTCTAAGTGTGGGATCTGTGCATAAGAGCCACTACAGGTCAGAACCATGGGAATGGGGCAGTAGACTGGGAGAAACAAAGAAGCTTCCTCTCGCAGCTGGAGCTCTATGCAAGAGGAGGGGGAGGGGAGAAGGTGAGGCGAGTTCCCTGAACAGCACTGCCTGGGAGAGCTGTGAGCTCCACGTAGCCGGTGGCAGTGCACAGGCAACAGGGCAGAAAGCAGAGAAGGGGAACAGCAGAGAAGCAGGGACTGCAGAGAAAAAAACAGTTGATCATTATCAGCTATAGGTACAAAATGCAATGCTGAACCAGAGCGCCCATAATCCAACCCAGAGAGCCTTTCCACGATATCCTCCAAGACCTAACATCACAGAGCCCCAGGAGAATCTGAGCAAATGCTATCAAACCTGTCACTAACACTGACAGGGACTGAGACTGAGAGTAGTCAGCGTGATTGAATATAAGAAATAAAAAGGCATTATTAAGACTTTATATAAAGCAGGGATCCAAGAGGCTTAGATGCCACTTACTGGAAAACAAAATTAAAAACAAAACAAAACAAAAATATCTGCTTCCATTGCAACAGGCTAAAGAGAGAACTTTATATAATAAGTCTTCTTTCTGGAAATAAAGCAGAATACACTTCTATTAGGCAAGGCAGAGAGATAGTCCATTAAACACCATGAACAA
>NW_006442115.1:0-499 GCF_000325575.1 Pteropus alecto | reverse complement strand
ATGGAACATTCTCAAGGATTGACCACATATTGGGATACAGAAATAGTCTCAACAAATATGAGCGTTGAAATCATTCCAACCGTGTTCTCTGATCATAATACTTTGAAATTAGAGATCAACTGCAAAAAGAAAGCAGAACCACAAATACATGGAGATTAAACAACATACTATTGAAAAATAACTGGATCAGAGAAGAAATAAAAAGAGAGATCAAGAGATACATAGAAATGAATGATAATGATAGTATAACATATCAAAATTTTGGGACATGGCAAAAGTGGTCATGAGAAAGTTCATATCATTACAGGCCTATGTCCAAAAGCAAGAACAAGCTCAAGTAAACAACCTAACTCTTCATCTTAAAAAACTAGAAAAAGAAAACAAGTGAGGCCTAAAGTCAGCAGAAGGAAAGAAATAATCAAAATTAGAGCACAGATTGAAAACAAACAAAATTGAAAAAATATAAAAAATAAATACAACAAAGAGCTGATTCTTTGAG
>NW_006442114.1:0-467 GCF_000325575.1 Pteropus alecto | reverse complement strand
AATATACATTCTTCTCAAGCACACATGGAACATTTCCAGGATAGACCACATATTAAAACACAAAACAAGTCTCAGTAAACTTAAGAAGATTGAAATCATACCAACCATCTTCTCTGATCACAATGATATGAAACTAGAAATCGATTACAAGAAAAAGAACTGGAAAACACACAAACACATGGAAGATAAATGACATGCTACTAAACAATGAATGGGTTAACAATGAGATCAAGGAAGGAATCAAAAGATATCTAGAAATAAAATGAAAACACAATGACTCAAAATATATGAGACACAGTGAAAGCAGTCCTAAGAGGGAAATTCATAGCAATACAGGCCTACCACAAGAAACAAGAAAAAGCTCAAATAAACAATCTAACCTTACACTTAAAAAAATCTAGAAAAAGAACACCAAACAAATTCCAAAGTGATTAGAAGGAAGAGAATAATAAAGATCAGAGCAGAAA
>NW_006442113.1:126965-139955 GCF_000325575.1 Pteropus alecto | reverse complement strand
CTTTTAATATCTTTTATATCTTTTTACATATTAAATCTCTTTCAAAAGCCTATGGTCTTTCTAATAATTCTATATCTGCATCATTTGAATCTGATTCTGTGCTCTATTGCTTTTGCTGTTTTTCACTGATAATTGATGTTTTACTCCTTTTAACTGTGAGCTCATATTTTTGGAGACTTGATCTAAGAGAATTCTTTGATGTAAGAATTGAAACTCTGTTCGAAAGTCATTTGTATTCATTTTTGTCAAGTATCTGGGGCATGTTTAGCTCAAGACCACTTTCACTAAGTCTCTTTAGGTTTTATTGGATCATCCATATTGTGTGAATTCTAACAACAATCTACATAAGGAATAACCTGTTGTTACATACATTGTCAAGGGAGACTTTCTCCCTCCATTCACTATAAAATATTAATATAAGCATTTTCTTTTAGTCTCCTTGTGAGAAGAGATGTTTTACTTCACTCTTATTTTGAAGACATAGCCTGTTGGGTTCCAGCACTGTACATGTATGCAGGCACATGGGTGATCTCCTAGTAAACCCTCTGTTCTGGGTGGGTTCAGAGCTTTGTATGTTATACCCCATGTCTATGCAGCCAAGACATCTTAAGCTCGAGTTCACCTGGTCTGGGAAATGCTCTCAAGATCAAAGCTAGATTAATGGTTCCTTCATTTCTCTAAGATTCTACTTTAATTTAATTTTCAGTTCTGAGTGATGGTTACTAATTTGAAAGCTCATCAATACATTACAAATAATTAAATGTTTCATGTAACAGTTTTTTTAGTTATATTTAGTGGAAACTTTTTTTAGGTTACGTATACTGTTATACTGTTGTGTAGAAAAGTGATTTCCACATGTTTTTATTCTCGAATTGCCTCAATTATAACTATTTTGTTTTAGATTTTTTTAAAAGTTCTATTTTTAGACAACTTTGTAAAATGGTTAACAATTTCTGTTGTTTCAAACTGTAAAGCATTAAAATATTCCAAATTCCATATTTGATATATACAAGTAAAAAAGTACATTTTATAAGAATGAAATAAAATATTCCCCTGATAGTTGAAATTCAATGATTGAATAAATTCTCAGGAGAAGTTAGGAATAGTATATTGATAAATTTTTAACATCTGACTCTCTGAGAATGAAAGCACTATTTGTACTATTTGTCAATCACTGGTATAAATATTTTCACCATGGCCAATTTCAAGCGACCAATGTAATATCAACAGTCTGAATAACTTTTGAAAATGTAAAAATTGGCTTTTGCTAGCTGATACAAGGTGGCTCCAGAATACCACTGTGTTAAGGATAGCTTCTTTGAGTAGGACCGAGGTTTGTCTTGAAGAAAAGATATATGTGTATTTTTTTTTGTAGGGAAGAGCATAAGGGAAAATAACTCTCACAAATCAAATTTCCAGACATAGGGAGAAATTCTGGAAAAGGCAGAAATATAAGAAAATCTAAGATATATTTGAATAACACCTGGTATGCCAGTGTGAGTGGCTACAGTAACCATAGCAGAAAGAAAGAGTAGAAATGGCCACAGTAAAAGATGGCTGGGAGCTGCTTTGCTTGGTCTTTGCCTCAAAGAAGATTCACTGAAATGACAAAAGATACATGTAAACTTCAAGGTCTTGGCCTTTTCCATAATTTTTTTTTTAATGTAGAAAAGGTAATACAACCAATAACAATGTACCCACCATTTAGCCTAAGAAATTAAACATTATTAACACATTTGAAGAATAGATACACACACACACACACACACACACACGGGGGTAGAGAAAGAGAGAGAGAGAGAAAATACAGAAAAGGAGATATTAAATACAGCAATCCTCCTCTATGTGCAGTTTTGATTTCTGCAGTTTCAGTTACCTGTGGTGAATCATAGTCAGAAAATATTAAATTAAAAACTTCAGAAACAATCAATTCATAAGTTTTAAATTGTGCACTGTTTTGAGTTGCGTGATAAAATCTCATACTGTCCCACTGCATCCAGTCTGGGATGTGAATTATTCTTTTGTCCAGCATAACCACATCACTTTCTCTTATCATGTAAGCATTGAATTATCTCACATCCTCACAAGAAGCAGGAGTGCAGTACAACAAGATATTTTGAGACAGAGACCACATTCACATGACTTTTATCATAGTATATTGTTATTATTGCTCTATTTTATTATTATTGTTGTTAATCTCTTACTATGCCTAATTTATAAATTAAACTATATCATAGGTATGCATTATAGGAAAAAACATAGTATATACAAGGTTTGATACTATCCACGGTTTCAGGCATCCACTGGGAGCCTGGGAATGTATACGCTGTGGATAGTATATATATCATAGGCAGTGTCAGGCATTCACTGCGGTTCTTGGAACATATCCTCATGGATAAGGGGGCACTGCTGTACTACTTTTCAGAAAATGATATTAAGGTTCAGAGAGGTTTTGTAAATTGTCCAGTTAGTATAGTTGGCAAGTGGCTTTGCTAAAATGAGAATCCTAGTCCCTTACTACAGGGCCCTGGGTTCGAACCACATTCACATTTTATAGTTTACCAGCCTTACTTACCTCCCTGGAAGTTTCTAGATTTTCAATGAGGCAGTAAATATGAAAGGTCTTTAAAAAGATTGAAAAGCTATGGAAGAGCAAGTTCTTTTGAAAGTTTTTAGCAGTATATAAAATTTAAACGTTCCTTCTCTCCTGTACTTTTTCTTCACTGCCTCTATCACCAGGCTCCAGACTTTACTCCCTCTCCCCAACTGAGCCCCCATAATAAAATATAGGCCGTGGGACCCAAACTGCCATACTTGGATGAATTAATGGAATATGGAAAGATCTTTTTTCTGCTCTTACCATTTCTACACCCTCCTCCTCACTTTTCCTAAAAGCAAAGCATTCTAGTCACAAATCAAAAGTCACTTTTATAACTTAAATATTCTTTCAGTCTTGGGTTTCTATGACTATACTACTTCTTATACATATTTAAACAAAAATGATATAAAATTTCCTTCTAGAACTCTTTGAAGTGACAGTACAGATTAGATGACAGATAGTAATTTAAAAAAAAGATTTTAGTAGATTAGAAAAATAAGTTTATACATATATATATACTCTTGCCTTTTAAAAACGTAAATTTGACATTTGGGTATATTTAATGTTCTAAAAATAACTCTCACAAATCAAATCTTCTTTACCCCCCCATCACAGCTTTCCATCGTTGCCCAGTGCATTCTGGAAAACATTCCAAATATTCGAGTCTGTTCTTCATCTCAATTGCCTGTCCGCTTATTCGAGATGAGAATCCAGGGACAGAAATAACTCAGGAAAATAGCAGGGGGAAAGCATTTATCTGCAGGAAGCTAAGGAAAGCGCATTCATAGATCAATCTCTATTAGGTCAGCAAAACTGGAATCCTTCTCCCCAGTGTCACAGACCAAGTGGAGAGGGAAATTGAGAGCACTAGGGAAAATACTAAATTTTTGAAGAGACATCAAAATGATTTTTCTATACAAATAACAGCCTCTATGTTAACTGTGCTGATCATATTTTCAGATGCAATACTAATGTTAAAACTAACATTTCAGTTCTTTCAAGAGATAGTCTCAGTTTAAAAGCTGAGCAAATATTATTATTATATCCAGGAACTGAAATTATTATCATCATCGACACCATGAAAATATGGATTTTAATAGTCCTTCAATATTATCAGCCTCTGTGGGTTCCAAAGTGCTCCTTAGGGGCAGGAGAAATGGAGGACACAAAAGAGAGGTTTCCCAGAGTTCAGGGAACTCTACTCAAGTTTTTCTTTGTTATATTCACCAACCGAAGATTACCAGGAACACTTTCAGTCAATAAAGATAGGTTTATTATTTCTGCAGCAAGGGACTACAAGTCATGGAGAAACAATGGAGATTCTCTGAAAGAAGAAACGGGTGAAGGGGAGAGGGTTGTTTATTATAGGAGTGAAGCTTATGTTAAGTTTTTTTTTTTTTTGAGAAGGTTCAGGAGGCAAGGGTCGATTTTTTTGTTTGTTTACAAAATACTTTCATTTGTGTTATCTCATATAATTCTTAAACTATACCGAGTGATAAGTCAGGGGAGCATTACCATTGTCGTTCTTGTACACATAGGTAAACATATCATTAAGTGATTTGCACGATATTACACACATTAAATGGCCGAGCCAGAACAACAATCTAGGACTTTTGGATGAAAGTTAGCACTTTCTCCACTCTTTATTTCCCCCTAAACACAGATTTTAAATACAACTGCAATCACAATGTAATTTAATTTTGTATTCTACATGTTTCTTCACGTAAGAGCATAAATATATTTCTATACTACTATACATTCATAGCGCATTCTGTACCTTAATTGTTGGACTTCAAGTGGCTTCTAATTTTTCGTTATTATGAACAAGGTTATAGTGAAAACCTTTCATCATAAAGTTATTTTTTTGTATCTAAACATATCCTTAAAATAAACTTCTAGAAGTGAACTCCTTAGTAAAAAGGTAAGGGTCTTGTTTTACATTGCCAAATTTCTTTCCAAAAATGTTATATAAAATTTTACTGCAACTAACAAGGTTAGAGCATATTTTTCACTGTGCCCTTGTTGATATTTGAAATTATTTTTTTTGCTTTTTGTTACTAGTTTAAGAAAAAAAGAAAAGGCTGCTCAATGTTATTATTTATGCTTTTCTAATTACTATCAAGATAAACATTTTCTCCTAGTTGTTTTCTAGCTGTATTTTTGTTTACTAGTTGAATTTTGCATCTTTTAATTTCTGATTCCAGAGATAATTTGTTATATCCTGAATTTCACAGCACATTCTGTACCACATTTATTAGATTTCAAGTGGATTCTAATTTTTCACTATTATGAACAAGATTATAATTAAAACCTTTCATCATAAGTTATGTTTTTATCTAAACATGACCAGGCTCTATGAAAAGATTAGCATTTATAGGGTACAGGTTATTACTTTTTAAAAATGCATTCTTTATTTCCCATTAAAAGTGTCTCCAATTCTCTGCTACATTGTAGAAATTTATATGAAGATACCTGAATGCACTAGGGGTGTCTAATACATGTGTTTTTAGATTTTATGTGAACTTTTGCTACTATGGAATGACCTGCTGAAGTTTCATCTGTATCTAAACACAGATATGGCATTGGTGATGTTGGGGAGTGAATGAGATGAAGAACAGACTTGTTCGAGAAAACAACTTCGATTTGTTTTCCATTAATTTTGGTTAAGTACAATTTTCCTCCTGTTAAATTAAAAAATAGTCTTTATGTAAAGTGTATGTTTTCTGCCATCATGGAATCTGTAACACAGATTAATAAGGCTTGTCACATGTGTCACAATTCGTCATACTTCAGTAACTTTGTGCACATTATTCTTTCTCCTAAAGTGCTTTCCTATTGGTTTTCCAGGCAGCCTTCTGTTAATTCTTGGAGACTATCTCAGTTAATGTCCAATTTCAATAATAGAAACCACACAGACTAGTTTAAGTAGGAAGGAATTTGACATATTTGCATGACCACAATAAAATTTTACATTTTTATTACTGCAAAAATTTGACCTCTCCCAATCACAATCAGCTTTAGAGAAATGATCTACTTTCTGTCACTATAAATTAGATTTGCCTTTTCTGAAGTTCCATGTATGTAAAGTCATATGGTACAAATTTTTTAAATCTTGTTTTGCTCAGCACCATGTTTTTGAGATTTGTCTATGTTGTGGAGTGCATCTGTGGAGTGTATATAGTGGAATAGCATTCCATGGTTAAATACAGTATGTTATTCATTCACCCTTTAATGGATATTTTGGATGCTTCCAGTTGGAACTCTTTCAAATAAATGCCTTCTATTTCTTTTTCCTGCTTTACTGAACTTGCTAGTACCTCCAGTGCAATGTGGTAAGAGTGGGCATTCTTATTTCTAATCTAGAAAGTGACAAAAGTTTTCAGACAACAACCATGACTTGTATGAAATTCAAATGTGCTTGCAATTATTTAGGTATGTTACTTGAAATAACCAAGATCACACACGTGCAGGCAATAACAACTACATTATGATTGCGCTTAGATTTGGACCCGGGCTCTGGCAGAGGATTGGTGATTGGGGAGATACTAGAGACGTACAGGAGAAGACTGAATTGTGTGGCTTCAGGTCAAGGGATAGAGGACAGCCACCATTATCACTGTGTTGAGCCCTCCACTCTCAAGGATCGATTTTTAAAAATTTTTGGAACTGCTTTAAGTTTTATTAAAAAAAAAAAGAAGATAAAAAAATACTTTTGGTAAATCAGTAAATTCAGTAAGGTCAGTGAATTGGGCATTGGAAAAATTGGTTAAAGACTTCTTAAATATGTTAAGCTGTGGAAGAAACAGATATTAGCTTAAAATATATTCAAAATTAATCCTTATAAACTCAGAATTTTCCATGCGAAACAGTAAAATTCTGATTATATTGATTAAGATGTAGTCATAAGGAAAAAAACTATAAGATAGTTTCCTATTTTTAAAAAGGATTTTAGAAATTCTTTCCTATTTTTGAACCTAGATAAAAGTTGTAAAAATAGTGCAATAGCCATATACCCTTCACCAAGATTTACCACTTATTGAAGTTTTGCCACATTTGCTTTCTCTCTTTCTATATAGATAGATGTTGCATTATAAACTTGTATATCTGAATTTTATATAATGTTATTAACCAATGTTATCTTAATAAATTTAATTTAAAATTTAAAAATGTAAATATAATAAACTAAAGCAAGGGTCTCTTTTGAATTGACTGTTGTCAGGAATTTGGGGCAATTTGATGATTGGCTACTTTAATTTTTATCTAAGAGGAAGAAGGAAAAAAATGAGGCTAGAGTATTCACTGAAGAAGAAGAAGCAATTTTCAGTCATGTTAACTGAGAGAGTGGTGTGGTGGTGTTTGGTCATTCTGTGATTGCCTAATGTCTCTGTTGTTGTCTCTGTACAGGAATCATTATGGAATATGAAATGTTCGACTGTTTGTTTTGTTTTCTCATATCAGTCATGGGAAGTCCTTGTCTGATGTTGATATCCTGAGATATTGTTTTTGTCCATTAAAGGAACACCATGTCCTAACTGGAACATGGAAACTAGGCCAGCTACTAGGTGTCAACTGCCAAGATTGTTCTATTTTGCTTTTTTTTTGGAACAGATTTATTGAGATATAATTGACACATGAACTAAAAATATTTAAATTATAAAATTAGATAAATGTTGACATATATACATCCTTGAAACTATTACCACAATCAAGATGGTAAATACATTCATCACCCCCAAAACTTTCCCGGTGCTCCTTTGTAATTTCTCCCTCCCCGAACTCCCCATCCTTCCTGAAGCAACTACTGATCTAACTTTCGTCACTATAGAATAGTTGGCATTTTGTAGAGTTTTATAAATTGAATTATCCAATATCTACTCTCTTTAGTTAGGCTTCTTCAACTATGCATAATTAGAGATTTATTCATGTTGTTGTTTGTATCAACAGCAAATTCCTTTTTATTGCTGAATATATCCCATTGTATGAATATACCAAAATTTATTGACTTATCTGTTGGTGTACATTTTGGTTGTCTCTAGTTTTTGGCTATTACAAAAAACAAACAAACAAACAAATACTGCTATAAATATTTGTACACAAGTCTTTGTATTGACATATGCTTTCATTTTTCTTGGGTAAGTACCTAGGAGTGGAATGGCTGGATCTTATGGTAGATGTATGTTGAAATTTCTATGTAAATTGAGCTGCTTTTACCTTTCTCAAATTTTTGAGTTTTATATAAGATTTTAGGTATTTTAGGATAAAAGGTTTCAATAGTTAGGGGAGGAGGGAAAAATTGCTGTTTGAAAACCACCCTTGCAGTTAATCTATTTTGTTTATAGTTGAGATAACTGAGACCACAAAGACTATATGAATGCCAAAAAGTATCAGATCCAGCACTAAATCCTTGGTCGTTTAGTACTGAGGTCTTGCCTTAGCTTAAGTATGGCTATCCTTTACTCTGTGACAAAGAATAAATCTAAAGATAAAATCAGAGTAATTGCGTTTATATTTTAGGAAGCATCATGGTGCAATTACTGTGATATATTTTATTTTAATTCAAAATGTCTCACTCATCATTTTTTTGTTATTATCATAAGTCAGATCTCTATCACCTGTGTCCAATTATTTTGTAACATCATTCTTTCCTCTCTCTATGTTCTCCTCATTCCACTCTTCTCTGTACAATGCTGATGGATTAATTTTCTGCCACTGTTTTTTTACTTTGTTGAATTTGATCTCCTCTTTCTAGTTTTGAATGCTGTCTCTCACTTGAAATCACTGATCATGACATTCTTGGGGTTATCTATCCTCTATGCTCTTTAATTTTCCCACTGTCTTAAAATATCTTATACTCATCGTCACATCTTTGATTTTATTTAATTACCGAAAATGCTTCTCAAATATGTGTAGCTATAAAACTAAATAGAATCCTTTTCACTTGTTAAACAATAATGAATTAAAAATACAAAGAAAACTGCAAAAAAAACTAAATAAAACTAAAAATATTAACTTAATACGATCAACAGTGTTCCCCAAAACTAAATTGATGATGTTGGTTTTGATGAAAATAGACAGAAATGTTTGAATAATTCATTATTTTTGTTTGATACTTTTTATATTGAGAATAATGGGCCATCATATGCCCCATTGTTATTTTTACGAATGCAATTTTTCAATTGTAACACTAATCTAATTTTAAATCACCAATCCTTTACTTTGATGGTAAAATACAATACTGAAAAAATAAAAATAAATTATTGCAAGTTTACTACTTACTATTTTTGCCTTTTTCTTACATTAAAAATATCACACAATGAATTCATTGGCATTGTGGAGTAATCCTGACTACAACGGCTCTTGTTCCTTTTGTTTGATGAGACTTATATTTTAAGAGCTACTTGATGACTCAGTTTTCCATCAGAACCTCTGTAAAAAGCCCTCCATGTAGCAGGTACTAATATACTTGGCCTTTACTTGTGAATATGATCATAAACAATCTTTATTTCCTAGAACTCTTTAGCAGTACTTGATCATGAAGTAGTCACCCAAATGATCAAGATTAAGTTTTTTTATATATTTTTAGATTATAATTGAATTGAAAATTTCAATGTGTTAAAAAAAAATCTTACTTTTTGTTCCCTAAGAATGTGTTTAAGGAACAATAAATAGGAATCTGAAAAACAAAAGATGAAACATGCTTACCAGGTATTGCATTATATAGTATAGTTGAAAAAAGAAGTGCTTTGTCAAAAATCACCTCACTGCTTATTTCATAGGATAAAAAATAGAACCAAGGAGATCACAGCAGAAAATAAGCAAGTAGGAAAAGATTTCTTCTACTTTCAGGTCTTTCTATCTAGTCACTTTCCCAGATGGTTAGCAAATAATTTAAAACATATGGCAAGTTTATTTTTTCATTTTTCAAACAATTTGCATTCTTTGTAAGTGCCTGAAATGCGGAGAAATATAACTATGGGATTTCAAAGCTTCTTTTTGCTTTTTCTGCGGATAATAACATTTGTTGTGCTTAACAGTTCTTGATAATATGATTCTGGATTCACAGCAATGAATGAGAGGCTGAAAAATTATTTACGATCACACTATTTATATAACTCTAGAGGAAGTCACTATATAACAAATAAAATAAGGTTATAAGGTAGAATAGAGTGTCCAAGGGAACAAACACAATAAGAAAAAGAGAAAACAGGAGGTATATGAAAAGAAAATGAGAAACATCCCCAGAGAGAGAAAAAATGAGAAATAGCGATAACATACTAAGCTCAGAGTAAAGTGAATATTCTCCTTTGGAACTGGCAAAAATATTTTATTTAGTGCAAGCAATATTTATTGTAGTACTTTTTGGTTAATAATTTTGATATATGAAGTCCTTTAAGGTCTCTAATTATAGACTTTTCATTGATAAATATTTAATTATAGAGTTCATAACATTAAATTAAAATTTATTGAGGCTAAATTAATGGTAGTTCATATTGATGATAACGGTCACATTTTATGACTTAGTACCTTCATAATCATTTTTTTTACTTCATAATCTTTTTAAACTGAACTCCAAATTTTACTCAGATCTTACCAGTTTTTCCATTAATGTCCTTTCTATGTTATTGGGTTCAACCTAGGATACTATGTTTTATCTAATTGTCACATTTCCTTAGTCTCCTCTGGTCTGTGACAGTTTCAAAGTATTTTCTTAGTTTTTATGACCTTCAGAGATTTAATAAGTAGTGGTCAGCCATTTTTTAAACTGTCTCTAAATTTGTTTTTTTTTTTAAAAAAAATGTTCTCCCCACAGCTAGGGGTTATGGATTTGGAGAAAATTGTCAGATATGAAGTGCTCTTCTCATGTCATATCAGGGAGTGCATGATATTAACATGACTAATAGCTAGTCATGTTAATCTTCTGGAAGAAAATTTGTCTTTTCACCACCATTTATTTATTCAGTCAATCACTTATTTATACTAGCAAGGTATCCCTTTATTCTTTCTTTTTTTTTTTTTTTTTTTTTGTAGTTTGAGTTAAAATCCAATACTAGATTATTTATATTGTTGCTCAAATTTTCCAGCTCTGGCCATTAGAAGCTCCTTCAGGTTGATTCCTGTGTCCTTTTAATATGCCCTTATACTTTTAAAAAAATTATTGCTTCCTTGCTTTCTGGCACTACAAAATGCTCCAGGTTCATTTTTTATTTCCCTGATACAGTCCTAGAATCAGCTATTTCTACAATTAGCTGTGGTCCTTTTTATTGGAAAATGGTCTTTAGAAACTAAGATAGGGGCTCTGGATTTGCCTGTTGCTACTAGGGTATCATTGCTTCTAAGGCCTCTAAGCATACAGAGCTAGATAATATATGCTTGTATAAATGTTCATATATATACACATATCTATAATTGTTTCTGTCTTTCTCCACCTGTATCTATATTAAGCTAAACATGAGTTCATACTGTTGTTTACAACTCTAATCCATTACTCCATGGATCATGGAGTAATCGAGCCTTCAGCTCTTGCCTATCAGTTACTTCTCTCACCAACAATGAGAAACTTCACTCTTAACATCCACTATCCATTTATTTATTTGTTCAACTTCAGTATACATGTGAAGCAGTTTGAGAATTTTAACATGTACCCTTGCGAGAAACAAATTAACCAATTAGGGTACAGTGCCTATATACTGTTCCTTTTGTCTTTAACCTTCCAGTTTCCAGTCAAAATATTGTTTTTCAAAGTTATTTAGGTCAGTTCCTTTTTTTTCTAGTCCCATCAGTGATATTATACCATGTATTTGTATTACTGTTCTATTATCACAGAAGGCATTCCAACACTGAAGATCATTCTTTGTGTTGTACATTTCTATAAGTTTCGAAAAATACTTAGAGATATATATCCACCATATCCACCATCCCAGTACCATATGGAACAAATTCATCACCTTAAAACTTCTCCTATGTGTCTGCTTTGTAGTCAACCACCCTCACACCCCCAACCCCTGGTGTATTAGTTTCTCAGGGCTTAAAACAACAGAGATCTCTTTTCTCGTAATTGTGGAGGCCAAAATTCTGAAATCAAAATGTTGACAGGCTCTAAAGGAGTATTTATTCCAGGCTATTCTCCTAGCCTCTTTGGTGGTTGTCAGCAACCTTTGGTGATTTTTGGTTTATAGCTGCATAATTCCAATCTCTACCTATGTCTTCACATAGCCTTTTTCACCTTGTGTCTGCACCGGCATATCCCAAATCCCTTTTTCCTTCTCATTATGAAGACATCAGTTATTAAATTTAGGGCCCACCCTAAATCAAGGACAATCTCATCTCAAGATCCTTAACTTAATCACATCTGCAAATACCTTATTACCAAATAAAAGCACATTTATAGGTACTGGGGTTTAAGATTTGGAATTATCTTTTTTTGAAGGGAGGAAACCGTATGTGATGGTTTTGTGTGTCAACTTGACTGGGCCGTGGCGTGCCCAAATATTTGGTAGAACATATTTCTAGGCGTATCTATGAGAGTGTTTCTGGATAAAATTAACATTTGAATTGGTAGAATGGGTAAGGCAGAGTGTTCACCCTAATATAGTAGATGGGTGTCATTCAATCAGTTGAAGGGTTGAATAAAACAAAAAGGCTGAGTAAGAGAAAATTTCTTCTGCTTAACTGCCTTTTAGCTGGGACATACTTTTCTCTTGACTTCAGACTATATATAGATATAATTACACATATATACACACATGATGGGGGGTAGAGAAAGAGAGATATTACTTCCTAATATTATCTAGGTCAATTCCTTTTATCCTAATCTCTTCAGTGAGATTGTTATATATTTGTAGTATTGCTATATTAATTTATTACAGTCTGCACTCCAACAAAGAACTAGCATCTAGAATATATTTTTAAAAAACTCTCAAAAATCAACAGTAAAACACCCAAAATATCCAGTTAGAAAACTGGCAGGGACTTACAGGGGGATGCTGAGTTGGAGTGAGGGCCGGAGTCCAGGCTTACTGTGGGGCAAAAGCACTGGTGGTATCCACTGTTCCTCTGTGGAGCCCTCCCCACTCCCAGTGTGCAGAAGCACTGCTGCCATAGCTGAGATGTCATCAAACTAGATAACAGGGGTCGCTCTGCACAGAGGATTCCCTAAAACTCTACCTCCCCAAACTCATGGCTTCACCCAAACCACATCCAGTTGTAAATTATGTCCTGGAAGAATCCCGTGTAACTTGCAGAGCAAGCTCCAAGACTCACACTGGTGGCAGCTGACATCAGTTTCTGATGATGGGGTTTCTTGAGGCAACTATAAGCACAGTATCTGTGGATTGATTGCTGAATCTTAACAGGTGAACCCAGAGTGGCACAGGCTGGAGCTAAAATTTGCC
>NW_006442113.1:119816-126245 GCF_000325575.1 Pteropus alecto | reverse complement strand
AAGAGAGAATCTTAAAAGCAGCAAGAGAAAAGCAGTTAGATCCCTACAAGGGAGTACCCATAAGACTGGCAGCTGATTTCTCAAAAGAAACTTTGAAGGCCAGAAGGCCTTGGTACAAAATATTCAGTGCTGAAAACGCAGGATCTACAACCAAGAATACTTTACCCAGCAAAGCTATCATTTATAGTCGAAGGACAAGTAAAGAAGATCCCAGACAAAATGAGCTAAAGAAATTCATGAACACCAAACCACTATTACAGAAAATGTTGGAGGGACTTCTTTAAGAAGAAAAAATACATATGAAAATCATGAATGAAAAATGATAATAACAACATATCTATCAATGAGTACATCAAATGGAAAAGAATTAAATGCTCCAACCAAAGGATAAGATGGCTGAATGGATAAGAAAACAAGACCTCTACATATACTGCCTACAAGAGATTCACTTCAGATTAAAAGACACAGAGTAAAAGGAAAGAGATGGAAAAAGATATTGTCTTGATGGGCACAGAGGGTATTGTGCTGAATGAAGTAAGTCAGATAGAGGAAGAAAAATACCACATGATTTCACGTATATGTGTAATCTAAAGAATAAAATAAACAATAACAAAAAAAGTAGAAACAAACTCTTAGATACAGAGAATATTTTGAAGGCTACTCGATAGGAGGGAGTTTGGGGGATGGTGAAAAAGGGTGAAGGGATTAAAAATACAAATGGATAGTTACAAAATAGTCATGGAGATATAAAGTATAGCATAAGGAAAATAGTCAACAATATAATAAATGTGTAAGGAGGAAGAGGGATACTAGATTTATTGGGATGATCACTTGAGCTTTAATCACTATGCTATACAACTGAAACTAATATATTATTGTATGCTAACTATAACTGAAAAAAAAACTCATTGAATTGTACAATGTAAATATTAGCAACTAATTGTCTATCATATTCCAATAAAACTAAGGGGGGCGCAAAATTGGCAAAAGATATGAAGAGACATTTTACCACAGAGAATATATGGGAAATGAACACACAAAAAGATGTTCCACATCATTATCCATCAATGAAAAGAAATGTCAAATTATCAAAATTAGACAAGTGCAAATTATTAGTAAAATGCAATATCGCTACACACTTATTAGAATAGCTAAAATAAAAATAGAAAGTACACAGAATTTAAACAACATGCTACTAAAGAATGACTGGGTCAGAGAAGAAATAAAAAAGAGGTCAAGAGATACATAGAAACAAATGATAATGATAGTACAATGTATCGAAACTTTTTGGACATGGCAAAAGTGGTCATAAAAGGAAAGTTCATAGCGTTACAGGCCTATCTCAAAAAAACGGGAATGAGCCCATATTTGATATCTTTTACTCCATCTACCTCCCTCCTTCCCCCTTACCCCCACCTTGTGGTAACCACTAATCTATTGTCCATGTCCACGAGTTTCTGTTTGTTTGTTCTGTCTGTTTGTTGCTTTTAGGTTTATATCCCACATATAAGTGATATCATGTGGTTTTCAATTTTTCCTGTCTGGCTCATTTCGCTTAGCATAATTATCTCGATGTCCATCCAGGTTGTCGCAAATGGCACTATTTCATCTCTTCTTATGGCTGAGTAATATTCCATTGTATATATGTACCACAGCTTCTTTAGCCAATCATCTGTCATAGGACACTTTGGTTGCTTCCAGATCCTGGCCACAGTGAATAATGCTGTATAACAACAAATTTAATAATCTAGAAGAAGAGGACAAGTACTAAGAAAAATACAACTTTCCTAGACTGAATAAAGAAGAACTGGGAAATATAAATAGACCAATCAGCGCTATGGAAATTGAAACGATCATCAAAATCCTACCAAAAAGTAAAAGTTCAGGACCAGATGACTTCACCAGTGAATTCTACCAAACATTCAAAGAGTTTTAATTCCTCTGTTCCTCAAACTCTTCAAAAAAATTGAGGAGGCATTATTTCTTAACTCATTTTATGAGGCCAGTATTACACTGATACCAAAACCTGGTAAAGATAACACAAAAAAAGAAAACTACAGACCAAAATCTCTCATGAACACAAATGCAAAAATCCTAAATAAGATACTAGCGAACCAAATACAGGAACATATTAAAAAGATTATACACCATGATCAAGTGGGCTTCATCCAGGGGCACAGGGATGGTTCGACATATGCAAATTGATTAATATGATACACCACATAAACAAATTAAAAAATAAGAATCATATGATCATGTCAATAGATGCAGAAAAAGCCTTTGACAAGATACAGCAACCATTCATGATCAACACACTTCACCAAATCGGTATAGAAGGAAAGTTCCTTAACATAATGAAAGCCTTATATGACAAACCCTCGGCCAACATTTTACTGAATGGTGAAAAACTAAAAACCTTTCTTCTAAGATCAGGGACAAGGCAAGGCTGTCCACTATCACCACTGTTATTAAATATAACATTGGAGGTCCTAGCGAGTATAATCAGGCAAGAGAAAGATGTAAAAAGCATCCAAATAAGAAAGGAAGAAGTCAAACTGTCACTATATGTGGATGACATGATTCTCTATATAGAAAACCCCAAAGATTCCACAAGAACAGTACAAGAAAAAAAGAGTAAATACAGTAAAGTCTCTGGATACCAAACTTCCCTCTAAGATCAGGAACAAGGCAAGGCTGTCCACTATCGCCACTGCTATTTAATATAACATTGGAGGTCCTAGCAAGTGCAATCAGACAAGAGAAAGATATAAAAAGCATCCAAGTAGGAAACAAAGAAGTCAAACTGTCACTACTTGTGGATGACATGATTCTCTATGTTAAAACCCTAAAGACTCCACAAGAACACTACTAGAAACAATAAGCAAATACAGTGAAGTTTCTGGATACAAAATCAATGTTCAAAAATCCATAGCTATCCTCTACTCTAATAATGAAATGTCAGGAAAAGAAGTGGAAAAATGAATTCCTTTTGCAATTGTAAATAATAAAATACCTAGAAATAAATTTAACAAAACACATGAAGGACCTGATGAAAACTGTAAGACTATATTAAAAGAAATCGAAGATCTAAAGAAATGGAAAGATATTCTGCATTCTTGGATTGGAAGAATTGACTTAGTTAAAATGACCTTATTACCTAAAGCATTATACAGATTTTTAAAAATTTTTAAATTTATTTATTTTAATTAGTGTCACGTATAGAGTACATTGGTTAGACATCTATATAGATGTCATAAAACAATCCCCCCAATTGCTCCCTCCCTCCCCTGGCCCTCCACCTAGCCAATGAATTAATGCTATCTCATTCCCTATGCCATGCTCCCCATCCTGTGACAATTCATCAGCTACTAATTTGTAATTCTTTAACCCTTCACCCATTCTTCCAGTCCCCCAAACCCCCTATCCTCTGTCCATCACCAAATTGTCCACTATATGTGTGAGTCTGTTTTGATTAGTTTGTTCTTTTTATTCCTTAGATTCCGCATATAAGTGAAATCATATAGTATTTATCTTTCTCTGTCTTAAATATCTTCTAGGTTCATCAAATCAATATCTTTTTCTTTCCCCTTCCTTTTAGTCTACATGTGTCTTTTAATCTGAAGTGAGTCTTTCGTATTTTTTTCCTTCTTTAAGAAGTCTCTCCAACATTTTTTGTAATACAGATTTGGTGGTGATAAATTCTTTTAGCTTATTTTTGTCTGAGAAGCTCTTTATCTGTCCTTCAACTCTAAATGATAGCGTTGCTAGATAAATTATTCTTCATTGTACATCCTGGGTCTTCATCTTGTTGAATATTTTGTGCCAAGGCCTTTTGTCTTGCATAGTTTCTTTTGAAAAATCAATTGCCAGTCTTATGGGTGTTCCCTTATAAATAACTATCTGCTTTTCTCTTGCTGCTTTTAATATTCTTTCTTTGTATTTAACCTTTGGCATTTTAATTATGATGTGTCTTGGTGTGGGCTTCTTTGGATCCCTGATTTTTGGACTTCGCTGAGCTTCCTGGGATTTTGTGTCCATTTTCTTCACCAGGTGAGGGAAGTTTTTCATCATTATTTCTTCAAACAGCTGTTCAACATCTTGATTTTCTTCAATTATGCCAATCAGACAGATATTTAGACCCTTAATAGTGTCCCATATGCTCCTTAAATTATTTTTATAGTCTTGGCATCTTATCTCTTGCCATTCTGATTGCCTGTCCTTGGCTTTCCTATCCTCTAGATAGGTCATTTGATCGTTTTCTTTATTCCCTTTGTTTATTTCTTTGTTTATTCCATTTAATATACTTCTCATCTCAAATAATGTGTTCTTCATTTCAGACTGGTTCCCTATTATAATTTTCATTTCCATTTGTATGTATTTTATCTCTTTGTTGAAGTTCTCACTTACACTTCCCAAAAGTTCATTAAGCATCTTAATAACCAGTGTTTTGAACTCTGCATGTTAGATTACTTGACTCTATTTTTCTGGATCTCTGTTCTGTTCTCTCATATGGTTTCTGCTTCTTTGTCTTCCCATTTTGGCTGCCTTTCCATGTCTGTTTCTATGTACTAAGCAAATTTCTTAAGTATCCCATCTTATTAGTATGGATTTGTGAAGTAGGTGTCCAGTGGCACAGTCCTTAGAGGAGTTCAGCTGAAGGCCAAACTTGTTCCAAGCCTCTACCACTCTGGGGCCACTTGTTAAGATTCAGCAAGCAATCCACCAATGCTGTGCTTATAGTTGCCTCAAAAGGCCAAACCAGAAACTAAGGCCAGCTGCCTCCAGTGTGAGTCTAGGCACTGCTCAACAAGGAGCGCCTGACTCACTGAAGATATATTTGAATGTGGTCACAAGTTGGGGGAGACCTGGTTTCAGGGAATCCTCTGGGCAGATTGACCTCTGTTATCTAGTTCGATGACGTCATGGCTATGGCAGCGCTATGTCCGGAGCACTTGTATGGGGGAGGTCTCCACAGGGAACAATGGATACTGCCAGCATATCTGTAGAGAGCGAGTCTCGCCTCAGCCCTCACTTTGACGATGTCTCCCTGTAAGTTCCTGGTGGCTCCTGTGCACAGCTGAATCATCACTGGTGCTCTGAGTGAGCAGGTCTGTCACTGCAAAAATCCACTCATGGATGCAGCCCCTTTAAGAGGGGTCTGCCGCTGCCAAAGCCTCCGTTTCACTCAGTCACTGGAGACCGGGCAGCCCTGCGTCCTCGCCCTGTCCTACCTTCTGCTGTTGCAGGGTGATTTCTTGTATTTCTCTCTAGTTGTATGCCTTGTTCATCCACATCCCAGGTGATTTTTTTCTTACTGCTGCTCCTTTTTTTCCATCACAACTTTGATTTGATCGCCAGAAGGATGAACAGAGCCTCTATCATCTATGCCATTTTTTCCCTCTCCCAGCATTATAAAGATTCAATGCATTCCTCATCTAAATCCATTAGCCATTTTTTAAAGAAGCACATAAGACTTCGAATCGACAAAACTATCCTGAGAAAAAAGAATGAGACTGGAGGCATCACTGTGCCCAACTTCAAATTATACTACAACGTGACAATAATCAGAACGGCATGTTGGCAGAAAAATAGACACACAGACCAGTGGAACAGAATCAAGAGTCCAGAAGTAATCTCACATTTATATGGGCAAATAATTTTCGACAAAAGAGACAAAAATGTACAGTGGAGAAAGGAAAGCCTCTTCAATAAATGGTGTTGGGACAACTGGAAAGCCACTTGCAAAAGAATAAAACTCGGCTGTTGTATATGACCACGCACTAACATTAACTCAAAATGGATTAAGGACTTGAATATAAGACCTGAAACAATAACTTGCATAGAAGAAAACATAGTAACTAATCTCATGGACTTTAAACTTAAAGAGGATTTTATGAATTTGACCACAAAGGCAAGGAAGTAAAAGCAAAAATAGATGAATAGTACTATATCAAACTAAAAAGCTTCTGCACTGCAAAAGAAACAGTCAACAAAGTAAAGAGACAACCATCTCAGTGGTAATCCATATTTGCAAGTAAAGCCTCCAATAAGGGCCTAATATCAAAAATATACAATGAACTCATACAACACAATAACAATAATTTTTAAAAAATAATCCAGTTTAAAAATGGGCAGAAGACCTGAACAGACAGCTCTCCAAAGAGGACATACGAATGGCCAACAAACATATGAAAGGATGCCCTCTTAGGGAAATGCAAATCAAAACCACAATGAGATACTGTCTCAAACCTGTTAGAATAGCTGTTATCAATACTACAAATAATAACAAATGTTGGAGAGGATGTGGAGAAATACGAATACTCATACACTGCTGGTGGGACAGCGCATTAGTACAGCCACTATGGAAAACAGTATGGAGGTTCCTCAAAAAACTAAGAATTGATCTACCATATGATTCAGCCATCCCCT
>NW_006442113.1:110086-119663 GCF_000325575.1 Pteropus alecto | reverse complement strand
TATTACTCAGCCATAAGAAGAGATGAAATACTTCCTTTTGGGAACACTTGGATGGACCTTGAGATAATCATGCTAAGCGAAATAAGCCCGACAGAAAAAGTAGAAAATCACATTATATCACTTATATGTGGGATATAAACCTAAAAGCAACAAAGAAACAGGACAAACAAACAGACAGAGTCTCATAGACATGGGCAATGGACTAGTGGTTACCAGAGGGTGGGGGAGTGGGGAGCTAGATAGGGTAAATGGAGTCAAAGATATGGTGACATAAAGAAATCTAACTGTGGTTGGTAAACACACGATGAAATATGTATGTGCTTTACTGTTAAATTGTACACCTGAAACTTACTGGATTTTGTTAATTGATGTCACCATAATAAAAATAAGTAAAATGTAAAAAAAAAAAAAATAGAGACAACATCAAATCCTGATGAGAATAAGAACAAAATGGATCCCTCATACAGTGCTGGTGAGAATGTAAATTATTACAAACTGGAAAAATGTTTGGTAGTCTCTTAAACAACTATACATGTAATTAACATAAGAAACAGCAATTGTACTATTGGGCAATTATTCCAGAGATATAAAAATTTGTGTTTACACAAAAATCTGTACATGAATATTCATAGCAGTTTTAACTATAACAAGCAAAAACTAGAATCAGCCTAGATGTCTTTCAACAAGTGAATGACTAAACAAACTATGACAAATATATACCATGGAATAGTACTCAGTAATAAAAAGAAACCAACTTCATACACTCAACAACTTGGAAGAATCTCCAGAGAACTATGCTGAGTGAAAAAAGCCAATCACAAAAGATAACACTGTATGAGTTCATTTATATGACATTTTCTACATAGCAAAGTTCTGGAAATGGTGAACAGGTTAAGTGGCTTTTTAGGGATGAGGTGGAGAATGGCAGAAATAGAAAGGTTGTTTTATTTATAGAAGGGTAACTTTTGTGATGGAACCCTTCTGTGTCTTGAGTAGTGTTGGATAAATGAACTTATAGAAGCAATTAAATTGTGTAGAACTAAATACACACACAAATGAATACAAGTAAAAATTAATGTATCTAAATAAGATTGATAGATCATATCAATGTCAGTATTCTTGTTGTGATATTTTGCTATAGTTTCGTAAATTTTTCCATTAGGTAAAACCAGATAAAGGGTATAAAGGATCTCTCTGTATTATTTCTTAAAACTTCATGTGAATCTATAATTATTTCAGTAAAACTTTCAATTGAAAAATCAATTGACTATATTTCTGTGAGTCATTATCTGGGTTTTCCATTCCAAACATTGATTTATGTGCCTATCTTTTTGCCAATATCACATTCTTTTGATTACTGTACTTTTATAGTAATTTTTGAAATTTTTATATTTTTCTTATATTTTTTCAATTATTCTTGTCCATTTACTCTTTCAGCTAAATTTTAAAATAACTGTGGCAATTTTTACGAATATAGAAATTTTGACTGGGATTGGGTTAAACATTTAAATAAATTGGTAAGAAATGCAATCTCTAAAGCATTTAATTTTCTCATTCAACAATATGATGCTGCTTCATTTTTTAAAAATATTTTCTCTTCAGTCTTATTTATAGTGATTCTGCATTTTTGTATTAGATCTGTGCCTTTTGAGTTTCATGATATTTGGTTCTATTATTGATTTAATCTTTTAACTTCAGTAGTATTTTCTGGTATGTATGTAAGTGATTTCTTTCTATGTATTTATCTTTATTCTGACATTTTATGAAATTCTTTAATTCTAAAGGTTTTTAGTTGATTTTCTTAGGTGAAGTATTTATTTGCAGATAATGGTTTTTTCTCTTCTTTTCTGAAAGTTTTGCCTGTCATTTTGGTTGTATATTTTATTATGCTATTACATTGACCAGGACTTACATCAAATTGGAGCATAAGCCCACTAGGTGAGTGTAAAGTAGACTCAGAAGTATGTAGAAGAGCTTAAAGGTATTTTACCTGAAATATGAAGGAATTGGTATAAACTCTAAGTCCTGTCGATCACTGGTTAAGGCATATATCTAGCATGTGTAGGCATGAGGGAGGATTCAGGGCACTTGAAGTGACTGGCTCTGGGAGTAACAGAGAATTATGAATGTCTCCTCATAACTCAGGCCTCAGATACTGCCTGTTTCTCATGCCCTTGAGAAGCAAGTAATATGATGAAGATGAAGATTTCTTAATTTTCTTCTCTTCCAACACTTTTAGATTTTTATTCTATAATTATCACTAAAATCAAAACAAGACTTCTTGCTCTTCAAATGGATGATGTTTATTTAGTAGGTTTGGTTAATTTCTTATCTCTCAAATTTTGATACCTTTATCAATGTACTTCATAACATTCATTTAAATAATCTCCTGTCGTCTGTATCTATGAGTCTGTTTTCATTTGGGAGTGTGTTGGGGACTGGATGAAAAATACAAAGGGATTAAGAAGTACAGATTGGTAGTTATAAAATAGTCACAGGAAAGTAAAGTACAGCATAAGGAATATAGTTGGTAATATTGTAATAACCACATTTAGTATCTGGTGGGTACTAGACTGATTAGGGGATCACTTCATAAATTACATAAATGCCTCATCACTATGCTGTACACCTAAAACTAATATAAAATAATATTGAATGCCAACTCTAATTGAAAAATAAAAATTATAAATAAATAAATAATCTTTCTTTGTGAGTGATTTCTCTCACCTGTAATCTTTATTAGAATGTCCTTTAAATCAGAATTCATTTAATAAAATCTGTAATGCCATGATAACTTAGAAAGTTTTAAGATGGTCCACATTGTAGTATAGCGTTGAAAAGAGAGGTCTGAAGAATGGAATATTAAACTAAAATGTTTAGTATTATATTGGCCAACACTTAGAATCATACTCATTGTTGTTATTTTAGACTAATATTTATTGAACATAATGGGAATGAAGGTATACAGAACATATGAATATACCTAAAATTTAGAGCAGCATGAATTTGCTAATAAGTATAAATAACAGAAATATAGATGACAATAATGTATGGATCTTCAAATAATAAAGTACCTCTTCAAATATTTTGAATGAAACCAAATGTATTTTGCTTTCCAACGTAATAATAAATCCTTTTGGAAGTAAAAAGCACACCTTTTGAATTCGTAACAATGGATAGCCAGGATGTTAGAGCCTGGTGAAAAACTATTAAGTAGCAACTGCAGAAATTACCACTGCTGTTGTCTTTTGAAATTTGGAATACTGAGATGGCCAATTTGATTACCAAGTCCTCTGAAGAGAGGAAACAAAGCCACTGGTAGACTTGCCTTCCTTTTCTCCTTCAAACTTGTTATAGCTAATACAACATAATATCTGTTGTATTAGTAGTTCAAAGATGTAAACGTAAATATTGTTTATCTCAAGTGAAAGGTGAAGCTTTAATCCAGATTTTCAGTATAAATTTAGTAAAATTAAGATTACAAAATTGCTATTTCATTTTTACTTTTTTTCTAAACTTCTATCTTTACCTTTTTTATAGTCATCCCCATAAAAAGTTGAATATAAATGGCACATTAATGTATATGCCTGTCCAGAGATAGGGTAAATCAGGAAAGGTAAGAATTTTAAATTTAAACTAAATTTATACTGCTGGAGTTTACCACTGGTATTGAAATTTAGGAGAGTGTGACAAACACAGGTTTGTTTCAAATCAATGGCTGCTTTGAAAAAATATTTTTGGAATTCAGCAGGTGGTACAGAAATCATACAAAGAAATGAGAATTGAATTATAAAATAATGAAGTCAATTGTTATATAAATTCCTTTATTTTCATTTCTAGGGTGGTTGTGGAATTTGTTTTAAGGGTCCAAAATTAAGAATTTGTGTATTTGGTTAGTGCTGAGATGTTAAAAAATTGTGATCCTAAGTAACATCTAGGAGAATAGAGAATTATAAATAAGAGTGGAGGAGAGAAAAACATTCCCGTATTAGTTCCCAAAGAGTGAACCCTTTGTTTATGGAAGGCAAAAATAACAATAAAGCACAATAGCCCATTCAAAAGTCCTTATTCATAGAATAAGAGGCTTTTATAGGTAAAATAGACAAGTACAGGTGTTTAGAATGTTGTACAAACATGCTCCTTATGAAGAGCATCTTTATCTGAAATAGAGCAGAGGAGCCAGATCTGATCCTAAAAAACTTGCTTTTTTGAGGAGAGAAAGGCAAGGAAAATTCTAGAAAGGTTTTCATCTAAATCAGGTTGTTTCATTAATGTAATAAATTTCGGTTATCTAGAAAATTTATTCTTTTAAACCTGAATGAAGAAGATATCACAAGTTCTTTAATATTTCTCTCCAAGTAATATAGAATGTCTTAAAAACATCAAGGGGGATTATATAGATCACTCTAGCTCAAGAATATTAGGACATACGCCTGACCAGAAATTAATTCAGGAAGCATGGACTAAGAAGAGTCACTGTATGCCTCCAAAGTAATTTGACTGTCCAAAGTAATTTTCTGAGTTAGTTCTGAGTTAGTAGATCATTGGTGGTCATATCTAAATTTAACTATATTATATTCTTTTCAAAAATATCAACCATTTATATACATTTCTTTCACCCTACAGTTAAGAAACTGGACTTTTTACCTTGTTAAAATTTTCGACTTAAGCAAAAGAACTATACAGCTTGCAAATTCAACTCTAGGTGCTAATGGAGACCATTAAAATCTACTTCTATAACCCAAAATGTTTGCAATCTCACTCTTACTCTTATTAAAAGGATTTTTTTTTAATTAAAGATCAATAGTGTTCCACTTCTTAATCTTTTTGAAATCAATATTAAATAAGCAAAGCAGCTCTTGAAAAGGAGATTTAGCAATAAATTTTCATCTTAACTAAAAAAGGAGTTTAGCCTCAGCAGTCTTCCTCACTATGTTTTATGACATCAAACCATTGCTATTATATTTAAGACTACATAGGATGACAGAACAAGGTAACAAATGTCTCCTACAGCTTTTATGAAAGCCAAAAGGGAGGTTTTTGCAGTGAATACACACTTGAGAAACTTATTGCTCTAAATTGCAGAAGGACTAAATTATTCAGAAGAAGATTAACCCTTTCAATAATTCATTCTGCCCCTATAGGCATCATTACAAGTTTCTGTGGAATCAGTTAATAGCACTGAGAGTTACTGTGCTATTGAGAGTAACAAAACAGAAACATGCAGGGCTATGTTCTTCTATTGTTAGCCAAAGTGAGAAATAAAACCATATAGGTAAAGGGTATCGTAGTCACTTCAAGAAGGCTAAGAATGTATCAATAATTCTATATTTTGTTGTTTTGCATAGTGTTTGGTCTCTAGAAGTTCGGAAGCCCAATCAAATATATATATATTCTCTTTCATGGCTCTTAATTATAATTAAAATGTAAATTA
The DNA here is from genome assembly GCF_000325575.1 of Pteropus alecto. Taxonomy (NCBI): domain Eukaryota; kingdom Metazoa; phylum Chordata; class Mammalia; order Chiroptera; family Pteropodidae; genus Pteropus; species Pteropus alecto. The sequence goes on along the minus strand of NW_006442113.1, from coordinate 114,229 downwards.
TCTAAATGGTAGCTTATTGCCTGTCTCTCCTAATAGAATCTAAGTTCCATGAGAATAAAAGACATGGTCCACATATGCCATTTTTATCAAAGTATTCTAGGTGCTTAGCACTGTGTCTGACACATAGGAAACTCTTATAATATTCATTAAATAAAGGCAAAAATTACACATACAAATCATTGATTAGTCAAATATAACATTGGGACAATTTATGAATAATCTGTAAAAAAAAGGCGCATTTAAAACATTCAGCAGAATTATAAAGAGGCATCATAAGTCCATTCTTCAGTTGTGATTTTTTTTGCAATTCGTCTTTTGAGACTTGCTGTGGTCAATAGGTAGAATCAGTAATCACCTCAAGGTGCTGAATCAGGGCCTTGTGCCTTCAGACTATCCAGAGCAGTTGCATACTCTTTCTTCAGAAATAGGAGCTGGAAAAGTTTTTGCTTTTGGTTGGAAGAGGTTATTGGTGATGGTATTCAAAAGTTAATTCACCCAAGCACATTCAAGAATGATTACTACTCTCTTAATTTGCCCCAAACCCCCACCCAATGCATATCTTGAGATAAAGACTTGATGCATATATTTTATTTGAGAGGTGATCCAAGGCTGTGTAAGGGAGGAAGTAGAAAAAGTGGAACAAAGGAAGAGAAAAGCCAATAGAAAGCAAGATAAAGAACAGGTAACTGCCATGGGCAACTTGGTCTCAATCCTTCTAGGAACCCTCTGGAAACTATGACAGTCCCTAACTTACAATGGATTGACATGATACTTCACTTTATGATGACGTGAAAGTAAAATATACTTCAAATTTTGATCTTTTCCTGGGCTAGTGATACGCAGTATGATACCCTCTCATGATACTGGCCAGTGAGCTGTAGTTCCCAGTCAGACACCTGATCATGAGGGTAAATAACTGATACTCTATAATGCACTGTGTTGCCAGTGTTTTTTGGATATTGTGTTTTGTGTTTTCACATCCACCATGTCTGCAAGACACCCATCTATGTCTCCTGCTTCTGTTGAGAAGAAAAGGAATACAATTACTCTTGAGATGAAGCTCAATATAATTGCTCAGCTGCAGGCTAATGTGTTTGGTAGATTAGGTGTATTAAATGTATTTTCAGCTTATGATCGGTTTGTCGGGATGTAACCCCATCATAAGTGGAAGACCATCTGTATATGCAAAACACTTCAGAATCTTTCCACGGAGGGAAGGGGAAGCTGGGGCATTTGTCTATCAACTCTGGTCCTCAGTTGGTCGAAAGTCCTTAGCACCATTAACTATTTGAAATTTCCGGTTGCATCTGCACATAACTATGTAAACTCCCCATGTGCCAGAGAAAGCTCTCAGGCAGAGCAGCAGGGAGCCTCAGGTGCTTGAAGTGGGAACCATGCTCAGGAACTGCTGCAAGAGGCAGCTAAAGGGACACAGAGCATCTACTCAACCATTTTATCTGTGTCTTACACTTTCAGATTTACAAATTTCTTCATATAGTTGTAACTAAATCCTTACAAACATTCTATGCTGTTGGAATTATTTCTAACATTTCTCATTTTACATTGAAAAAAGTTTGATATTTTGAGGAGGCGAAGTCTTCTCCAGGCAATACTCATCTCAGACGGGTCTCAGTCTCAATTCTTTAACTAAATTGCTTGGCTTCTAAATAAACAATGGTACTAGTCAGTACATGATGTGCCAAACCTATAGTTTATTACGTTGGTAGTTTCTGCCTCTTGCAGCAAAGGTAGAGAATAGCGGCCCATATTTGAAGTTGAGACTATGAATAGAGCTCATCAGAAGAGTCAATTACAAAAGTCACCACTCCAGCTCAAAATAATTGTGTTAGACAGATCCGCCAGAATGGTTTGTCCAGCGAGACATGTTGAAATCACTCAAATTTTTTAAAAAGAAAGAAATGGCTTTTTTTGGGGGAAGGAGAATCTTTAGAGGAGAAATACAATGTCATTAGACAACCTATTCAATAAGACCAAATAAATTCTAGCAAATGACCATGTTCCTTGAAAACAAATGTACGTTTACAGTCTCTCTTTTTTCAATCATCTGGAAACTTCCACAAGATTAGTGTTAGGGATCTGTGTTGTGTTTAGTTGTATCTACCTTTTATCTCAAGGAGGATTAATTTATTTTTGATTTGAGACAGGCTAATAATTTAGTCTATTTTAGTCTATGAACTATAATTGCTGATATTTTCCAAAGACAAATATAGTAATATATCATTGATTTTGGAAAGCTTGCAGGAATCTATATGCCATGTAAGTAAACTTTGCACAAAGATTTTGACACTATTTTCCATAGGTGACACGTTATGTTAAAAAAAAAGATTTCAGCATTAACAAAAACTATTGTTTCTTTACAGTATAATGTGGCTACTGGGACAATTTCTTCTAAGGTCTTTTCAAGAGTAAGAATTTATAATTTGGGGATTAAATAAAGTATGTCAAGAGTAGGAAACTCTAAGACAATCCTTTCAGCTGCACCAGCCCTATCTTTTACTTATTTTGGTTACACCTGGGTATTTTAATCTTCCATGCAGAAGTTTTCTCAAAGTTGCCTCATTTTTCATAAGACGGTATAGCAAGCTAGAGTGCACTGGAATACTGGGTATTCTGGGGCTGATTAATCCTTTCTACATCAAATGCTTCCCTTCTTTTTCTCTCATCTTCTTATTAGCACATTTATCAGCCAAAGCAGCAAAGTAAACACAAAGAAAGAAAATGACATTTTTCTGTTTTACTGTTGAGGGACATTTTGGTAGTTTCTTATCTGGGGAATATTACAAATAGCATTATAATATCTTTGCATATGTTTTTCTTTAACAAATATATGCATGCATCTCTTTTCTGCATATATCTATAAGTGGTATTATTGGGTCATAGAGTATACAAATGCTGCTATTTAGTAGATACTGTCAGTTTTCCAAAGCAGTTATATTAATTTGCTCTCCTGATAGCATTTTTTTGCTGTCTTTTGCTATTGATCAGTAATCAAGAGCATGAAAACATTTACTAAATTATTGTTATGAGTGAGGTGTTTAGGGGTGGGAGAGAGTAGGGGACAGACAAAAGGGAGGGAGACTGTTATTTTCACTACAAAGATTTAGCCTTAAGAACTGGAAGAGTAGGGTATCTGAAATCAATTTGTATGAGAAAATTTGGTACCTCGTGGGAGAGAATTTTTGCTAAAGAAAGGAATCAGATCTCTGAAAAGTTTTGTCAGTGGAGGGATTTTGAGGACAATGTGGCATTTTTAAAAATCAAATTTATATCTTAGTCCATCCACACCATCTATCCTCGGGAAGTTGGAAAAGTAAATAAGCTTTATCCTTGAATTTTTTATGACATTAGGGTATAGTCAGACGGCTTTGGCAGCTATGCAAAAATGTTAAGATTCCAAAGAGAGACTAAGATATTCTCTTCCCCTTGGCATGGAGCACCTGGAGTCTTTAGTGCACTTCAGAGTCTCAAGAGCAATTTTGTATGTATGATACTAGGTGTCACTCATCACTGACCCGTCAGGTCATGGCAGTACTTGTCAATTCTAGAAAGAAATAGACACCGCTGAGTACTAGACAACTACAAAGAATCCTTCTCACCCCAGCAGATAGTGAAAAGGGAGCCAGAGCCCAAGGAAAAGTAAACATTAAATGTCCCACTATGGAATAGCTTAATTTCTAACTTAGTTTTATGTTGTCTTGATAAGTACATTTAAAAGGGGAAACCCAGACTTCCACTCCAGGTTTCGTCTTTGTTACTCATTTGTTCATTAGTTAATTAATTCAAACAAGGGTCCTTTTAATACTAACAGTTCACCAAGAATGGTGTAAGGCATTGAAGATAAAATAGTAATCCAACAGATTTGATCCCTATATCTACTGAGCTTATAGTTTATTAGGAGTCTGTATAGTAATACTGACTAAAAACTATATTTGGCTACACAATATCCTGGCATCCAAAATGATTTGACTACACTGAGCACTCAAACTGGAAATAAAGTTTTATTTATTAATTCATTTTTATTTAATAGTTTTTCAATTACAGTTGACTTATGAAAATAAAATTTTAGATTGGATGTTTGGCAAAACTAAAATCAGAGCCATGAAATAAATGTGCTAAAAAAAA
>NW_006442113.1:97966-110040 GCF_000325575.1 Pteropus alecto | reverse complement strand
AAAAAATTTTAAATTGGATTTTTGGCAAAAATAAAAACAGAGCCATAAAAAAAATGTGCAAAAAAAAAAAAAAAAAAAATGGCTGTGAGTTACCTCCCCTTGTAATACAGATATTTATTTGTAAGGACACGACTCAGTCCATGGCCTAAAATTAGTACATGTCATTTCATTTCTCTTGATTATGTCTGTGTCTGCAAAGTGGAATTATTACCTTCTATAATTTACCTTACATGGTTGTTTTGTAATTTAGCTCAAAGTACTTTAACGCTATAGTCTGGTACAATGTAAGATATCATTGCCAACGCTGTCATTGTAAGATGACAAATATTTCTCAATGTAAAATGATAAATATAATGTTCTCTACATTCACAACCTATTCACCAATGTGGAAAACAGAGGCTATTTTTTTTTTTTAGTTTTTTTTTGTTGTTGTTTTGTTTTGTTTTGCTTTTATACATTCTAGACTATTACCTTATGAGAACTGACAAAAAGTTTGAGCCTCCAGGAACTCCTGCCTCCACTTCATTCTAAGTCCGGATGGGTTTAGTCAGCCACTAGGGGCCCCGCAGTAAGAGAAACGAGATGACTGAAACTCATTAGAAATACCAAGCATACACTGTAGTAAAGCTAGTAGCCTAAAGATAGTAGCAAAGCTCATATGGCTATGTTAAGTACAGATAATGAGTAAGCAAGCAGATAGCTTGATAAACATAGAAGGAATTCTGAAGATGTTAAATACATAGTAATTTAATAACTTGTAACATATGTTAAAGATAAAATAAAAGCAATATATGATGAAAAACTTAAGAGTCTATTGAGAGATAGAAAAAGATGATAAGACCATCATAATCATTACAAACAGGTGATAGCTATGTCATTTTTATAATTCAACCATCCATTGGTGAATATAATCCCATACTGGCCACTCCAGAAAATGCATATAATCCAGAAAATTCAAATAATACTCATGTCTATTAAGTAGGTTTATTGTCAATCTACAGCTATGGCCAGGCACATTTTACCTTGTGTCTCTCTGATAGAATAAATGTGTGTCATTTAGCCTGGGCCCCCTTCTGTCTGTGGTCCTCCTTGCTTGGAGTTCAACTCTGGTCATAATCGTACTATCAGCAGGGAAGACAGTTGCAGCAGAGAGAGAGAGAGAGGAGCATTCCTTAACCCAAGATTCTGGTAGTGTGGTCTAAACGGTGTGATTTTCACATCTTAATTTAGCCCACAAGCCTTTCTGTTTAGTGGCCTCTGGGTGAGCTTACATGGAAGCCACTGTTGCATCAAGGTGATGTCCCACATGATAATTCCAAAACGACCTCCTTTATAACTCACATGGACCAAATGGTACCAATGATGCAAAGTAAGCAACTCAGTCAAACTGCCATCAGGAACACAAGGGCTCTGACCTGAAAGTTATGACAATAACTGAATATGAGTCTTAAACTCAAGTCTTAGAAGGCTTCTTGTATAGGCCTAAATAAGATTTCCTTGAATTCAAGCAGGCTTTCTCTCAAAAATGCTTACTTATTTTCAGGTTGTAAAACCGCCAATGACATGCACAAACATTTCAGTAAACAGAATAACATATTTATATTTATTAATATTAACATTAACTTTAACTTTTGACATATTTTACATTCCATTTTTGTGAGATTGAAGATAACAGAAATGGAAGCCAACAAAAATGTTTTCCCTTTTGAGTAAGAAGGTAATTTAAGTTGAGGAAGAATACAATCCCAGAGCTACCTGTAATTTTCTCTTGAGCTTACTCAACAATATGGAATTGACAATGTTCATTGACAGAGAGATGGACATGAACCTAATAGTTTCCAAGTTTATCTGATCCCAACTTTTTTCTTTTTATCTGATCCTGATTTTCTCATTAGGATTTAATAGCTTATGAAATTTTAGATTCTTTTAAAAATATTTATTATGAAAACTTTGAAACTTAGAGAAAATAGTGTAATAAACAAATATATCCAAAATCTAGAATTAACAATTTTAATATTTGCTTTATTCATTCATCTGTTTTAGATAGAGGCTTTGAAAATAAATTACAGACTTCATATTTCATTCTAAATGCTTCAATTTACATTTCTAAAGATGTTATATGCTCCTACATAACTGCAATATCATTATCACACTTAACAAAATTAAATATTATTTCTTAATATTATCTAATACCTGGTCTATACTCATATTTTTTCCAATTGTCCCCAAAATGTCTTCTACAGCTGGTTTGTTTAAATGACGATTATGCATTTTATTTATTTGTGAAATCTCTAATATCTTTTAATCAATAGCTGCTGTCACACTTCCTTTTTTCATAACACTGAGTTGTGAAAAAATATCAGGCCAGTTTCCCTTGAAATGTCCCACCTTCTGGAAATACCTGTTTCCTCATAGTGATTTGATTAATTTTTTTCTCCTATCCTTTGTATTTCATGAAAACTAGAAATAAGATCTATAGGTCTGATTATTTTCAAGTTGAATATGTTGTTATAAGAATTCACCATACACGTACTATGGATTTTTATTGTATCACATCAGGAGGCACGTAAGTCTGCTTCTAACATTTATGTTCCCTGTTTCACAAAGTTAATTGTTGATTGTTGAAATATTTAGTTCATGTACTTTGGTCTCAGGCTGAAGAAAATGGCCATCCATGAAATAAATCATTAATTTGATAATGACAAAATTATTTTTTTTATTAACTGAACTAATCAGTTAGTGGATATTAACCATATCATATAATCATAGGTGCTATACATTGGCCTCTATTTTGGAATAAAAACTCCTTTCACATGATCTCATGAAAGGAAGCATTTCTCAAATCAAGTAAAATGTAATTGTTGGGGGAATAATTAGATATGAAGATTTCATAGAAAGAAATTCCTTCTACAACGTGGTGAGCATATTCATTAAAAGACATGGCTTTGAGTAAAGGGATTGGAGGAAGATGGCAGATTAGGTAAAAGTAGGATTCTCCTCCTCCCAGGTCTGCATTGAAATGACTATGGTAGAAGAGATGAGCTAACCATTTCCTGTAATGGTTGAAGGTTGTTCACTTCCCTTCCCATAACAGGTAAGAGACTTTTCAGTGTCACAGCTGACTTGGCACAGACCACTGGCCCTTGTTTGTCACTCCCCTTACAGCCCACCAGCCAATTAAAATACACTTTCCTTATAGAAAAAGAACAAGAGGATGTATAAGATGTGTATAAATGGAAAGCCCTGCTGCAATCCGAGCTCAGCCTTTGGATGTAAATCCACTGAGCCAGTGCCAGGACCAATAAACGCTACTTTCTGCTTATTGCCTCGGTGTCCTATCTCTCTGTCTGAGTATCCTGTAATATTACAACGAAAATTATAAAATAATCAATGTGGAGAACCACCTGAAGTCCAGCTGATCATAACACGTACATCTGATAATATAAAGGAGCTTCATTGAAGCCAGCAGGAGGAGCAAAATCGTGAATCAGGCTGGACCTGCACTTGCGAGTGGTGGAGGAACACTGAGGGGGAAAGCAAGCCTGCAGAGGTTCCCGTGAAAGACAGGGGTGTGCTGGCCTTATTTGGGGGCTCCTAAGTCCAGGGTCCCAGCCCAGGGAAGAGGAGTTTCCAAAATCTCTGACTGTAAAGACCAGAGGGCATTCTGGCTGGCTGGGTGAGACAGGAGACTGAAACCCTAGATGCTCCTTTGAAGGGCTCACACAGGTTTTCTCAGTTGCAGACACTTATCCAGAACATTGGTGGTGGGTCAGAGGCTCGTGCAAGGTCATACTAAGAAAGACTGCATTACCTGACTCAAGAACTAGGACTGGAAAGGCAGCCACCATTGTGCCTTAGTCGGGGCATGGCAGAGGGCTACAGGGGCTTCAGATTGACTGTGCAGACCCTTCCCACAAGGCCATTAGAAAGCTCTGGCCTGAGGAGATCAGCCCACCCCACCCAACCTGCAGATTGCCTGGGACTATTGTTGCAGGATGGCTGCCAAGCCCTGTACCTATTCAGGGCCAAACATTTGCAACTGGCAGCCAGTGAAGTGAATGTGCATTTCAGAGATAGTTTCAGGCATATCACCGCTGCCAACACAAACTCGGGCAGAGCTCGGGGATCTGTGGTCCAGTTCCAGACAGCAGCTGGTATTGCTGTGATCTGGGACTTTTGTGGGAACGTGGGAACGTGAGAACAGTTACCAAAGTTGCAGCAAGATTGAGGCATATTTATCTGATGGCCATTGTCTCCCTGAAGCCACGTCCAACCCTACCCACAAATTGCCCCGGGCAGCCCATTGACAGTCAACAGCCACCTCCCTGACCCTCGCCCCAGGTCTTCCAATCCACATAGGCAACAAACTTTGGCACTGCAGGTAAATCAGTTGCAGGCAGACCTCTGTTGCCTGCAAGAGCTTCAATATAGCATGGGGAGACCACAGGGGTCTGTGGGACCACCCCAAATGGCAGCTGGTCTCACTGTGATCTGTGACTACAGCGGGAACACCCGGGCACAGAAGTTTCAACAAAACTGAGGATATTTTGGCCTCATGGCCCTTGACTTTCTGAGATCCTGCCCCATTTAACACACCAAGTGCCTGCTGCACATTGATAGGCAGCTGCCCCTGCCGTGGGGTGGAGCATTCTGTGAGGTCAACAGATCTCAGCCAGTGAAGTGAGCAATGTTCAGGAACTACAGTGACAGGAAGATTCTCCTGCCGGCATGAGATAAAGTGTCACTTAGGCAAATCTCAGGTGTTTTGTGGGTCCATCACAGACAACAGTAGGTCGTGCAGTGATATCTGACTCTGGTAGGAGCCCACAGTATCAGAGCTGGCAGCAAATCTGGTGCCGTGTAGGCCTGACAGCCACATGTCTCAATGAGACGATTCCTCATTAACCCACAAACTACATTTGGCAAGCTTGCTCCCAGGCAACCCAGTACCATCCTGTGCTTTCCTTGGATCATGAATTCAACAGCAAACAATAGCACTTAGTTTGTGCAGCCCACGCAAACCTCGTTCATCTGGGAGAAGTATTCAGTAGTCGGTGACAAACTCACGTCCATGAGCTTCAATAATTTTTAAACAGAGCCTAGGTGTTTGCAGGACCAAAGTGGGCAGCAGCTGACCTTGCTACAATGGGAAATTTGTATAGGGAGCCACAGAGACAGTGCTGGCATGTAAATGGCACTGCAGTGGCAGGGGAAAATTTACTCAATAGATCCAGGAAACTCCCAGGGTCCCTGCACCAATCAACACAGATATCACACAGAGAGTCTTCTAATTTCAGAGACATACGGGCAAGTGACAGGCAGTGTCAGGCCTTGAGGAGCATTGGTCTGTCTCCTAAACTGCCCTAGGTCAGGGAAAGGGGATAACCGGACCACTGCCTACAGCATTGTCTCTTCCACTTATCTATAGTTCTAGCATAGGCAAAAACCATCTGTGGATTGTTTTGTAGCTCCTACCAGATAATCCTGAGCAATCAAAGGCAGTGGCTGACCTTGGTCTACTAGGGATCCCCTCCCAAGGGGCCAGAAAACCAGCACACCCAGAGGCTGGCACTAGACCACAACAGAACAAATCCTGACTAGTCCCATAAGCAATACACACAAAAGGTGGTTGCAACAAGTACACAAGCCTGCTAGGGCTAATCAGTGGGGTCAGCAACCTCCCCCTACAACAACAACTTTTAACCTGTGGGTACAGCCAATTCCACAACTGGTCAGCCTGAGCATTAATCCCATCCACCGAAGTACAAACACCAATAAAGGCTTAGCTACAACAGAAGATCATACACAACCCACACAAAGATCATGTCCATAGATCCCAGCACAGGGCATCAGGGAGAGTGCACCACAATGCCACACAGGACACCTTCCACATTAGGCCATCTGGCCAAGGCTGAGAGATGAAACAAATATTCCTAACACATAGAAATGAACACAGAGAGGTTAATAAAATGAGAAAACAAAGAAACATGCCACAAATGAAACAACAGGAGAAACACAGAAAATAAGCTAAATGAAATGGAGGCAAGCAACCTACCAGAGACAGTTTAAAATAATGGTTATAAGGAGGCCCAATGAACTTAGGGGGAGAATGGATGAGCACAATGAGAACCTCAACAGAGAGATAGCATAAAAAAGGACATAGTAACCATAAAAAGAACCAGACAGAAATGAAGAACACAATAACTGAATTGAAAAATACACTAGAAGGATACAACAGTAGATTGGATGAAGCAGAAGATTGAATCAGCGAACTGAAAGGTAAGGTAGCAGAATATACCCAATCAGAACAACGAAAAGGAATTTTAAAAATGAAGCTAGTTTAAGAGACTTCTGGGATAACATGAAGTATATCATTATCCAGATCATAAGAGTATCTGAAGGAGAAGAGAGAGAGCCAGGGATTGAGAATCTATTTGAAGAAATAATGACAGAAAACTTCCATAACCTGGCAAAGGAATTAGACATACAAGTCCAGGAAGCACAAAGAGTCCCAAACAAGAGGAATTCAAACAGACTCACACCAAGACACATCATAATTAAAATGCCAAAGGTCAAAGACAAAGGGAGAATCTCAAAAGAAGTAAGAAAAAGGCAGCTAATTAATTACAAGAGTATCTCCATAAGAATATCTGCTGATTTTGCAGTGGAAACTTTGCAGGCCAGAATGGACTGGCAAGAAATATTCAAAATTATGAAAAACAGTAATCTACAACCACGAATACTCTACTCAGCAAGGCTTTCATTTAAAATGGAAGGTGAGAAAAAGGCATTTCCAGAAAAGGAAAAGCTTAAGGAATTCATCACCAAAAAGCCAGTATTACAAGAAATCTTAAAGGACTTCTGTAAAAAAAGAAGGGACAAAAAGAAAAAAAAAACATATACAAATAATAAAATGGCAGTACTATGTACCTATCATTAATCACTTTAAATGTAAATGTATTAAATGCCCCAATCAAAAGACATAGGGTAGCCAAATGGATAAGAAAACAAGTCCCATGCATATGCTGTCTACAAGAGACCCACTTCAGATCAAATAACACAGACTGAAAGTAGAGAGATGGAAAAAAATAGTTCATGCAAAAGGAAATGAAAAAAAAAAGCAATACTTATATCTCATAAAATACTCTTTAAAACAAAGGTTGTAATAAGAGACAAAGAAGGGCATTACATAATGATGAAGGGATTGATAAATCAAGAGGACATATCCCTAGTAAACATATACTCATCTAACCTTGGAGCACTTACATACATAAAGCAATTATTGACTGACATAGAAGGAGAGATCAACAGTAATATACTCATAGTAGGACACTTCAAAACCCCACTGACACCAATGGACAGATTTTCCAGACAGAAAATCAACAAGGAAACAATGGAAAAGAGCACCTTCTTCCTCTTTGCAGACCACCTTTTTCAAGTCTGAATTTTTTTTTTTTTTAGTTTTGGATAAGAAAAGTTGTATCTTTAGAATTTTTCTTTTTTAATACAAGGGATTGCCGTATTTCTCCATAGAATTTGGTTTAGATTCAAATGTTGTGGTTACCGTGAGTTATGATGGAGATCAAGCTGGCCTTTTTCATTTTCATGAGTAGAAAGCTTCAAAATAAATTTGAAACCCACATAGGGTAAAAGTTTAGGAGTTTGTAATATCTAATTTCCCATTAAGTTCATTCCTGGATCTATTTTTCAAAATTATCTTTGTTCCTTCTTTTCCCCATATCCTTCTCACCTATGTCCATCTCTTTATTTTATAAACCTTTAATATTTTTTAATTTATTTTTTGTTTTTTTACCCAGCTTTATTGAAATAAAATAGACAATTAGTTGCTCATATTTACATTGTACAACTCAATGAGTTTTTTCAATCATAGTTTGCATATGATAATATATTAATTTCCATTTTACAGCATAGTGATTTGGGTTCAAGTGATCACCCCACTTAATCTAGTACCCCTCTTCTCCCTTACATATTTATTACAATATTGTTGACTATTTCCTTATGCTATACTTTATAGCTCCATGTCTATTTTGTGACTATTTATTTATACTTAATCCTTTCGTCCCTTTCCACTGTCTCCCAAACCCCCTTCCTGGCGAGTAGCCCTCAAAATATTCTCTGCATCTATGAGTTAGTTTCTATTTTTGTTGTTCTTGTTTATTTTGTCCTTTAGATAACACATGTATGTGAAATCATGTGGTATTTGTCTTTCTCTATCTGACTTACTTCATTCAGCACAATACCCTCTATGTCCGCCAAGGTACTTTTCTATCTCCTTCCTTTTAATCTCTGTGTGTCTTTTAATCTGAAGTGAGTCTCTTGTAGGCAGCATATGTAGGGGTCTTATTTCCTTATCCATCAGCCATCCTATCCTTTGGTTGGAGCATTTAATTCTTTTCCATTTGAGGTAATCATTGATATATATGTTGTTATTACCATTTTTTATTCATAATTTTGATATGTGTTTTCTTCTTTAAAAATGTCCCTCCAACATTTCCTATAATATGGGCTTGGTGGTGATGAACTCTTTTAGCTTATTTTTGTCTGGGAAACTCTTTATCTGTCTTTCAACTCTAAATAGTAGCTTTGCTGGAAAAAGTATTCCTGGTGGTAAATCTTGGGTTTTTATCACTTTGAGTATTTTGTGCCAAGCCCTTGGTCTTGCAATTTCTTTAGAGAAATCAGCTGCCAGTTTTCCGGGTGCTTGTAGGTAACTAACTACAGTTTTGCCAATCTCTTTTTTCTCCTCAGCTTTGAAATATAATAGACAATTAGTTGCTCTTATTTTTTATTGTACAATTCAATATGTTTTTTTTCAATTACCATTTGCATACAAAAATATACCAGTTTCAGTTGTACAGCATAAGGATCAGAGATCCAAATAAATTGTAAAGCGATCACCCCGCTAAATCTAGTACACTTCTTCCTCCTTACATATTTATTATAATATTATTAACCATCTTCCCCATGCTACACTCTACATCTCCATGTCTATTCTGCAACTATCTATTCATAACTCTTAATCCCTTGTTTTTTTCTGCTGTCCCCCAACCCTCCTCCTATCTAGTAGCCCTCAAAGTATTCTTTGTATCTATGAGTTTAGTTCCACATTTGTTTTTTGTTGTTCTTTATTTTGTACTTTAGATTCCACATGTACAAGAAATCATGTGATATTTGTCTTTCTCTATCCAACCCATTTCATTCAGTGCAATATCCTATAGATCCATCAGGCAATATCTTTGTTTGTCCCTTCTTTTTAGTCTGTGTGTCTTTTAATCAAAAGCAGGCCTCTTGTAGGCAGCATGTGTAGTGGGCTTGTTTTCCTATCCATTCAGCCACTCTATCTTTTGGTTGAAGCACTTAGTTCTTTTCCATTTGAGGTATCTGTTGATAGGAATGTAGTTATTGCCATTCTTTATTCCTGTTTTGATACATTTTTTTTTTCTTCTTAAAGTAGTCCTTTCAACATTTCCTGTAATACTGGCCTGGTGTTGATAAATAACTTTAGCTTATTTTTGTCTGGGAAGCTGTTTATCTGTCCTTCAACTCTAAATGATAGCTTTGCTGGATAAAGTATTCTTGGTTGTAGATCCTGAGTTTTCATCACGTTGAATATTTTGTGCCAAGCCCTTCTATCCTGCATAGTTTCTTTTGAGAAATCAGCTGCCAGTCTTATGAGTGCTTTCTTATAAGACCGAATATTTTGTGCCAAACCCTTCAGGCCTGCAAAATTTCTGGTGAGAAATCAACTGACAGTCTTAGGGGAGCTCCCTTATAGGAAACTAACTGCTTTTCTCTTGCTGCTTTTAAGATTTTCTCCTTGTATTTAATCCTTGGCATTTTAATTATGATGTGTCTTGTTATGGGCCTCTCTTGGTTCATTTTTTTTGGGGGGGGGTGTCTCTCTGAGCTTCCTGGGTTGTATGTCTATTTTCTTCACCAAGTGAGGGAAGTTTTCTATAATTATTTCTTCAAATAGCTCTTCAACTTCTCCTTCAAGTATCCCTATTACCCAAATGTTTTTACATTTAATTTTGCCCCATAGGCTCCGTAAATTATTATTATAGTCTTAGCTTCTTTTGTATTGCCTTTTTGAATGGATGTCCTTGGCTTTCCTCTCCGCTATATCGGTAGTTCAATCCTCTTCTTTATCCACTCTGGTGATGCCCTTTAATATCCTCTTTCATCTCAGATAATGTATTCTTCATTTCCGACTGGTTCCCTTTTTATAATTTCTATTTTGACTTTTATGTATTTTATCTCTTGTTAAAGTTCTACTAAGTTCATCTACACTTCCCTTAAGTTCATTGAGCATCTTTATAACCAGTATTTTGAACTCTGCATCTGTTAGATTGCTTGACTCCATTATTCCCATATCTCTGTTCTATTCATTTATATGGCTTCTGATTCTTTGTCATCCCATTTTGGCTGTCTCTTTGTGTCTGTTTCTATATATTAAGCAAAGTTCCTAAGTCTCCCAGTCTTATTAGTGTGGCTTTGTGTAATAGGTGTTCACGGCACAGTCCTGACAATGCAGGCCAATTTTAGTCCCAGCCTGTGTCCCTCCAGGGACATCTATTAAGATTCAGCAAAGAATCCACAGATGCTGTGCTTATGGTTGCCTCAAGAAGCCACACCAGAAACCAAAGCCATTTGCTACTAATGTGGGTCTTGGTGCTTGCTTAGGAAGTTGCACCAGAGTCACCAAAGACACAACTGGGTGTGGCTTGGGTAGGGCTGCAAGTTGGAGGAGGCAGAGTTTCAGGGAATCCTCTAGGCAGAATGACCTCTGTTATCCAGTTTGATGATGTCTCAGCTATAGTAACATCTGCATCTACATACTGGGAGGTGGAAAGCTCAACAGAGAAACAATGGCTACTACCAGCACTTCTGCCAAGAGAGAGCCTCACCTCCAGCTTTTGCTCCAACAACTCAGTATCCCTCTGTAGGTCTCTGGTGTCTCCCCAACCCAAGCAGCTGATAGGGTATTGGTGCTCAAAGCAAGCCAGTCCGTTACCACAAAAGTCCCATCACAGACATGGCCCCTTTAAGAAGAACAGCTGCACCTGCTGGCTGCAGCTTCCATAGCCTCTGTTCCACTCAGCTGCTGGGGCCCAGGCAGGTTTCTGTCTTTGCCCACTCCTACCTTCTCCTATTCAGGGTGATTTCTTAGTTCTCTCCCTAGTTGTAGGGCTTCTGCTCATTTAGACCCCAGGCATCTCTGCTTGCTGTTTGCTCCATGTTTCCGTCACAACTTTGATGTGGCTGCAAGAGCAGATGAACAAAGTCACTATCATCTATATCATTTTGCCAGTCATCTAAGTATTTTAAATATAGATAAAAATATTAGAAATGTGTATAGATGTTCCTACCATACTGGATTCTTAGCCTTTGTATATTTCACCAAGTGGAAAAAAAAATTAGGATTTAATCCTGAATTTCCCCCTGGCGACTTCTGTCAGCAGACAAATGCAGAGAAATGGGTAAGGTTATTTGAAACCCTTAACTATTCTTGCTAGGTAGTGTTTTCTACATTGGACATGGGAATGAATAAGCAACAAAGGCTTTTCCAATGCAAAAAGGATTTCCAATAGGGAAAGTAGAAAATGCCATGCTGAGAGGTATAGATAGAACTAGACTAAACTGAGAATAAACCTCTTTTACTTGCACAACTACAAACTGGCAATGTATTCTTTTTCCTCCTGAATGAATATGATTATTTTAGACTTCCCCCTATATTTTATTCCCCATATAATCAACTGTCTGTTAATTCTACCTTCTAAGTATTTTTACTACATAATTTTTTTCATTGCTGATCCTATTATCCAGAAAGTCCTTATCACTTGCCTGGCCTATCTCTATGACCTCCTTATCCCAGCCTCTTCCATTCCTTCCATTTCAACCCATCTCTACAATCTTACCTTTTTGTTCTTGAAAAAACAAACCTGATCATGTCATTCCCTTGCTTCAATGCTAAATTTAGATGGTTCAAACATCCAAATTTGGCATTAAAAGGCCTCCCCACAATTTTTATTCCTAACTTTCCACTTTATCTC
>NW_006442113.1:91591-97935 GCF_000325575.1 Pteropus alecto | reverse complement strand
TTTCCAACCAGAATTCCTCTTGAAATATTTTCTAACTCAAGTGACTATTAGTGCCTAAATAAGTATGAGAAAAGAGAAGAGCTTTTCATATTTTACTATAACTGAACTCCTTCAGGGAAAAATAACAAGTTTGAATACCTGAGCAGAGTTAAGTGCAAAAGAATACTCCAAACCTAGCTCTTTCTGGATCCTTTTGAAGACTAAGACTTGTAAGGAACTTTAATGGAATAAGAATACCAATTATTGCAGGAATAGACATTTAAGATATACCAGAACAGCTTTTATTTTTCACATTTTCTAAAATTTCTTGCCTCAAATTAATTGTTCCAGCTGTTCCTTCTATCACGTTTGCCTCCCTACACTCCCTAACTTTCTGTCAAAGTCTCATTCTTCAAGGCCAAAGTCTAATCCCACTTATTCTAAGATCATGAGCAAAATTAGTATTATCAGTCCTAATAGTCCCTTAGCATTTCTCTTGCACTAATGAGCCACTCTTCTTTGTTTTAGTTTTCTGCCTTTTATAATCCCCCTGCCTATTGTGTAGAGAATGTTTAGAAAACATTTCTTATATTTCTCACACTACCTATCAAAATGTTTTATACACTGTAGATAATAATGAAGAAGGGCCCAGTAGGGACCCCAGTAGTAGAAGCTTCACAGTATCCTCAGCTTCACTTTTCCTTGACCTATAGCTTAAAAATAGATTGTTTCCAACAGTTTCATCCAGAGCTTGACACATCCCCTGCCATAGAAAGTTGCCCTGAAAATTATGATTAACGCCTTTATGCTTACCGATCACAATCCTTCTAGTCTAGCATTCTTTCTAAACTACTCATCTTTGTTCCTGGATTGCTAATGTCACCTGAGGACCACGTTGCCAGAGGAACAGCTCCGTGAAGCATAACAGACCCCTTGGAACCATCACATAGTTCCTGGAATAATGCCTAGATTTTCCCTTAAATACTCTAAGTCATACTGAGAAGGCAAGGTGGTTTTTGAAGGTGTTAACTTGCTACGTTCTCAGATGACCAGTGCTCTGACAATAAACATTTATTCTAAATATTGAACTGCTGTGTCAGTCTATTGGTTGAGCGGTGCAGGCAGCATGAGTTCTGGACTTGTTTGCCCTTCAGTTTCAATCATAAATGTGTTAAATTAAATTGATTGCATTGAATGGAAAAGAGGAGAAAACCAAGACATGTTTGTCTTATATCACCCATTTTTTCATGCCCACTTTCTACATTGATCCCATGGTGAGTACCTCCTGTTAGAAAATCTTCTTTCTGTCTTTGGATGGATAGCTTGAATTACCTCCTTAATTTTATTTAAAATGTGAGGCACAGATTAATCTCTTGGAGTTAGCCACTCTGAAATGTTCCTGTTCTTAAAATTGCTATGTAGAATCTAAAGTAGTTGAGAAGTAGAAAGTGGTTATTATCCAGGAATTTATCATTGACATCTAGAGCCACACTGCATGGTCGTTAACACATGGATCTTTGGGGTTAGGCGATGGTTGAGTTCTGGCTCTGCTCCTTACTATCCAAGTAACTTTCATCAAGTTATTTAACCACTGCGGAAGGTAAGTTTCCCCAGGAAGAAATGGAGTTTACAGTATAAGATGTTCACTTAGGAGGAGCTTGGTATCAACATCTGTGAAAGGATGCAACAGAAGCAGTAATGGGTAAAAGGAGAAGTCTAATTGCAATAAAAACCCAACAGCAGTCTTCACCAATCACTTGAGGAGCTTTGGAGCTAGAATGGTCCTACAGGGTTGACTCAAGTGGATTAAGATGTCAGGTTATGCTCCCAAATAGTCATTGGAAGTGGGTAAATATTTAACAGCTGGCTCTCTGGGATGGAGGAGAGAACAAATGACTAATCAGTAGTGTTGGCTGATGTCTATAATGTAAATACTTCCATTCATGCGTATTTCAAGATATCAAAATAATGTCATGTGCATGATATAAGAAGAGATATATACAATGGGCTCTAGCAGCATAAGCAGGCTCCAGCACACACTGAAGGGGTATGACCGTGGATAAGGGATTTATTTTTGAGGTCTAGAAAATGTGAGTGAGAAGCCACTTGCCACTTCCTGTCTGAATTTCAGCCTCTCTATATCCTCTCCCCTATAAGTAATATCAAGTTTAATTCTTCAATAGGCCTAACATTTCTTACAAGGGCCTGGTAAAGAAGTTCCTTCAAGGCCACCTAAAACACAGACTAGCTGTTTCCCACCTGAGAGGTGGGGTTTAGAAAATCCTACGTCTTAAAATAGTTTTCACTGTTCTTCCCATAGGGGAGACATAGAACTGAAATCATACTTTACTATTTTTTCTATTTCCACTTCAGCAAGAACAAGGAAGACATTGAAATCTCCATAGACAATACCGAAACATTGACATAGTAATTTTCATCTCTCCTCATCATACTCTGATATCTGCTTTTCCCCTCTCTGAACATAATAGTGAATTGCAATGTCTTTAGCTGATTTACTACATGTAGTAAAAAATAAATAAATTTAAAAAAAGAAATGGACCTTAGATTCCATACCTTCCTCTGCAGGATTTAATTACATCCTTTCTCTCTGAAAAGGCACTCTGTCACAAGTGTTTCCCTTGAGGGCCATTTTCAAACATAAAAAGCAATCTAGAAGTGTGAGGTGAGTCACATTTCTTGCCCTTACTGAAGCAGAGTAAGAAATACACACTATTGAGAACTTTCAGTGACTGGGTTCACCTGAGAAACCCTTAGGGACTGAAGTTCAAGCTTTATAGTCCCAGGGGCAACTTGTATCTAAGCCCAATGGAGACAAAAACTATTTCACTTTTTTCACTATAACTTCTTTCCTCCAGGGCAAAATAAGTGATTAAATTAAAATATTTGACAATGGTTAGATTAAACAGTTTCCAGAATTTCTTTAAGAAAGAATTCTCTGTGGACTTGTTCAAGAAAATAAAATTCTATAAAGAATCCTCATTTTGAATCTTTAAAACCAAAATAAAAGTAAATATTATTGGGTAGTAAAGTTGAATGGCAACATCATACTCACATGTAGTCTATGACATCCAAAGTCAATACCAGTATGATGATTCCAAATCATTATAGCTATACAATAATTTTTAGCAAACATCTTTGTTACTTTTTTGAAATAAAATTAATGGAATAGAATGTTAAAACTCAAGAAGACCTTGAAAGCATTTTAAAGATGGGAAAATGAGGCTTAGAGAAGTTAAATTACTTTTCTAAATATATTTCAATTCCAGCAACTCATGGCAATTCTTATGCATCTAGGAACTATTTACTGTTCTCTACCTCAAAAACTACTTTTTCAGGAAAACTTGGAAAGAATGGAAAATATTTGCCTTTATTGCTGCCCTTATGTTATTAACAAGACTCAGGTTTTACACTACTGGCTGTGAAAAAAAAAAAATGTTGAGTAGCCAGCAACTGGAAACAACTCAAATACCCATCAAAGAATGTATAAACACAGTGTGGTACACTCATATGATGGAATATTCCTCAGCAATAAATATGAATAAACTACTGATAAACACAACAAAATTAATGGATCTTACATACATGTTGAGCAAAAGAATCTAGACTTGAAAGAGTACATATTATGTTATTCCATTTACATGGAATTCTAGAACAGTTAAAACTAAACTACAGTGATACAAATCAGATTAATGGTTGTCTGTAGGGAGAACTTACTCAGGTAATAGAATTGCTCTATATCTAGTTTGGGGTCCTAAATATGTATGTGCGTGTGTATATATATATATATATGTATATACATATATATATACATATATATATATATATACACACGCACACATACATACATACATACATACATACATATATATACATACATATACACACACACACATACATATATATTCCAGTGAACACTACTATAATTATATTTATGTATTTATATATGCATAATTATATACATATCTGTCAAAAATTCATTGGATGCCAGAGATGTGTGCTGTGTGTCTGTATTTTAAATATATACATTACAAATGATTGAATAGAGCCATACAAGTAAAATCAGAAGAAATGTTTAGTCATTTCACAACATTAAATTCACTTTGATGAAGAAAACAGATAAATTGACTTATAGTTGAGTAATTTTCTGCTTCTAATCCCTGTGATCAACCTCTTGGCTCTCTCTGTTTTATCTCCATAAGTGCTTTTTGAATATCAATGGATTTTTAAATAAAGACGTTGTTTATATCGTGTGGATCAACATATTTTTGTGTATTTGCTTATTCTTTCAATAAGCAAAGAATATTTTAGAATATTCTTTATTTTTTATCACCTCCATCACTTATATCAATTTGAAATGTTTTTTTAGCTACAGGTAATAGATAACTTGACTAAAATGGCTTAAAGCATGAATACTGTTTTGTTTATTTAATAAAAAGCCCTGAAGTGGGTAGTCTCAGAGGCGTCCCAGCATTTCAATGATGTACTGAAGGCCCAAATTCTTTCCACACTTCCATCCTTATTAAAAGGATGATGCCTTTTATTCTCAAACTTGTTTCTTCTGGAGTGTCTCACATTGCTAACCGAAGCAGAGTTTTCTTAGCAAGACAAAAGAGAAAGGTTTTGAATATGCAGCCAGTAGAATATGCCTTAATCTTAATGCCATATTTTAAGAAAATATAAGTTATTCTCATTTGCTATATGGAAAAGGAAAATGTTGTAAACAATGACCTAATTATAATTATTACAGTGAACACTAATTATAATCAGAGCGAACATGATTACTGACACGCTTTAACCCATGAAGGCTCCCTTGTAAAATCTCAGTCCAAATCACACCCCATATGCTAGTTCCTGTTTGTTTTCCTTCTTCACATTGCTTTCCAAAAATTTCTTGGCTAAACTTTTTATGTATTTTATGTATTTTTCTTCTAGGTAACTTGAGAACGAGCTTGCCTCATCCTACTTTTTTAATTCCTATAGGCATTTTGATTGGAATGGAGTTGTATTACAAATTAATTTTGGTAAAATTGAAAATCACACATAGTTTTGAAAGTATTACGTGAAAGCATGTACTTTGTACATTGAAGAATCTTCTTGTAAGCAAGATTCTTGAAGGGGCTGACAATGAACGGGGTGACTGACAAAGATCAAGTGGTGGTAGCATTTAGAATCAGTGGAAATACAAAGAAGAATAAAATTATAATACATATTCATCATCAAGAGCATAAAGAGAGAACTAGGAGATGACTTGGCATTACGTTTCCCACTATTCGTAGTGACTTCCTAATTGGAAGTTTCTCAAATAAAATAAGAAAAATGAGATTTACCATGAAGGAACATTATTTGACACTAAACAAACATTATTGTGTCACCAGCAGTGATCTGCTGCAATAATCTCTGTATTCAGATATCACAGAAAACCTATGATAACAAAAGAGAGATCTTCCACCATCCATAATAGATAAGTTCTCCTTTGCACAATAGATCAGTATTCTTCTAAAGTGAGTCACAGAGTAACTTAGCTTTTCTCTGCAGCTAAGATTAATTGTGAGAATTAAATTAGAGATGTGTAAAGTGCACATTGCCAGACATATAGTGTGAGCTTAGTAAATGGTATCTATCAGTAAAAATAAAGAAATATAATGATAGATAGTATTAGCTCCACTTTGCATATGTGGATAATGAGGTTCAGACCCCTTAAATAGCTTTTTCATGGTATTCCAGATAATATATACCTCCTTGACTCCTAAATTATACTATTCCCACTATACATGCATTATCTACAAGTTTTTGATTCTAGAGAAGATAGTATTCAAGTTCTTTTTGTTAAAGATGATAATATCAAGGTGACACTTTCCCCCCCAAAATATTGTGACCAGTATGCTCTTGAAAAAATGAGGCAAACTACTAAATCTTAAATCTGACATGAAAGTCATGATAAAAATCTTGAAATACACACACACACACACACACACGCACACACATATACATATCATATATATGAGATTGTCATAGAATCACAGGATGTCAGGATGTTAGATTTTGAAGATCACCTAGTCCATCTCCTTTAACTGATAGAATGATGATATCAGAGGGTGATGAATTTGCCATAGTTAGCACATTGGTGGTTGTAGACTAGAACCTAGGCCTCCGGATGCCCAGTTCAGTCCAGTTCTTTAAACTAATATTATCGACAGAAAATGTGAATTGTACCAATCTGTGTGCGAAAACAATAATATTATAGTTAAATTATGAATAATTATGCTCTTAAATGCATTTAAAATTATTTTAAACATTGGTTTAGGTTTTAAATTTTTCTGTGTATAATTTATTTAAATACAATT
>NW_006442113.1:90857-91527 GCF_000325575.1 Pteropus alecto | reverse complement strand
ATCATCTTTTTTTAAAAAAAATAATTTTGCAGTTTTCCAATCTCTTTCCTCCCTGCCCTGCCTTTGTTGAAATATAATATACAATGAGTTGTTTTTATTTATATTGTACAATTCAATACATTTTTTTCCAATTATCATTGGTATACAAAGATATACCAGCTTCAGTTGTACAGCATAGTGATTGGAGATCCAAATAAATTGTAAAGCGATCACCCCACTAAATCTAGTACCCTTCTTCCTCCTTACATATTTATTATAACATTATTAATCATCTTCCCCTTGCTATTCTCTACATTTCCATGTCTGCTCTGCAACTATTTATTTGTACTTCTTATAACCTTGCCTTTTTCTGCCATCCCCCAACTGTCCTCTCATCTAATAACCCTCAAAATATTCTTTATATCTATGAGTTTAGTTCCATTTTTGTTTTTTGTTGTTGTTTATTTTGTTCTTTAGATTCCACATGTCCATGAAATCATGTGATATTTGTCTTTCTCTATCCAACCCATTTAATTCAGTGCAATATCTTCTAGGTCCATCAAGGCAATATCTTTTTCCATCCATTACCTTTTAGTCTATGTGAGTCTTTTAATTGAAAGTGAGTTTCTTGTAGGCAGCAGGTGTAGGTGTCTTGTTTTCTTGTCCATTCATCCACTATATATATGTATGC
>NW_006442113.1:87741-90325 GCF_000325575.1 Pteropus alecto | reverse complement strand
TAGGACACTTCAAGCACTTTCATACCTTGGCCACCATGAATAATGCTGCTATGAACATCAGTGTAAAAATATGTTTTTGGATATGGGTTTTCAAGTCTTTGTGGTAAATACCCAGGAGAGGGATTGCTGGATCATATGGTAGACCAACTCTTAGTTTTTTTGAGGAAACTTCATACTGTTTTCCATAGCGTATGTGCAAATTTGCAGTCCCACCAGCAGTGGATGAGGGTTTCTTTTTTCTCCACTGCCTCTGCAATATTTGTTATTACTTGTCCTATTGATTACAGCTATTCTAACAGATGTGAGATGGTATCTCATTGCGGTTTTGATTTGCATTTCCCTAATAGCTAGGGATGTTGAGCATCTTTTCATATATTTGTTGGCCATTTATATGTCCTCTAGGGAGAAGTGTTTGTTAAAGTCCTGTGCCCATTTTTTTTGATTGGATCATTTCCCTTTTGTTGTTACTGAGCTGTATGAGTTCTTTGTATATATTGGATATTAATCCCTTAGCATTGCTTGCAAATATATTTTCCCATTTGGATGATTGCCTCTTTACCTTGTTGACAATTTCTTTTGCTGAGCAGAAGCTTTTTAGTTTGATGTAGTCCAATTCATTTACTTTAGCTTTTACTTCCCTTGCTTTTGAGGTCAAATTCATAAAATCCTCTTTAAGTCCCAAGTCTTTGAGTTTAGTCCCTATGTATTCTTCTAAGTATTTTATTGTTTTGTGTCTTATACTCATGTCCTTAAAACATTTGAGTTAATTTGGGTATGTGATGATAGACAAGAGTCTAGTTTCATTCTTTTGCAGGTGGCTTCCCAGTTGTCTCACCACTATTTATTGAAGAGGCTTTTCGTTCTCCACTGTATGTTTTTGGCTCTTTTATGTCGAAAATCATTTGCCCATATAAATATGGGTTTACTGGTGGACTCTCAATGCTGTTCCACTGGTCCATGAGTCTGTTTTTCTGCCAATACCATACTGTTTTGATTACTATCGCTTTGTAGTATAATTAGAAGTCAGGCAGAGTGATGCGTGCAGCCCAGTTCTTTTTTCTCAGGATGGTTTTGGCAATTCGGAGTCTTTCCTGCTTTCATATTAATCTGATGATTTTTTGTACTATTTCATAAAAAAATGCCAATGGGATTTTGATGGGGATTGCATTAAATCTGTATAGTGCTTTAAGTGATAAGTTCATTTTAACTATGTTGATTGTTCAAGTACAAGAACAAAAAATATCTGTTTATTTCTTTGTATCTTCTTCTATTTCTTTTAATGGGGTCTTGTAGTTGTCATTATATAGATCCTTCACATGTTTTGTTAGATTTATTCCTAGGTATTTTATTTTATTTTATTTTTGTTGCAATTGCAAAAGAAATTATTTTTTTTCTACTTCTTTTTTTGACACTTCATTTCTTGAGTATAGGTATGTTATGGATGTTTGAACGTTGATTTTTGTATCCAGAATTTTTACTGTATTTTCTTATTATTTTTAGTAGTGTTCTTGTGGGGTTTAGGGTTTTCTATATAGAGAATCATGTCTTCTGCAGATAATGACAGTCTGACTTCTTCCTTTTCTATTTGGATGCTCTTTATATCTTTCTCTTGTCTGATTACACTCGCGAGGACCTCCAATATTATATTGAATACGGTGGCGATAGTGGACAGCCTTGCCTTGTTCCTGGCCTTAGAGGGAAGGTTTTTAGTTTTTCACCATTAAGTGTAATGTTGATTGTTTGTCTTATATAGCCTTTATTATGTTAAGATACTTTCCTTCTTTAGCGATTTCGTTCAGTGTTTTGATCATAAAATGATACTGTTTCTTGTCGAAGGCTTTCTCTGCATCTATTGATATAATCATATGATTCTTATTTTTTAATTTGTTTATGTGATGTATCACATTTGTCTATTTGCATGTTAAGTCATCCCTGTGCCCCTGGATGAAGCCTACTTGATTGAGGTGTATAATCTTTTTAATATGTTTCTGTATTCGGTTCGCTGGTATCTTATGTAGGATTTTTACATCTGTGTTCATGAGAGATACTGGTCTCTAGCTTGTGTGTGTGTGTGTGTGTGTGTGTGTGTGTGTGTGTGTGTGTATGTGTGTGTGTGTGTGTGTTATCATTACCAGGCTTTGGTATAAGGTTAATATTGGCCTCATAAAATGAATTGGGAAAATGTGCCTCCTCTTTGATATTTTGGAAGAGTTTGAGGAGAATAAGTATTAAATCTTATTTGAATGTTTGGTAGAATTCACTGGTGAAGCATTCTGGCCCTGTACTTTTACTTTATGGTAGGTTTTTGATGATTGTTTCAATTTCTATACTGCTGATTGGTCTATTTAGATTTTCCAATTCTTCTTCATTCAATATAGGAATATTGTATTATACTAAGTACTGGTCCATTTCTTCTAGGTTGTTAAATTTGGCGTCATACTTTTCCATAATATTCTTGTATGATCCTTTTTATTTCTGCAATGTCAGTAGTATTTTCCCTCTTTCATCCCTGATTTTATTTGTATCCTTTCTCTTTTTTCTTTAGTGAATCTAGCCAATGGTTTGTCAGTTTTATTAATCTTCC
>NW_006442113.1:68995-86668 GCF_000325575.1 Pteropus alecto | reverse complement strand
GTGTAGTTACCATGACAAATATGAAAAGGATAGTTATATATATACAGTCGTTCGTTTTCTTCTGCACGTGCCTTATCTCCATTCCCCTTTGGGAATTTGGATATTTGAATCCTCCCCTTTTCAGTCATTGTTATCTCAATTTGTCTTTATGTATGCTGAACGTTCATTACTATCTTGCTATAGCAATTCTCTTATTATTATTTAAGCTTATAATGCCCTGTTCTCAGTAATATTGCACTCCTCTCTTTCTATTTGCCTGATAGTCACTTTTCTCTTAATTATTGTGTGTTTTTGTTTATTTGTTTGTTTTTTGTTTTTGTCATTTTGTTTTAGGTGAGGTGATCCCTTTCAGTATTTCCTGTAGTGCAGGCCTCGTAATGGACAATGCCCTCAATTTTTGTATGTCTGGAAAGGACTTAATTTATCCTTCATATATAAAGGAGAGCTTAGCTGGATACCTTATTCTAGGCTTGTAGTTGCTTTAACTTAATAGTTTAAATATTTGATTCTATTCCTTTCTAGCTAGTAAGGTTTGTACTGAAAAGTCAGATGATAATTTTTATGGATTTTCCTTTATAAGTTACTGCTTTCTTCTCCCTGGCTGCCCTGAGAATTCTGTTTTTGTCTTTGATTTTTGACAATTTTAATACAATATGTCTTGATGAAGGCCTTTTCAGTTTGAAATAATTGGGCTTTCTATTGACTTCTTGAATTCTAAGCTCCAGCTCATTTCTTAGATTTGGAAATTCTTGTCAACTATTTGTCTCAAAATGCTTTCTAGTCTCTACTCCTTGTCCTCGCCTTCGGTAATGCCCATTATTCATATGTTTCCTCTCCTGATGGCATCAGCTAGTTTTTGAACTTCTCTTTCATTATTTTTCATTCTTAGCTTTCTCTCTTCTTCCTTCTATTTCTTGATTTCTGTGTTTGATATCACAGATCCTTTCCTTCATTTGCTCGACTCTATTCCCTAGCTTTTTATTTCATTATTTATTTCTTGCAGTGTGTTCTTCATCTCCAGAAGTTTTATTTGGTTCTTTCTGAGGATTTCAAACTCTTTGCTAAAGAACCCATTCTATTCATCTAGTTGTTTTTTTCAATTTCTGAAGTTATTAATATGATTCGTTTCTGATCTCATTTTTTTTTAGAAGTACCGTCCACAATTCTGTTATTTAAGTCACATATTTCTATGTCTGTAATCTTATTTTTTGTAGATTTTTCTCTTTCTTTCTGAGATGCCTTGTCACCTTAGGTGTTCATGGTGTTCAATGGAGTATTTCTCTGCCTTGGCGTTAATGGATGTGTATTCTCGTGTATTCTGCTGCACCCCCCGAAAGAAGATTTGTTATATAAAAGTCTCTCTTTAGACTGTTGCAAAAAAGGTGCTTTTCTTTTGGTTTCCAACAAGTGACATCTAAGCCTCTTGGCTCCCTCCTTTATATAAAGCTTTAATAATGCCTTTTTTTTTTTCTTGTAGATGTTTAATCATGCTCACTAACCCCAGTCTCTGTCCTTGTCAGTGTTGTGACAGTATCGGCAGCATTTGCCAACTTTCTCCTGTGGATCCATGGTGCTCAGCCTCGGAAGATGTGGGAGGAGGGGCCATCTGTGGCTCAGGGCTTTGGCTGGTAAAAATCAACTGCTGTTTCTCTGTCGCCCCACTTCTCTCCCTATTGCCCTGATGACTTGGCCCTTTTGCCAGCTGTGTGGAACTCACAGCTCTCCCAAATAGGGCTGTTCAAGGTACTCACCACACCCTCTCCTCTCCCTTTCCTCCTACAGTGAGCTCCAGGGGCTGCAAGAGGCAGCTTCTTTATTTCTCCCAGTTCACTACCCAACACCTGGGATTCTGACCTGTGGTAGCTCTTATGCGCAGTTCCAATGCTCAGAAGTGCTGGTGTAAAGTTTGGGTGTTTTTTGTTGAGTTTTAGATGTTCAGCTCATTGTTGTTTCAAGGGGAGTGATCTGGAGACATCTCTCACTGTGCTATGTTTATCCAAACTCTTAGAGTGTTTTATTGCCACTTTATCTTTTGGTTGGAGTACTTCATTTTTTTCCATTTGAGGTACTTGTTGATAGGAATGTAGTAATTAACTTTCTTTATCCCTGTTTTTGATACATGTTTTTTCTTCTTAAAATAGTCCCTTCAATATTTCCTGTAATACTGGTTTGGTGTTGATAAATAACTTTAGCTTATTTTTGTCTGGGATGCTCTTTACGTGTCCTTTGACTCTCAAAGCTTTGCTGAATAAAGTATTTTGGTTGTAGATACTGGCTTTTCATCACGTAGAATATTTTGTGCCAAGTCCTTCTGCCTTGCATTTTTTTTCCCAGAAATCAGCTGCCAGTCTCATCGGTGCTCCTTTGTAGGTAACTAGTTGCTTTTTTCTCACTGCTTTTAAGATTCTCTCTTTATTTTTAACCTTTGACATTTTAATTATGATGTGTCTTGGTGTGGGCCTCCTTTGGTTCATTCTTTTTTGGGAGGGGGGTCTTTCTGAGCTTCCTGGGTTGTATGTCTATTTCCTTCACCAGGTGTGGGAAGAGTTATTTCTTCCAATGTCTTTAGCTTCTTGTTTTCCTTTTGGTACCCCTATGACACAGATATTTTTATCTTTAATAGCATCCCATAGACTCCTTAAATTATTATAGCCTTGGCTTCCTTTTTCTTGCCATTCTGATTGAGTGTTCTCGGCTTCTCCATTCTGTGTATCAATGCTTCCTTCTTCTCTTTTATCCACTCTTTTGATTCTCTCTAACATATTCTTCATCTCAGATAATGTGTTCTTCATTTATGACTGGTTACCTTCTATAATTTTAATTTACATTTTTATGTTTTTTAATCTCTTTTTTTAAAGTTATCACTGAGTTCATCTACACTTCCCGTAAGTTCATTGAGCATCTTTATAACCAGTATTTTGAACTTTGCATCTGTTAGAGTGCTTGACTCCATTATTCCTTGATGTTTGTTCTGTTCTCTCATATGGTTTCTACTTCTTTGTCTTCCTATTTTGGCTGCTTTTTTTGTGTCTGTTTCTATATACTAAGCAGAGCTCCTAAGTCTCCCAGTCTTAGTGCGGTTTTGTGTTCTAGGTGTCCAGTGGCACAGTTCTGAGAGGGGTTCAGCTGCAGGCCAAGTTTAGCCCCAGCCTGTGCCCCTCCGAGGCCACCTGTTAAGATTCAGGAAACAATTCACAGATGCTATGCTTATAGTTGCCTCAAGAAACCATGCCCGGAACCAAAGTCAGCTGCCACCAGTGTGAGTCTTGGCATTGCTCAGGAAGGAGCACCAGATTTGCAGAAGACACAACTGAATGTGGCTTGGGTGACAGCTGCATAATATTGCATAGTGTGTGCTAAAACTTGTTGTTGTTCTCCAATGAAACAGAACCAATATTGTCTGTGTGTGTGTGTGTGTGTGTGTGTGTGTGTGTGTGTGTGTAACGAGTTTTTATTATAGGGAATTTGCTCACACAATTGTGGAGGCTAACAAGTTCTAAGATCTATATTCAATAAGCTGAAGACCCAAGATTGCTGATAGTATAGCTCCAGTCTGCATCCTAAGTTTTAAGATCCAGGACAGCCAATGGTATAAGTTCCAGTCTGAATGGTAGCCAGCTTGAGACCAAGAAAAAACTGATATTTGAATATGGTCCAAAAACAGGAAATAATCAACGTCTCAGCTCAAAGACAATTAGGCAGGAAGAGTTCCCCCTTACTCCCGGTAGAGTTAACATTTTTCTTCTACTCAGACCTTCAACTGATTATATGTCCTTCCCACATCAGGACAATCTGCTTCACTCAGTCTATCAATCTAAATGCTAATTGTATCCAGAAACATCTTCACAGACACACCCAGAATATTTGACCAAATATCTGGACACTCTTTGGCCCAGTCAAATTGACACATAAAATTAATCATCACAGCATGGATATACTATTACAATTCACTTAACTATTTACATATTGTGGACATTTTGATTCTTTCTAGATTTTTCATTACCATGAACTTACTGCAGGAAACTATACACAAACATAGACACACATGTACATATGTGTGAATGTTTATGTGTATGTATACATAATGTGTGTATATATATATGCATATACGCATGTGTATAAAGCAAACTTTTGTTTTACTTCCATAGAATAAATTTTAAAACATTGTGATTGAAGCTTAATTAAAGATATGTACATTTAAAAAAATTTAAATAGATATTGACAAATAAGTTTCAAAAACTTACAGCAATTCACAGATCCATAAGTCACTTTCTTACATTAAAATTTTAAATTGTTGTTTTGGTATTCTTAGGAGTAAAATTATACTTAATTTTTGGTTTAATTTGCATTTTTTAGGTTTTATTTACAGAGTCTTTTGCCATAATTTTCTTTTTCCATTTTGTTTAAAATACTTAAATATTCCTGTTTTCCTTTCCCCTATGACTTCTAAATTCCTGCCTTCTTTAGGATAATTCCCTCTCACTATAAAGTTATGCAAATATTCTTCCAATTTTGTTTAATATTTGTATTTTGGAAATTTAAATTCTGAATTCATCTGGAATTAATTTTTATATGGTATGAAGTAAGAATGAAGCCTTTTCACTCCAGATGAAAGTCAGTTATGTAAACATCTCTACTAAAATAAATCCTCCATATATTATTAAGTTGGAATAAAGCTTTCATCATATATAAAGCCTTAACATTCACTTGGCTCCATTTGTGAACTTTTTATTTTATTTCATTGACTTATTTGTTTTTTCCTGTGTCATGTCAATACCATTTTGAGTATAAAAAATTTATAGATATCTAGTGAGGTAAGTTTCCTAGCCAATATTTTTATTTTTCATAATTTACTTGACCAATATTTGGCTATTATTCTTTCATATAACTCACACAGAAGGGATGCTAATTAGAATTTCAATAATACTTCATAATTAACTAAGGGATTATTTACATTTTTGTATAACTTGAATACAGTATATCATCTCTCTAAGTGTTGTTTATATTCTTTAGTATGATTTTATAGATTTCTTCATTTTTTTTCTATACCATTTTTAGTGAAGTATATTACTAGATAATTTCCATATTAAAATGGTTATTGGTAACATAGATAAAACTATCGATTATATAACTGTTTTAAGTAGTTTCACTTCCTTAATCATAGAGTTTTTTAATGTTTCAATATTTTGCCACAGGAATATATTATTTTATAAATCACAGAAAGCTAGTGTTAAAGTTGATTTTTATCAAAAATAAAAATAATTTGCTTTTTTAGAAAAAATAAATTCAAGTGTAAATACAAGATTTGAGCTTCAAAATAAATAGAATCTCTAGCACTAACTGGAACCATTACTACTGACTTGACTTACTGATTATGCTTATATTATGTAGAGTCAGTTTTTCAGATTTTCAGCAATGGTGTCTTTAGTCAAATAAAAAGAAAGTAGATAATAGGGAAAAGAACAAAGAGAAACAGAGATAGTACAGACAAACTATCTAATGAAATCTAGGTCATATGAAGTACATGTAATTGTCACATCTACAGGAGAATATTTTAAGTTTGCATTGTAATTCATTGCCTGCTTCTTCATGATTAATGATACGCATTTGTATGATGGTAGACATGGAGCTAGAAGTTTAAATTGTTACTATCAAATAGAACAAAGTCAACAGGTTCTCTTGGGGAGTGAAAAGGAGATTTAGACTTATTTACCCTCTGCATAAATGGCAGACCAGTAGAGATAGACAAGACATTTTCCATTCTCCCATTATTTAAAATCATTGGTCACAATCATCATCATGTTCCTAGCAATTAATAAGAATAATCACATTACAATTAAAGAGGGAAAGAAATCTTTAGTTTACATTTGAGAGTATTATAAAGAAAAATCCCTTTGTAACTTTATATTTAATGAATTTACTTTAACTATATAGAATCTAAATAATTCTGGGTAATCCAAATATACAAGACCAAAAAATGTTAATGATTAAAATAACTCCATTTCTCACATATAAGCAAATGTTGGCCACTATTTTTATAAATTGGAAAACATCTGAGACAATAATTTCTGATGTGTATAATTATATCTCCTTTATCCTTTCCCCACTTATCCCTCAAGAATAGACAGACAAACAGAACTTTAAAAATCTCTTCTACGACAATAAGTTTGTAGTTTATATATTATATAACTCAAGTGGTAAGTTCATAGCAGTCTTATTTTATTCTGTGGTATGAATAATTATGACAAGCTCCTCAAGAAAACATCCACATTCTAATAACCAAAAAGTATTAATTTATCATTTATATCTACCCACAAAGCAAAGAATATCATAACCTTTGGCAACAATATATAATAAATAGAAGACACGCTGGTCAAAGTACAACTCTTGTTTGAGTCTTGGTCCTGCTTGCCTTTGGGAATTACTTGGATACATGAGTCCTTATGAATTATACCAGAGTAGTTTCTAAGTATGATCAGAAAAGCAGTTTATACCTTGGGAAACCAAAGTATTCAATGATGGGACAATTATTTTTAGAGTATTAACATCTTTATCAACTGTTATGTAGTTTTTGCCAACTGCACATTTTATTCCCATTGTTTCCATCAACTACATGACACTTATCTGAGCTGAAATTCTAATAGTCTTTATTCTCATATCCTCAGTATCTTGCTCCTAGTGATACCAAACATCCTTGAGACCCTTCACAGGAGCTGCAGATAATTTCAAAAATTTCTTTACTTCTTAAAAATCTCTCACAACAATTTAGAAGCTGGTAATTTCCTAGAAAGTTAAGTACAACCTAACAGAAATATCTATAAGCAAGCCCATCATAATTTCACATATAGGAAACTGATAAATGAATTAGAGATGTCCAAAAAGAGAACATACAAGATTTCACAGGGTGGCACCATATTGGTGAAATTCCAAAGGTTAGAATCTGTTTCTCATATTTGCAAATCTAGCAAATTAATTTGTCAGTCTACTTTGTGCTGATCAGGATCTCAGGGACAGAGTACATCTAACCAAACTTATAAGAGGCTAGTGTGAAAATTACATTTAAATAAATTCATTGCTAAAAGATTATCCATAAACTAGAGTTACCACATAATTTATTGTCCAAAGTGTGACATTTTTAAGATTTAAAAAATTGGAACTGTAAATAATTAAGCTAGGATAAGAGGTACACACTGTGACTGTCCAGACAAAATAGGACATATGGTCACTTTATTCATAACTTAAACAGTCGTCTCCATGGTCCAGTGCATAACCTACCTTGCATCAAGGTCTTCAGGAAACCAAAATAGTAATTTAAAAGTTGTGTGGTCAGTGTGCACTTAGAGTCAAAGGAGATGAATAGTTCTGTCCATGGATAAATCTAGTATAGTAGGACAGGCAAGTATAGTGCACCAGGATTTATTTGTTGATTGTAATATAAGCCTGTCCTTCAGGTCCAGTGTGTTTCCCTTTTTAGACATAATTTTTACTCTTCTTTGCTAGGTTCACTTTCCCTCATCTCTTCAGATTGGATGCAATTGGGTAGAATTCAGCTTTCTAGATTACAAAGAAATTCTAGTCTTGCTTCCCAAAAGAGATACCTTGGTTACCTGGACTTAAGTATTTTCCAAATTTCCTCAGCCACATCCACATCAACTATTTCTTAGTTTATAGCTACAGATCTTTAATCTCATTTATTAAGTATTAAAAATAAAATTACCTTCTGAAAATGAAACCAGAGAGAAGCAAATTCTTAAGCCTCCTGATTCCATCTTATGTACTGATAACAATATTTCTCTGTACTGATTTATATAAGATTATATTAAGTCCATATGAATTTATAGCTAAAATAAAACATATTATTAAATGAGATCAAAGTGTTTGTTGTGGCAATTTAGAATAAAGTAATTACCATCAAATTTACCACAATTTTGATCAGTGATAAGTAAAGAAGATATATAACAATTGGTTAAACAACTGAACTTATAATTGGAGGAAGCAAAACTTTGCTTCTATAAGATGTAGATGAGAATAACAGGTTTCATGAGAACTTAGTTTAGATACCAACAACAAGCAACCTGCAAGCATGTGCTTATAAGTGCATTTAAAAAGTAGTAAAGGTCAAATCAAATGCTATTTAGAAAACAGCACTTGTAAGACATTCTGGGAGAGGATTATAATAATAGAGGAGCAAGTCTTGTCCAAGAAACATTGGGGATATTAATTAAAAATGCAGTTGAAAGTGCCAGTTAGTAGAAAATTTTGCAAATGCATTCAGAGGAAAGAAAATGGAAATTGTTATCTCGGTCAAAGACACTAAAGCTTGGAGAAAAAGTAGAGTGACTGATTTCAGTATTCAGGAAGGTTGCACATATACTTACTGCTTTATTTAAGTAAATCATCTTTTGAAGACAGTTTTGAAGGCAATGCTACTATTCCATTGTATGCTCAGTCTAAAATGAATACTAATGAGTGTTTGTAACCTTAAAGACTAAAAGGCGAATTAAATAGTAATATTTAAAGACAGTGAAAACTCTGAGGCCAAGAGGAGTAAAGTTATATATATTTTTTGCTGTTGGCATTTTATTTTATTATTTGTTTCAGGTTTATACTTTTGAATGATAAAATTAAACATATAAGATGAGAAGTGGGAAGTGAACTTGACAAAGAAATATGTTTTGGAAGAATCTAAATATCTATACTCCTACTTTATCACTACCCACACTGAGGGATGGTAAAACAAAAGCCCTCATATATGTCTGCCTTTCTAAATCTCTCTTTGTCCTTTCTTTGTCCTATAATCCTTCTATTCAAAAGAAGTAGATTCAGTACCTTTCCTTACTCCTAATCTGGAGCAGTAAAACTTATATCCTGGCCTTCATACAGTAGAAGTAATTTTATGACCTCATGGAATAAAATACAATGGTCTTAGCCTGTTCTAATCAAAGTAGACTTGAGTTATGATGTAGTAATACGCAGCTCTAGAGTTTCAGTGGGTTAGCACATGAAGTATATTTCTTAAATGCATAAAGTCTATTGTAAGTCAGGTGACCCTGCAGTGAAACTGCCTTCCAGGAGACAACCCAGCAATGCAGGTCATTTCAATCCTGCACCTCTGCCATTTTAATTCAATACTCCAGGCTCACCACTGAACAAAAAGATTAAACAGAGGTATTTAACTGTCATTCTAGAACAGACATCTATTGTTCATGGTTCATTAGCCAGTAGTAGATGCATGGCCTCTCTAACTTCGAGGAGTTCGGTAGAGTATTGGTGTATACTAGAAACATCTACCAAGAGCTTCCCATGCTTTTTCTTTGATATGTTAAAGTAATTTAGAAAAATTTCTTTCTCTCCCCAAAGATTGATTTTCAAGCTTATTGTTTTCCTAGGAATGCAAATAAAAATTTAATTTGACTCTCGATGCTGAGAAATGACAAAGTTCTCCTGGTGAATGTATCTACCCTTCTCCTAAAACAGTGAAACTCAGTGCTCTAAAAGGCAGAAAATTCCTAGAGCCTAGTTGTAGAACATGTGCAAATACGTGAAAATGTTTCAAAAATATGATCCCATTTTGGGATGATATTAAAATATAATATTAGCCTTTTATAATACCTGGGAAACAATGTTCATTCTATGAGCAGAAAAATAGGCAAAAATTGGCTCAGTTTAGTAAAAGGTCTTATTATTATTAGAATGAATTAATTTAACTTCCTCATTGCAAAGTAAGCAAAGCCCTTCTATACAAATAATATATAAGTAAACAAAAATCCTCTTCAATCTCCTGTTGAAAAAATCCATTCAAAAGAGTAATTATGAATTAGAAATAAAGAAATAGCTCGTATCTAAGTACGGACTTCTGGATATGGGGCTTTTAGGTTGACTGTATCCAAATATGTGATACTCTTTGAAGAAGTCAGTATGGTTATCTCCTTTTGTTGAAAGCATTATTTATAAGCAATCAGGCAAAAATCTTCCAAAAATATGCTGAAATTCTTAATACAAGGAGTGTCATTTAATTCATTTAATGAAGGTTCAGGGAAACACTTTGAATGTTGTTAACATGAAAAGCAGTTTTTACTGCCAAATTTAATTGGGCCAAAGGAGATAAAACTGTTGAAGCATGGAAGCCAATAATTGTTTGTAATCCATAAAGAGTATTATGCACATGCAACACTTCTAGAGAAACTACTTGTCTGTAAAGGAACACAGTTACAACAAAATGTCCTACAAATATGTACTTTTTCATAGTCTACTTACCTACCGAAATAATTAATGCATCAGAGCCTCTGGGGAAATGGTGATAGCAATCCTTGCCCATGCCCACCTCTATAGCAAAAAATTTCAGGGGTCACATCTCAGCTCTAACCTCATACAGAAAGTGTCAGATTTAGTTTCGAAAAGCTTTATCTACATGCCAGGCAACCAAATCAGCAAGGGTCATCTATGCCATGGTAATGCTGGAAAAAGACCTGTTCCTAGGTCTTCCATTCTGACAAGTTTCCCAGAGGTATTCATTAGAACAATTGTTGAAATCATTCTTCTACTATTTGTAATTGACACAAGCTTAAGATCCAAGCAATAAGGCAAATTGTGTATGTATGAGATTAATCCATTCATGATTTTCATCTAGTAAATTTAATTGGGCATCTACTATGCACCAGGTATTGTTCATGGACACATGATGGAATTAAAACTAAAGGCCAGGCCAAAGCAGGCCACAAATTAACAATGTATACTTCATACAATAAGTGAATGAAAGTAAATAATTTATTGTCCAATACAAGTTAATTGTTTAGTTGGCAGACTTTGCTGGAATAGTAAGAATAGAAATGTTATAAAAATTAAACAAAATCAGTTTGCTATTCAGAGAAATTGACAGTGGGGATAGCTGTATATGACTTCCATGAAGCCATCTTGGGAGTCTTTATTCATACAGAGAAACTAATGATATCACTGAAACACCATGCAAAGAAAATTCTTCACAAATGTACAATGAGACATTAATAAGCCACGAAAACACCACATTTAGGAATAATAGAAAATGCCACACACTTGAAATGCTTTGGGAGACTATGGATTTAGGAGAGGTCTTCAGGAGAATTTACAGTAGTGGTGAACACTGATGCTTTCACTAACATATGCAAGGTCTTCATTCTTCATGACAGAAAAAAAAAGGCTTCCTGCAAATTTCGACTCTATTATTTCACCATTAACTACAGAAATTATATGAGTGCAGGATCATTGCCCAGATCCAACACCCAGTTGGCACCATTCCAAAACCGCAAGTAATTCTCAGGCCACTGAGGAGCCCTTAACTCTAAAAGACTGGAGATTATGCTTAATTAGTTTTATTTTGTCATCAGTGGACAATAGATAATAAAAGGTAATATTTATATCTGTCAGAGACAACCCACTGAAGAGCAGACTTCCTTGGAGTCCACATTCAGGTAATTCATCGAAGAGGAGTTATAAACTATAATTTGGTAGGAAGAAGGATATGTATTCATTTCACGGTCAGCCTGCATGCTTTACAGTTTCTTGTATTAATTTGGTTCACAAATACACAGCTTCATTTCCTCCCTCCCCCATCATCATCCTGAAGTGACCTTCACTGATCTCTGGGTGTGGTTTGAGTTTCTCATCACTTATTTTCTGTAACACTCATCCCTCAGTGAATGCTTATTTTCTGACAGGGGAATTTAAGTTTTCTGCTCATAGATATTGCACAGAAATGAGTCTTGTGTCTGTACTGCAGTCTGCTCTTTTGAATTTGGGCATAAACAAATATTCCCTAACAATCAGGACAAAAAGACAGAAGCAATAAGTCAGATATCCAGCTGTCTCAGGACTCCAGAAAAAGAATAATCCTGAAAGTAACCACTATATGAAATTTTTGAAATGACTGCTATTTTCTAACCTAATTCTTGTTCATTTTCTGGGTGTTTTAACCCACCCTCAAAATCTAATTAATCTTGTTTACTAGATTAAGGATGTATTTTATTAGCTATTTAAACCTTTTCTTCCTTCTCCAGATTCAGGGCACCTGAAGGGCAAGCAGAAACTTAATAAATCTGTTGACCACTGGAGCTTTAAAAAATTATCATGACTTGATAAAGGAGGGGGGGGGGGCTTTAACTGGCTCCCGTTGCTGTCATGAAGATCTGTACTTACAGAAAGTGTACATTAGGAAGTGAGAAAATGTGACTGGTCTGTAGCTAATGAGAGATTTAGATTTAGATTCCAAAATCACAGAATTCAATTAATGTTATGCAGTTGGGATGAGAAAAGAAAAAAAACAAAACAAAACAAAAACAACTGTCTACCCTTTCACCACTGTGAAATATCAAAAGATGGTCATGTGTGCCTCTCTGTTTACACCATCTGGAATAATTTTTACAAACCTGTTCCCTCCCTGTTCTCACTGACAACCTCTGAAATGTGTTTGGCATACCTAGGAAAAGACATCTATTTTTCAAGCTCTTCTTTCAATGGCTAGAAATACCTGTATTATATTTTATTCATTTTTATAAAATTCTGATTATATTCAGATATTCTTATCGTTTCTTTATGATTTTTCAATAGTTGATATGAATCTAGTATAGCCAACTCTTTCCAGGGAATAGATTTTAAAACTCTTGCATGTATTTTTAAGTAATCTAATCTGTTTGAGATTTATTTTTTTCTTAGTAACCATGTTCCTAGCTCAGTCTGGGATTTTGGACCTAAATAATGACTTCTAAGAAGATCATAAGGTGGATTTCTTTAGTAAAAACAGAAGAAATTCAAGTATTTAATTTCTAATTGTACTCAATAACACAAAAGTTGGGTATGTCTGGGATTCTAATCAATGTCCATACACTCTCACATTTTTTCCCAAACCTAATAATAAGAGTGGAACACAGATTTCCTAATGTGGGTGGTATAGTTGCTGCTG
The DNA here is from genome assembly GCF_000325575.1 of Pteropus alecto. NCBI lineage: Eukaryota > Metazoa > Chordata > Mammalia > Chiroptera > Pteropodidae > Pteropus > Pteropus alecto. The sequence goes on along the minus strand of NW_006442113.1, from coordinate 73,734 downwards.
TGCATGCTCTGGTCACATATGGCCTCTAAAGAAGAATGTGTGGGATGGAGGATGAATTTAAATGATTATGTCTCCTCTCAATGCCAGTCCTTTCATTTTCTGTGGCTGCAGCCAGCAACTCTGTGTCATCTTTAGGATCTTACTAAGCCTGATTATCATCTTCTTTCTCCTTTCCTCCATTGCTATGTCCCAGAGTAATTGGTTTTCCTACTAAGGCATTTTTCATTGATATAATGGGTATAATTTGGGAACCTTTGGTAGAAAGATTTGAAAGAGTCATTAACTTCATTTTGCTTCATTTTTTCCCAAGTCAAAGAGCCCCAGAGAGAACTGCTGTGGACAATAAAAGCATTTTAATTGACTGTCGTAAAGCTATATGTTTCAGACATCTTAGACAGAGGCTGAGCTCTCTCCTTGAGGATGGACAGATATAGAAATTCAACTATTATTTAAGGTTGGATTATCCCCAGCTGTGCCCAGGTCTATCATCCTTTCCTCCAATCTTCTGCCTTTGAGCATACCCTCCCTTGGCAGTTTAGAACCCTATTTTTACCTAGGAACTGAAGATTTCAAACTTCTGTTGTATTTTATATAATCATATTTGTTTGAGATTTATTTTTTCTTAGAAATTTTTAGCTCGAATAGTAATTGAAGAAGAGTCCACCTGAATAAGTAGTATTTTATCATTTGCCTAATAAATTCATGACTTTTTTTTATTGGGTTACACTGGTTACACTATTTACTAGATGTGTTACTTCCAGCATTTAGCTTAACTTATTTTGCTTATATATATATAATGAAGATAATAATAATACCAACTTCATTAGTATTATGATGATTACATGAGCTGCTAACTTTAAAATATTTAATATTTAAAATGTCTATGGTAGTCTCTCAATGTGTGTTAGTTATTGCTATTGTTACTATTAATAATAGGACTATTAAAATTTCTAAATTGCAAAATAAAAGTAAGGTTTCAGTGTACTGACTTTTTTGATGTTAACATAATCTATGAACATAAGTGTCCTATCTATATGAAAAATAAAACATGCACTAACATTTTGGGTTCTACACTTTTTGTAAAAGTAAGAAGATGAAAAAGGAGTTTTCTAAAGCTAGATCATAAGAGATGGGACATGAGACACTTCTATTTACAAGAAAAAGATGATAGACTAGTTAGAAAAATTTAGACTTAAAAGTTTTGTATAATTACCAAATGCATAGAATTGCATGAGATAAGAAAGAAAGCTGCATAGGTGTGTGTGTGTTTGCGTGTGCTTGTATATGTGTATGGTAGGCAAGTGTTAGCTAAGCATGAACAGGACAATAACTATTTTTTTTAATTTTATTTTTCAATTACAGTTGATATTTAATATTTTTGTATTACTTTCAGATAAATAGCATGGTGGTTACATATTTATATAATTTATAAAGTGATCCCCCAATTAGTCTAATACTCATTTGGCACTATACATAGTTATTATACTCTTATTAACTATATTTCTTATGCTGTACTTTACATTCTGTGGCTATTTTGTAACTGCCAATTTGTACTTCTTAATCCCTTCACATTTTTCATCTATTTCCTCAAACCCCCTCCCATCTGACAACCATCAAAATGTTCTCTATATCTGAGTCTGTTCTAGTTTTTTGTTCATTTGTCTGTTTGTTTTGTTCGACATGGATGGACCTAGAGGGTATTATGCTAAGAGAAATAAATCAAAGAGAGGATAATAACAATTGTCAGGTACTTTCATCTTTGATCTTGTTCCACAACAATGCTATGAGATTCTTGGTTATAGTTAAAGAATCTAAGATCTAAGTAAGCTAAGTAACTAAACACAAATCTTCTGAATATAGTATTCATAACTTCAAAGCTCAGTGTTCTTTTGACTCTACAGAAATTGCACCTATACTAGACAAATGGGATAGAAAAGAATATAATAGACGTGATCCCTTCCAATTTAGAAACGAAGACAATTTTGAAAAAGTAAGTAGAAGTTTTTAAACAACAAAAGGAGAACTTCTGTGTAGCTAAAAGCAATGATGGCCACCAAGTTACCAGTCTCCTATATCTTCTCAAAATAATACCAGATAACAAGATAAGAAATATAAACTTACAAAAAAACCAAGCCTACAGCATTACTTAAAGACATAGAATGCTAAAAATTCAAAGTAAGTGTAGTTAAAAAAATTAAAATCACCAAATTTCAGTGCAATCTCTCATGCTACCATCTTAACTCCTATCCTCCATCCACAAGGCAAAAGAAGAAAACACTGTGGGGAAGACAGAAGAGGGAGGCTAGGTAAAGGGCATACAACTGATCCAAAGTAATCTTCAGAAAGGCAAAGTCCCGCTTAAGTCTTAATTTCTAAAAAAGCATGTGAATTGATTAAAGCATAGATTACAGAAGAGGGTTATCAAACTACTTATGGTTTATGAGGACAGTCTTTGAAATGCATAGCTTCTAGAAGAGAAAAAAGTAAAGGAGAAAAATTACTTGACAATTAGGTGGAATAAAAGGAAAGAAAGCTAAAAGGGAAAATGTAGGGTCCTACAGGACAGAAGATAATAATAAAATAGGAGGATACAGACCCCATCCAACCCCAACCAAAAAAAAAATAATAAATAAATAAATCTGCTTGAAAAGTCTGGAGTTTGTTACGCTGAGAGAAATGACATCACTAAACTAGGAATTTTGTGAAATACTCTAATGCTGCTGTGGAGTAGAAAAAGTAATTTTCCCATCTACTTTTCAAATTTCTTCTGGCTGGAATCAAATTAACATGAGAGAGAGTAACAGGAAAATATGATGCAATATATACATACAGGGGTTCCACAAGAATGAGACTTGAGGACAGATTAGGCAGTTAAGACTTATATGCCATCTTGAGCTAAGGAGAGTGTCCTTCAAAGAACAAGAAGGCATTTCACATGGAGATGGAAAGCAAATGTTTTCTGGGCCAACTTTAACAATGGGACACAGAGAACATTTTTTCCTCACCTTTATTGAAATATAATAGACAATTAGTTGCTCATATTTACAGTGTACAATTCAATGAGGGTTTTTTTTTCAATTACAGTTGGCATACAATAATATATTAGCTTCACTTGTACAACATAGTGGTTAAAGATCTTTATAACTCACAAAGTGATCAGCCCACTAAATCTAGTACCCTCTGCCCCTTACATATTTATTACATTATTAACTATTTTCCTTATGTTACGCTTTATGTCATAATGCCTATTTTGTAACTATCCATTTGTACTTCTTAATCCCTTTGCACTTTTTCACCATCCCCCAATCCCCTCCCCCATCTAGTAACCCTCAAAATATTCTCTGTATCTATGAGCTTATATCCATTTTTGTTGTTGTTGTTTACTTTGTTCTTTAGATTCCACATGTACATGAAATCTTGTGATATTTATCTTTCTCTATTTAGTCCATTTCATTCAGTGCAATATTCTCTAGGTCCATCAAGGTGATATTTTTGTCTATCTTCTTTCTTTTAGTCTATGTGTGTCTTTTAATCTGAAATGAGTCTCTTGTAGGCAGTATATGTAAGAGTCTTGTTTTCTTATCCATTCAACTACTATATCTTTTAGCTGGAGCACTTAATTCTTTTCCATTTGAGGTACTTGTTGATAGGAATGTAGTTATTACCATTCTTTATTCCTGTTTTTGATACGTGTTATATATACTTTTTTCTTCTTAAAGTAGTCCCTTCAACATTTTCTGTAATATTGGTTTGGTGTCAATAAATAACTTTAGCTTATTTTTGTCTGGGAAGCTCTTTATCTGTCCTTCAACTCAAAATGATAGCTTTGCTGGATAAAGTATTCTTTGTTGTAGATCCTGGGTTTTCATCACATTGAAAATTTTGTGCCAAGCTTTCTGTCCTGCCTAGTTTCTTTTGAGAAATCAGCTGCCAGTCTTATGGGTGCTCCCTTGTAGGGAACTAACTGCTTTTCTCTTGCTGCTTTTAAGATTCTTTCTTTGCATTTAACCTATGGCATTTTTATTATGATATGTCTTGACGTGGGTCTCTTTAGTTTCCTTTTTCATGGAACTCTCTGAGCTTCCTGGGGTTGTACGTCTACTTCTTTCACCAGGTTAGGGAAGTTTTCCATTATTATATCTTCAAATAGCTCTTCAGTTTCTTGATTTCCTTCAGGTACCCCTATGACATGGATATTTTTACATTTAATAGTGTCCCATATGCTCCTTAAATTATCATTATAGTCTTGATTTCTTTTTTCTTTCTGGTTTGATTGAGAGTCCTTGGCTTCTCCATCCTTTATATTGGTGGTTTGATCTTCTTCTTTATCCACTCTGTTTATTCCCTCTAACATACTCTTCATCTCACATAATGAGTTCTTCATTTATGACTGGTTCCTTTTTATCATTTTCATTTCTATTTTTATGTTTTCTTATCTCTTCGTTAAAGTTCTCACTGAATTCATCTACTTCCCATAAGTTCATTGAGCATCTTTATAACCAGTGTTTTGAACACTGTTATCTGTTGGATTACTTGACTCCATTATATCTGGATCTCTGTTCTTTTATTTCACATGGTTTCTGCTTCTTTGTCATCCCATTTTGGCTGCCTTTCTGTGTCTGTTTCTATGTACTAATCAAAGCTCCTAAGTTTCTGGTCTTATTAGAGTGGCTTTGTGTAGTAGGTGTTTAGCCCTAGCCTGTACCCCTCGGGGGCCACCTGTGAAGATTCTGCACGCA
>NW_006442113.1:45979-61303 GCF_000325575.1 Pteropus alecto | reverse complement strand
GAGAACTGGAGAACAACTGTAAAAAAAGAAGCTGGAAGAACCACAAATACATGGAGATTAAACAACATGTTACTAAAGAATGACTGGGTCAGAGAAGAAATTTAAAAAAGAGGTCAAGAGATATATAGAAATGAATGACAATGATAATACAACATATCAAAACTTTTGGGACATGGCAAAAGGGGTCATAAGAGGAAAGTTCATATCATTACAGGCCTACCTCCAAAAACAAGAATGAGCCCAAATAAACAACCTAACGCTTCACCTAGAAAACTAGAAAAGGAAGAACAAATGAAGTCTAACGTCATCAGAAGAAAAGAAATAATAACAATTAGAAGAAATAAATGAAGTTGAAAAAAATAGAAAACACAAATGCAACAAAAAGCTGTTTCCCTGAGAAGGTTAATAAAATTGAAGAACGCCTGGCTACACTCACTAAAGAAAAAAGAGAACAGACACAAATAAACAAAATCAGGGATGAACAAGGGGATTTTCTGACTGACATCCCAGAAATAAAAAGGATCATACAAGAATACTATGAAAAAGTATATAACACCAAATTTAATAACCTAGAAGAAATGGACCAATACTTAGAAAAATACAATATTCCTAGACTGAATCAAGAACTAGAAAATCTAAATAGACCGATTAGCAGTATGGAAATTGAAACAATCATCAAAAATCTACGAAAAAGCAAAATTTCAGGACCAGATGACTTCACCAGTGAATTCTACTAAACATTCAAAGAAAATTTAATACCTATTCTCCTCAAACTCTTTCAAAAAATCAAAGAGGAATCAATACTTGCCATCTCATTGTATGAGGCCAATATTAGACTGATACAAAAACCTGGTAAACATCACACAAAAAAGAAAACTATAGACCGATATCTCTCATGAACACAGATGCAAAAATCCTAAATAAGATACCAGTGAACCGAATACAACAACATATTAAAAAGATTATACATCACAATCAAGTGGACTTCATCCCAAAGGTGCAGGGATTGTTCAACATACAGAAATCAACTAATGTGATACACCATATAAACAAATTAAAAAATAATCTTATGATCATATTACTAGATGTAGAAAACTCCTTTGATGAAATGCACCATCCATTTATAATCAAAACTCTTAACAAAATCGGTACAGAGAGAAAGTACCTTAACATAATAAAGACCATAAATGACAAACCCTCAGCCAACATTATACTTAATGGTGAAAAAGTAAAAACCTATCTTCTAAGTTCAGGAACAGGGCAAGGCTGTTCTTTTTTTCACCACTCTTATTCAATATAACATTGGAGGTCCTAGAGAGTTCAATCAGACAAAAGAAAGATATAAAAGGCATCCAAATAGGAAATGGAGTCAAAATGTCACTATTTTCGGATGACATGATTCTCTATATAGAAAACCCTAAAGACTCCACAAGAACACTACTAAAAACAATAGCAAATACAGTAAAGTTTCTGGATACAAAATCAACATCCAAAAATCCATAGCATTTCCATATTGTAATAATGGAATGTCAGAAAAAGAAATGGAAAAAAAAAAATAATTCCTTTTGCAATTGCAACAAAAACAATAAAATACCTAGGAATAAATTTAATGGAACATGTGAAAGACCTATGTAATGAAAACTACAAGACCCTATTAAAAGAAATCAAAGAAGAGACAAAGAAATAGAAAGTTATTCCATGTTCTTGTATTGGAAGAATCGACATAGTTAAAATGAACATATTACCGAAAGCATTATACAGATTTAGTGCAATTCCCATCAAAATCTCATTGGCATTTTTTTTTAAGAAATAGAACAAAAATCATCAAATTTGTATGAAAGCACAAAAGACCCCAAATTGCCAATGCAATCCTGAGAAAAAAGAATGAGGCTGGATGCATCGCTCTGCTCAACTTCGAATTATACTGCAAAGCGACAGTAATCCAAACGGCATGGTATTGGCAGCAAAACAGATAAACGGACCAGTGGAATAGAATTTAGAGCCTAGAAGTAAACTCATATTTACATGGGAAAAGAATTTTCGACAAAATAGGCAAAAACATACCGTGGAGAAAAGAAATCCTCTTCAAAAATAGTGCTGGGAAAACTGGAAAGCCAACTGCAGAAAAAATGAAAGTAGATTGTTGTCTATCACCACACACCAAACTTAACTTGAAATGGATTAAGGGCCTAAATATAAGACCTGAAACAATAAAATTCCTAGAAGAAACCATAGGAACTAAACTCAAGGACTTTGGACTTAAAGAGGATTTTATGAATTTGACCTCAAAAGCAAGGGAAGTAAAAGGTCAAATAAATGAATGAGACTACATCAAACTAAAAAGCTTCTGCTCAGCAAAAGAAATTGTCAACAAGGTAAAGAGACAACCATCTGAATGAGAAAATATATTTGCAAGTAGAGCCTCAAATAGGGCCTAATATCCAAAATAAACAAATAACACATCGCTTAACTTAATAACAACAAAAAATAAACAAACGATCCAATCAAAAAATAGGCAGAGGACCTGCACAGATACTTCTCCCTAGAGGACATACAAATGGCCAACAAATATTTGAAAAGATGCTGGTCATCGCTAGCTATTAGGGAAATGCAAATCAAAACCACAATGAGATACCATCTCACACCTATTAGAATAGCTATAATCAACAGGACAAATAATAACAAATGTTGGAGAGGATGTGGAGAAATATGAATTCTCATACACTGCTGGTGGGACTGCAAATTGTTATAGCCACTCTGGAAAACAGAATGGAGGTTCCTTGAAAACTAAGAATTGGTCTACCATATGATCCAGCAATCCCTCTCCTGGGTATTTACCCAAAGACTTGGAAACATATATTTGAAGAGATATTTGCACTCTGAATTTCATAGCTGCATTATTCACAGTGGCCAAGGCATGGAAGCAACTAAAGTGCTCTAAAATACATGATTGGCTAAAGAAGCTATGGTACATATATCCAATGGAATATTACTGAGCCATAAGGAGAGATGAAATGCTGCCATTTGCAACAACATGGATTGACCTCAAGATAATCATACTAAGTGAAATAAACCAGACAGAAAAAGTTGAAAATCACATGATATCACTTATATGTGGGATATAAACCTAAAAGCAACAAATGAACAGTAGAAAAAAACAGAGACTCATAGACATGGACTATTGACTAGTGGTTACCAGAGGGTAGGGTATTGGGAGCTTGGGGGAGGTAGATACAATAAAGGGGGTCAAATAAAGGGGTTAGGGGAGGATGAAGTGGTTAAAGAAGATCAAATATATGGATCAAATATAAGAGAACTGTACTTTGGGTGGTAAACACAATAGAATATACAGATGTCAAATTATAATGTACACCTGAAAATTATATAATTGTATTAGTCAATCTTACCCCAATAAACTTAACTTATAAGATGGTAAGAAAAAAAAGTAGAAAACATAGACAAAGTCCACAGGTTCTGTATGGATTCTTATAACAGAGTGGTTCTTAACGTGTTTAAGTGCTAAAAGAAGCCATTTGACAGTCATTGTAAGATAAAGGGAAAAGGAAAAGAGAGGAGGAAAGTAGGAATAGAGGGTAGAAGAGGGGCAGTGAGGACATCTGTTATCAGGGGCAGAACGATCTGAGCAGAACATGGGACAGTGATAAGCAGTAATGTCAGGTCATTTCATTCCAGTGAAGGAATCTACTGTTGGTTCAGCTAACTGTATTTTCACATGGTCTAGCAAGGTCTATTTTCTTTTTGAAAGCCTCTCACAGCAATGATCAAGCTGTTTGCAAATATTTTCTGTTCTGATCCCTCTGCCAGGCAATGTTGCTTAAAGCAAATCTCTGTGAATTTGGAAGACTGCCTGGCCTTGATAACTTTTCCCCTCTCTGTTTTCTTCTTCCTATTCCTAAAGGTGAGATTGTAGCATTTGAAATAGGAGGACAATTAAATTTTGTGTTCCAATAGTCTATCATGGAAGAAAACTGCACTGTTTTACAAGCACAGGCTAAGCTATGGAAGGGAGGAGGATAATGGGGCTTATCGTCACTACAAGTCAAATCCTGAGCATTTGCCTCTGAGTAAGAGGTTAAGTAGCTTGCACAAGGTCTTCCAGCTACCTGAACATGCAACTCCCAGGACCCACTTGCTATCTTATCAGTAATTCCATTACCCCCTCCTTTATATACATGACAATCCTATAACATGTAATTCCTCTTATTTATTTATTCATGTTTTGGTGACTTTTTTAGAATTCTCAAAGCTTTGTGCTGGTGTTGGATCTTACAGAATTTTTCTGGTTGTGTGTCTAAGGAGCCCATTCATAATTTTCCATCACGGGCTGGGTAGGGAGCAAGAGGACACTTAGGTAGTGTTTAGCCCCCACCTCTCTCTTTTCCTCTTCAACCAGAGTACATTTGGATTTCAGGCTATCTATCATATGAAAAAACAGCTTCATTTTCCTCTAAGGCCTCTTGTCTGCCAAGTTAAAAATTTTTTTGGAATCTATAACTTGGAATAGAATTGCTGGATTTTAGGGTTAAGTGTATATGTAATTTGACTGAAATTTTCAGATCACTCTCCAGAGTGATGACACAGAACATGCTCACAACAGCTATACATGAGGGTTGCTATATTACCACCTCTCTGCCAGTATTTGATACCATCAAACTCTAAATGATGACAGTCAACAGGCATAGGCAATATCTCACTGGCTTTTCATTCATATTTCTCTGATTATCTATGATTTTTAACTTCCTTTTATTTACTTATAAGACTTTAAGTTTTTTTATTCTATATGTTGTCTGCTCATATAAGTTACCCATTTTAAAAACTAAGATTAATGCCATTTTCTGGTTGTTATACAGGAACTCCTTATACAATCTGAAGCATTCCTCAGTTTTAGACATTGCCACTATCTCCTCCTATGTGAAACCTATCTGGTAATTTTAGCTATGATGAGTCTCGCTGAACAGAAATTCTTAATTTTGAGGTAATCAAATTCATTAGTTTTTTACTTCATGGTGTATGTTTTTGAGAGTTTTGTTTATTCTATCTACTCACCCACAGGTGGTTAAGATCTTCTCCTATACTGTTTTTAATTAGCTTGATAGTTTTACTTTCTCTCTTACATCTCTACTGTTCCAAATATTGATCATAAGCAAATACTCTGAAGAAAGAGAGCATATTCTGTTGGAAAAGCAAGTGAAATAATGACATTTCTCCATCCCAAACTGTCAATGGCTTCCCAGTTTAAAGAAAGAGCCAACATCCATCATGGTTGCTGCTCACCTCTTACCAATCTGAGTATGCCTTCCACTTCTCTCTCTCACTTATTCTGCTCCAGCTACATTGGCCTCCTCTACAATCTTCAGATACATTAGGTTGTTCTGTACTCCTGGAATGTTCTTCCTGTATAGAGTGCCTCTTCTGCATAGAGTACCTGCACAGAGTATATATATCTGCATAGATGACCTCTTCACTCCCTTCAAGTGTTTGCTCAGAAGTCATTCCCTCCCCAAGTCAATTAAGCTTGTTCTGACTTACAATGTTTTTTTTCTGTTTCTCCATACCACTCATCATTTCATAATATAATATATAATTAACTTATTTGTTATACATATAGTTTCTTATCTATTTTCTGCCACTAGAATGTTAGCTCCATGGGAGCTAGGGATTTTGTTTTTACCTAGATATAAACTGGGGCCTAGATCACTCCATGTCTGACCCAGTGAAGCTCTTTATCACCATTTTATGAATGATGAGTTAAGTGACTCCCTCCCAGTGAATGGTGACGGTAGCTGCCATTTCCTCTCTCCAGAGGCAGTTCTAGTATCAGCTTCTGACAGCATGGCTAGTGCTGTTCCCACAGAGCATAATTTGGGACATTATCTTTGACCAGGTGGCTTCCAAGTCCCATCTAGAGTTTCTGAGAGCTATACAATATCCTTTTACATAATTTCCTTAATTTAATCAGACTTTGTTGGTGTAGTTTATACCACTTATTAAAGGGGTACAAATATACACTTGAAATAATTCAGAAATAAAATGTCATTTAACTCAGTTTTTATTTAAAATTCTTATTTAATTCATTAAACCGAAAATGGAAAATGGTCCAATTTCCCCGAAAGTGGACAGTGCCTTGGAGTAGTATGGTAGATTGTCAAAGATGGTCATAACACATTGTCTTCTGCTCTTTTGCAAAGTAAAATTTCTACTCCTATGAAGTTATGGAGTCTTTCCCTCTCCCTTGAGTATGGACTAACACTGGGATTTGCTATAACTAATAGGATGCAATGCAAGTGATGCTATGCCAGTGGCAGGCTTAGGCCTTGAGAGACTTTGCAACTTCCATGATTACTCTCTTAGAATGCTGCAATAAGACTATCACATAAAGGAGCTGATCTATTCTGTTTGAGAGTGAGAACCAGGGCGCTTCTGCTGATAACTAGAATGAAAGGCCAGACATATGAGTGGAGATCCTTGTAGCCCAGCCAATGCTCTAGCTGACAGCAGTTGTATGAGTGAGCTCAGGTGAAATCAACAGAGATTGTCCAACAAATCCACGGAATACTGCGAAATAATAATTTGTTTTTATTTAAAATCACTAAATTTGGTGGTGGTATTGAAGAGGGTGAGAGTACGCCACCCCAAATATGCCATTTTGGAATAAGGATTATTTTGAGCTGAGACATTTGAAAATGAACAGTTACAGAAAGAAGTCTCTCAGAATGTCCCTTATCTGGATAAAAGCAGAACCTACTAAAAGAACTGAAAAGAACTCAGTTGTCATAATTCTCTCCCTAGGACCAGGAGAAAAGAAGTCAGCACCACACCCAAAATGACATTATCTCAAGACTATCATATCTCCCATCTATTCTCCAAACGAACCATTATATCTTTCTAAAAGGCATTTGTTTTCCTCTAAGTGCTTTTTCTTGTCCTCTCTTTCACCTATTAAGGTGACAAATAAGCTCCAATTCTAACCACCTCTTTGAGTTACTCATCACTATGTACTCCTGGGTATATGCCACATTGCACATATAAATAAACTTTTTTTCTTGCTAACCTATCTTTTGTTAGCTTAATTCATAGACCTCCAGGTACTGAGCCTGAGAGGATAGAGGAAATTCTTTTTTCCTCCTCTACATTATCCAGTAATAGATAAGTGATATAAGTAGAAATACTACTTATAAGAGCCAGAGCCAGTGTATTTTTAAAAAAATATTTTTGAGACAAACAGGTATAAATTGTCCCTGGTCAGCTGAGTCATATGGTGTTGGCAGGCAGATTCAGCTGAAATTCTGCAAACATAATAATGGTTAGACAGTTTTTGCTCACTGCGGGCAAATTATCTATTTTATTATCTAAATTTTAAACCTTTAAATATGCTTCCCAAAAAAGATATCTGGCTGAGAAAAATATCACAAAAGAAAAATGAACAGGAAGCATAACATAAAAAAAAAAAGAGTGATTTTCTCAACAAACCAGAATATTAAGTATTGAACAAGACATTTTAAATTAAACCATGAGAAAGTGACATTTGAGTATATACTTGAAGGCAGTGAGCCAGTCTGGATGTAGTTATCTGAGACTAGAGTGTACCAGATGGAGAGGTTAGCCAGTTCAAAAGACTCAATGTGCAAATGCACCTGTCATATCCTTAGTATGATTGCCTTATGATATCCATTTATGTTAAATACACTGTGGAATGACACAAAGATAAGGTTACTTTAATAAATTTCTTACTTTTAATATGAAAAGGTACAAAATTTTGACTGATAGAAAACCAGCTTCTCTCTCACTTCTAATAAATAAATGTTAAATATTTAAAGAACATCAGGTTAAATATTTGTTAGCCTAGAATCTAATTATAATGTTTTTAACTCTAATCTCTTTCCCCATGACCAACCAAGTCTCTGGGAGTCTAGCTCACATCTCTTGTTCTGTGACCCTGCCAATTTGGAAGCAGGTAAAACTAATCAACATCACATGCAACTGGAATCTCAAAAAATCAATTTACTCTGAATTATCTGGGATTTAAGGGCTGTTGTTGCATCTCCTAAAAAAAAAAAGTTTTAGTGTACTACTTTGTCTTCTAAGAAATAATATTTATTTGCTGTAATAAATAATCCAGTAGAACTCTGAACATAACTTCTTGTTCACTACTAGACACACATTTAGGTTATTTTAAGACCTTATTCTTCTAATATTTAATTAATGATTAATATGTCTAAAAACCTATGTAATGGTTTTTAAAAAGAAATTATCTTCATTTGAATTTCTTTGATGATTAGTGATATTGAGCATCTTTTCATGTCTATTGACCATCTGCATGTCCTCTTTGAAGAAATGTCTATTCAGATTCTCTGCTCATGCTGTTGAATTGTATGAGTTCTTTGTAAGTTTTGGATATTAACTCCTTATCAGATGTATCATTGAGAAATATCTTCTATTCAGTAGGTCATCTTTTTGTTTTGTTGGTGCTTTCCTTTGCTGTGCAAAATCTTTTTAGTTTGATGCAGTCTCATTTATTTTTTTCTTTTGTTTTCCTTGTCCAAAGAGATATATCAGGAAAAAAAAATATTACTAAGAGCAATGTCAGAGTGTTCGCTATGTTTCTTCTCAGAGTTTTATGGTTTGGGGTTTTATATTTAAGTTTTTAATCCATTTTGAGTTTATTCCTATATATGATGTAAGAAAATGGTCTAGTTTGTTTTTCTTTTGCATGTTACCTGCCAATTTTCCCAATATCATTTATTGAATAAGACTGTCTTTACACTATTGTAGATTCTTGCCTCTTTTGTTGAAGATCAAATGACTACATAAGCAGATATTATTTCTAGGATCCCTATTCTGTTCCATTGATCTAGGTGTCTGTTTTTATGCCAGTATCATGCTGTTTTAATTACTATAGCTTTGTAGTATAATTTGATATCATGTAAAGTTATATCTCCAACTTTGTTCTTTTTTCTCAGGATTATCATGGCTAGCTGGGATCTCTTATAACTCTATGTAATTTTTAGAATTATTTATTCTAGTTCTATAACAAATGGCATTGGTATTTTGATAGGGATTGCATTGAATCTATAGATTGCTTTGGGTCTTATACATTTTAAGGATGTTAATTCTTCTTATCCAGGGGCACAGTATATGCTTCGGATCTTTCTTCAGTGTCTTATAATTTTCTGAGTACAGGGATTTTACCTCCTTGGCTAAGTTTATTCCTACCATAATGAGATATCACCTTATACCTGTCAGAATGGCTATCATCAATAAAACAATAAACATCAAGTATTGACGATTTGGGTGGGAGGAGGGAACTCTTGTGCACTGGAGGAGCAATTACAAATTAGTGCAGCCTCTATGAAAAATAGTTTGAAAGTTTTTCAAAATATTAAAAATTGAACTACCTTATGACCTAGGAATTCTACTTCTGGGTACTTAACTGAAGAAATCCAAAACACTAATTCAAAAAGGTATGTGCACACCTATGTTCACTGCAGTGCCACTTACAATAACCAAGATATGGAAGCAACCTAAGTGCTCATCAATAGATGATTGGACAAAGAAGTCTTGGTATGTATATACAATGGAATATTGCTTGTCCATAAAAAAGAAATCTTATCATTTACAACAACATGGATGGACCTAGAGGGCATTATGCTTTCAATGACCTCCTCTAATAAAGATTCTCATCTAGCAGTCTATAGAATGTCCCACATGCTTGCTTTGTCTGATTGTTTCTTCATGGTGTAATTTAACTTGTCCTCTTCCAGTATGTGATATAGACAAAGCATTAGATCTAGAAGCTTAAGTGATGCTGTGTACTTTATATTGCATGATATCAACAAGTCCATATTTTTAGGTTGTCTCACTATTAGTGAATGGTAGGTTGATCACTTGGTTAAGATAGAGACATATCAGTTTCTCCATTGTGAAAATACACTTTTTTTCCCTTCATAATTTGTAAATAATTTGTGGATTAACACTTCGATTAACACCATGCAAATATTCTGTTCCCTAGTAGCTTTAATCTCATAGTCTTACTATCTACTGATGATCCTTCCTGAATTATATATTACATTGGGGATTGCAAAATGGTGGTTTTATAATTTCATATTCCTTTTACACTTACTAGCTGGAATACTTTTCAAAGAAGAATTTTCCTCTCTCTTTCTATCTCTTCATATTATTATGAACTCATGGATTTTTATTTATTATTTTTGCTCAAATAAATTACTATTATTTAATTTTTTGATGCTCAAATTGTCCCACTTTTGGCTAGTGGATGCCCTTTCAAGCCACCTTCTATATCCTTTGACATGATCCCACTAGTCTTTGAGCATTTTCTAGTTTTTTAATACAGTGAAATGTTCTTGGGCTCACTTTGCATTTTCCTGCCCCAGATCTAAAAGCTGCCATCTGTATAAAGATAATTCCAGGATGGAGAAATATCAAGTTTAAAGCCCTGAGGTATAACCAAGCTAATCATGTGAGATAAGTGGAAAGGAGAGCAGTGTGACTGTAATAGTTAGTGAAAGGAGAGGAGTAAGAGATGAGGTCAGATCTTGTAGGATCTCATAGGTTAAAGTAAAAGTTTCAAATTTCACTTTCAATGAATGGGAAGCTACTAGAATGTTTTGAATATAAGAATAACTTTATTTAACTTACTTTTAATGTGATCTTTCTGGCTTCTTTGTTGAGACTAGAACAGAGAGTAGGGATAGAAGCAGAGACACAAGTTAGAAATATGTTTTATTTTTTTAGACGAAAGATGAGGTGGCTTTGACTAGGTAGACTAATCAAAGCATGAGATATGTTCAATTCTTAATACATTTTGAGGCTAGAGCAAAGATGTTGTGAGTTGTGGGAGAAAGAAAAAAACTAAGAAAGATGTTTATAAAAATTACAACAACTAAAAGTAAAATTAAATAAATAGTTATATAAAAGATCAAATGTTTAACGTGAATCAAACTGAATTATTTGGGAGAAGAATTAGGCAACATATTATTTACAGCCCTGTGATATAAAAAGAAATATTATATTTGGTCTTTGTTCCTGTTTCCTGTAACACAGCTCCTGAAACCCTTGGAATCTCCTAAGTGATGTCTTTTGCATGCTAAATGGGATGACTGGTGGCTGGAACCCATAGATAGCTTCATGGTGGGAGCTAGTCACCAGAAAGACCAAATCGTGATTAGACAGCTGAAACTTTCAGCTCCACCACTCCCATCCTCTTCCCCCACCTTAATCTCTGAGGAGAAGAGGAACTGAAGATGGCGATAATCACCAGTGGTCAATGGTTTAGTTAATTATGCCTCTTTAATGAACCTTCCATAAAAAACCTCTAAAACAATGCAGTTTGGAGTTTGGAGAATTTCCAGGTTGGTGAACACATCAAGGGTACTAGGAAGGTGTGTCTTAAGAGGGCATGGAAGCTCCATGCTCTTTATCCCGCATCTTGCTACATGTATGTATCTCTTCCATTTGGCTCTTCCTGAGTTGTCATCTTTATAATAAACTTGTAATAGTAAGTATAGTACTTTTCTGAGTTCTGTGAGTTGTTCTAGCAAATTACTGAACCTGAAGTGGGGAGGGGGTGGTTCATAAGAATCTCCAATTTGTAGCCATGTCAGACAGACGTATAAGTAATTTGGTGATCAGTATTTGCAACTGGTGTCTGAGATGGGGGCAGTCTTATGAGACTGAGCCCTTAAATTATGAGGTCTGCACTAACTCTGTGTAGTTAGTTCCAGAACTGAATTGACTGTTGGACACCAAGTTGGTGTCAGTAGTTGAAGAAATGGTGTTGGAAAAGACACCACGATATTTGATGTCATAAGGGGGGGAAAAATCTCTCATTTAATGTTAGAAGTGTTGTGAGTAAAAGCTCTTCAAAATCCCAAAGTATGGAATTGATCATTCCTTTTTTAAAACATAAGTTCAGGCTTCTAATGATAGGTAATGCAGTGGAAGTTTGCGAATTTGAAGTTCTTTGTTTCCAATCTAAGTGGTCTCTTGTGTCTGTCTCTGCAACTCAACTTTGGTTCAAATTAACATTCGCCTGTTCAAATTTGACATGTATGACAAAATTTCCAATTCAGTTGTTTAACATTTTTAAGAAATATAAAATACATAAAGAATACAAATCACAGGTTTTCAGTTCAAGTAATAATCACAATATAAACTACCATCCAGATCAAGAACTAGAATATTATAAGCACTTCACAAGTGATTTTTGTGCCACCTCCCAGGTGCTAACCCAACTCCCCTCACTAGAGGTATCTTAATTCCACTATTTTAATTCTCAATTTCATTGACTAATTAAGCCTGTGTTAAAATGTTATATAAATTGAATCACGCATTATGTACTCTTTTATGTCTGAATTTTTTTGCCTAACTATATTTATGTGAATGATTCATCAATATTATTGCACATAGCAGTAGTTCGTTAATTTTATTTCTATATTTTGTATAAATATATTCCATTCATTTATCCATTCTACTGATGGATATCTGAGCTATTTCCTAGATTTGGTTATTAAAAAAAATGTTTCTATGAACATTTTTTGGTACATGACTTTTGATACACATATATGTATATTTATTTGGGCATATATCTAAGAACGAAATTATTGGATTATAGGACATGTAGTAAGTAGTTAAAACTCCCAGTTTTAAAAAACGGTAGTAGTACCAGCAATATATAAGGGTTATAATTGCTCTGCAGCCTCAAAATCTTTGATTTTCATTCTTCTTCATTTTACACATTTGGCATGTGTATACTTGTATCTCATTATGGGTTAATTTGCATTATTTAATAACTAATAGGTTGAACACTTTTTACATATCTGTTTACTTATAAACAGAATATATGCATTTAAGTTTATAAATTCCCTTATATGCATGCCTTTAGATATATTTCACAAATTAGCTTGTATTTTAATTACTATTTAGTTTGGAATATTCTCTAATTTCTATTGTAATTGCTCCTTTGACTCATTGTCTATTTATACTTATGGTGCCAAATTTTCAAACACAAGGAGATTTTCTGGTTATCCTTTTGTCTTCCACATACTTTGAGTGATTTCATTCCTTTGAAATTTATTCTGCAGCCACAAATATGGTGAATTTTGTGAAATGTTTCATGTGCCCTTGTAAATAATGCACATTTGTCGAGTCAGTCTTCTATATATGTCAAATTAGAACAAGCAGTAAAGAAAAAAAAATAAAGCTCTAGAAGATTCGTACCAAAAGATACACAAAGTCGACCTACTTTGGCATGTATAGAAGCAGAAAGTATTCTTAGATCACAGTAACACAAAAGCTAAAATTAACAATGAAAACAGAAAGAAAAAAATGACCATCTCTAAAGTAAAATACAACTTATTTCTTCAATTACTGATATAAGAGGGGAAAACTCATTAAAAAATTAAATACATTTGTATAAATGCTATATATCAGATAAAAATTAAGGCATTACTCAGAGAGAAAATCTTAGCCCTAATACTTACATTAATAACCAAGATGAAATAAAAATAAATTAATCAAACTCCGTAGGTTAGAAAAATAATACAAAATTTAGTCTAAGGGAAGCAGAAAGGAAATGAAGCAAAAGCAGAAATTATTGATGTAGAAGAGAGAACTGCTATATTTAACACATAAATCAAAGAAATTTTTCTTTGAAAAAGTCAGTAAAATTAATAACATTATTATATTAAGATAAGCTTTGATTATAAACTGGTTATAAACAACTCCTAAATCCTAGTGGTTTATTACATACGTTTTATTTCTCATAGATGCAAAGTCCACTGTAGCTTATAAGTCTCTCCAAGGCAACTGTTTTCCCTGTAGTAACTCAGTAATTTATGCTGGAGTTCTGTCCTATGAACACATACTCTCCACGCTTACTGTCAGTAAGAAAGAGAATCTGGAATCTTTCAAAGGGCCTTTCAGCTTTAGCCTGGGAAGTCTCAATAGCTCTAAGGGAGACAAGTTTTATTGTACTTTGAATGTAAGCACATGGCTTCAAGTCTAATACTCAAGAAATGTGAAGAGCCAATGGATCTAGGGTAAAGGAGATATTCTCTAGCATGTCAATTTTCATTATTTGGAAAGTCAAATGGTGTGGAAACATGAAAATATTCACTTCCTGACACACGTGTTTACTAATTTTTTTTTTTAAAGCAAAAAAAAAAAAACAGAAGTGAAATTACTGGGTTGGAGGATATGAATCTTCAACTTTTCTAACCATGGATAAATTACTTCCCAAACTAGTGTTATCAATTTAAAATCTCACTAGTAGTGCATCCAATTTACTGTTTCATCACATTCTCATCAAGAAATATTAGTAGTCATCATTTTTTTTGACAACCACATGGCTCTGACATGAGGTTTCATTATTTTCTAAATATAGCTAGGTAAGTTCTATCAAGGTGAAGGATCTTTTTAAAATGTATTGGTGGTTGAAAAAAAATTTACTTGTAACTGGACCAGTGCAGTTCAAATCCGTGTTGTTCAAGGCTCGGGATCGACTGTATTTTTCTGAAGATTTTTGAAGGTATGATCATGAAGAACATAGGAAACCTGGTGGAGTGAGAAATGTCCTCAGAATTATCCCCTTGAAACAACAATAAGCTGAAGTTCTAAAATTCAACAAAAAACACCCAACTGCACATCAGCATGTCTGAGCATGGGATCTGGGCATAAGAGCTACCACAGGTCAGAACCCCAAGTGTCAGGCAGAGGACTCAGAGAAATAAAGAAGCTGCTTCTCACAGCTGCAGGAGCTCCTTGCAGGAGGATGGGGAGAGGTGAAGGTGTAGCGACATCCCTGATCAGCCTGCCTGGAAGTGCCAGAACTTCTAGCAGTTGGCAGAAGGACCCAGTCATCAGGGCAGAAAGTAGAGAAGCAGGGTGGGACAGTAGAGAAACAAGAGTTGAATTTTACCAGCCCCAGTTGCAAAACCTAGGCTGAGCTACAGGCCCCAACCTCCAACCAAGAGAGCCCCTCTGCCTATACCCTCCAAGACCGATCACCACAGGACGCCAGAGGAATCTGAACAAACGCTACCAAAACTATTGTTAACACCGACATGAACTGAAACTGAGAGTAGCAAGTGTGATTAAATATCTACCAAAAAATAAAAAAGACATTTAGGCTTTATATAAAGCAGAGATCCAAGAGGCTTAGATGCCACCTACTGGAAACTAAAAGAAAAGCACCTTCCTTGCAGCAGACCAAGGAGAGAACTTTATATGATAAATTTTCTTTCTGGAAAAACAGCAGAATACACTTCCATTAATGTCCAGGCTCTA
>NW_006442113.1:44153-45199 GCF_000325575.1 Pteropus alecto | reverse complement strand
TCATTAAGATGTGAAGGAGAAATTAAGACTTTCCAGACATAAGAAAATTGAGGGAATTCTCCACTACGAGGCTTGCACTGCAGGAAATACTGAAAGGAGTCAGCTCACCTAAAACAAAATAACAATAAATACATACATACATACATACATACATACATACATACATACATACATACATAATTAGGATTAAATTGACTATCAGTCAAATGGAAGCAGAAGAGTGCAACCCTTACAAAGAACAGGGCATTATAAGCTTAAATAATAAGAAGAGAATTACTATAGCAAGATAATATTGAACTCTTAGTATACATAGCAACAAATTGAGATAACAATGGTGAAAAGGAGAGAATTCAAAGATCCAAATTCGCAAAGGAAAAAGGAGATAAGGCACACGCAGAAGAAAATGGATGACTGTATATATATAACTATCCTTTTCATATTCGTAATAGTAACCACACACCAAAGATTCAGAACTGAAGTATATAAAATAAAACAAGAAGAACCAGAGACAAAACCCACAAAATCCAACTCAAATAAAGAAAACAGGAACACAAGCACAAGGAAGCAATGGGCACCCTAATGTAAATGGACTAAACTCACCAATAAAAGGCACAGAGTTGCAAAATGGATCAAAAAACAAAACCCAACCATATGCTACCTTCAGGTGACACATCTCAGCTCCAAAAACAAATATAGGCTCAACACGAAAGGGTGGAAAATAACATTTCAAGCAAACGGTATTGAAAGAAAAGCGGGAGTAGTGGTACTAATATCAGACGAAATAGACTTCCAAATAAAAAAGGTAAAGAAAGATACTGAGTGACACTTCACAATGATAAAGGGAATCTTGCGCCAAGAAGACATAACACTTACTAATATCTATGCTCCCAATCAGGGAGCCCCGAAATATTACTAATAACTACTAACAGAACTAAAGAGAGAAACAGACTAAAACACTATTGTAATAGGGGACCTAAATACACCACTGTCGGATATGGACAGATCATCCAAACAGAAAATCAATAAGGAAATAATGTCCTTAAACA
>NW_006442113.1:5299-40884 GCF_000325575.1 Pteropus alecto | reverse complement strand
TTTGCCTATGATAGATGATTGGCTAAAGAAGCTGTGGTACATATATGCAATGGAATATTACTCAGCCATAAGAAGAGAGGAAATAATTTGCATTGCAACAATCTGGATGGACCTCGAGATAATAATGCTAAGCAAAATAAGCCAGACTGAAAACGTTGAAAATCACATGATATCGCTTATATATGTAAACCTATACCTTAAAATTATATAATTGTATTAACCAATGTTACCCCAATAAACTTAATAAAAAATAAATGTAAAAAAATAAAAAAAATAAAATAAAATGTATTGGTTGTTTAAATTTCTTCTTCTGTTAATTGCTTGTTGATATTCTGTGCTCATTTTGTTATTGAGTTATTTGTATTATTTATTGATTTTTAGGCATCACTATACATTCTGGAAGCTAATATCTTTTATTTACATGCATCATAAATATCTAAATTCTGTATATTATCGCTAATCTTTTCACACTTTTAATGGTGTCTGGCTGTCTAAAATTTAAAAAACATAATTCAGTCAAAATGTATCAATGTTCTATATATGTGAAATCTAAAGAAGAAAATAAACAAAACAGAAGCAGACTTATAGATAAAGAGAGCAAACTGATAATTGCCAGATGGGACTGGGGTTGGGGAACTGGGTGAAAATGTGAAGGGATTAAGAAGTACAAATTGATAGCTACAAAATAGTCACAGAGATGTAAAGCAGAGCATAGGGAATATAGTCAATGATATTGTAATAACTATGTATAGTGCCAGGTGAGTAATAGACTAATCGTAAATTATATACATGACTAATCACTATGCTGTATACTTGAAACTATTATAAAATAATATTGAATGTCAACTGTAACTAAGAAATAAAAAATAATTATAAAAATGTATTAATGTTTTTCTTTATGAAGATTTTTGTTTCTATCTTTTAAAATCTTCTCAGACCCAAAGTCATATATATTCTTTTGCAAGTAAATTTGAAATTGTAGTTTGTTTTTTCACCTTTAGGCTTTAATTCCATTTGGAATTTATATTATAAATAATATTACAGACCATAAAAGAGTTCTAGTCAAGATGGCACAGTAGGTAAACACTGTGTTTGACTCCTCTCACAACCACATCAAAATTACAACTAAACCACAGAACAACCGTCATTGAGAATTGCCTTAAATCTAGCTGAAAAGAAGTCCTACAACTGGGGACACACAGAAGAGGCTACCTCAAGACTGGTAGGAAGGGTGGAGATGGGGAACAGGCTGGTCTCGCACCTACATGCACCAGCTTAGAATCAAGAGAAATATCTCAGCTGTGGCAGTCACCCCAGAGAAGCGAGTGGTTCCAGCCCATTACCAGGCTCCCTGGCCCAGGGTTCTATTGCTGGAAAGAAAAGAACCCACAACATCTGGCTGTGAAAACCAGAGGAGATTGTAGCCAAGACAGGAGTGGCTGGAAATCCTCTTAAGGGGTCCAAATGCAGACTGACAAAATCACTGACAGACTCACTCGCTCTGAGCTTGTGATGGAGCAACTGCTCAAAAAGCACCAGGGACATACATGGAGGAACTGAGTTGTCTGCCTTCAAGACAAGGACTGAAGGGGAAGCTTTCTCCAAGACAGAGCGCTGGCAGAATCCATTGTTCCTTTGTTGAGCCCTCTCCATTGCCTGCATGGAAATGCAGTCAGCCACCATATATGAGTCTCATCAACCTGGCTAACACTGGTCACCCTGCCCTGGTGATTCCCTGAGACCCCGCCCACCCCACCTGTAGGTCCATCCAAGCCACTTCCAGTGGCTTTTCTATACAAATGGCCTGTCTTGGCTCATGTTACAGACGTTCCTAAAATCTCTCAAAGATTCACAAAACCTAAGAATGCAGCATCTGGACTCAATGTCCCCCATACCTCTTTCTGAGCAGCCTCAAGCCCAGCACTAGTGGCAGCCAGCCTCAGTTTGAGGCTTGGCCTCTCGAGGCATATTTAAGCCCAGAGTGTGTGATAGCCAACTGCAGATTGCTTGGTGGCGCATACCAGGTAGCTCCAGGCAGGGCACAGGCTGTACTTGACCTTGGCCTGTCATGGGCCCCCCTCAGGAGGACCCAGGGTCTGCAGTCCTCATGTCCAGCTTTGGTCTGAACTGGAGCACCACCCGGGACCATATCCTAAGACAAGACATGTAAAGGGCATCCTAGTCAGGCACAGGCACCAGAGCCCTGCTAAAACTAATTCTGCTCCATAGGGTCAGCCCCTGCACAATAGCTCTTCTGCTATGATCACCAGCCATTCTTCACAACCAATCAGTCTGAGGGTCAGTCTCTCCCACTGATGTGCAAGCAGCAACCAAGGCTCAACTATAGCAGGAAGGCACACACAACCCATGCAAGGAACACACATGGAGTACCCAGCTCAAGTGACCAGGGAGAATGTGCCACTGGGCCCCACAGAACACCTACTACATGAGGCAACTCTACTAAGACTTGGAGACTTAGGAGTCCTGCCTAAGGCATAGAAACAAACAGGAAGACAGCTAAAATAAGGAGACAAAGTAACATGTCCCAAATGCAATAACAGAGCAAAGCTCCAGAAAGAAAAGAACTAAACAAAATGGAGACAAGCAATTTACCAGATGCATAATTCAAAACACTGGTTAAAGGATGCCAATGAATTTTCAGGAAGAGTACATGAATTCAGTGATAACTTTAACAAAGAGATAGGAAACATAAAAGTAAAGATAGAAAACATGTAAAAGAACCACTCAGAAATGAATAATACAATAACCGAAATGAAAAAATGCCTTAGGAGGAATCAACAGCAGATAGGATGAAGCAGAGTATCAAATTAGCGATTTAGAAAATAAGGTAGCAGAAAACACCCAATCAGAACAGCAACGAGAAAAATAATCAATAAAAATGAAGATAGTTTAAGGGGCCTCTGAGACAACATCAAGCATACCAATATTTGCATCATAGGGGTACCAGAAGGGAGAGAGAAAGAGTAAGAAATTAAAAACCTATTTCAAGAAATAATGAATGAAAATTTCCCTATCCTGGCAAAGGAAATAGACATACAAGTCCAGGAAGTGCAAGGAGGCCCAACACGATGTATCCAAAGAGGCCCACACCAAGACACATCATGATTAAAATGCCAAAGGTTAAAGACAAAGAGAGAATTTAAAAGCAGCAAGAGAAAAGCAGTTAGTTTTCTATGAGGGAGCTCCCATTAAGACTGTCAGCTGATTTCTCAACAGAAACATTGGAGGCCAGAAGGAATTGGGAGATTGGCAGTAAATACTCAAAGTGATGGAAAGCATGGACTTAAACCAATATTACTCTATCCATCGCACCTATCATTTAGAATTGAAGGACAGATAAAGAGCTTCCCAGACAAGGTAAAGCTAAAGGAATTCATCATCACCAAGCCAGTGTTACAGGGGAAAAAAAAAAGTAAAACATATGAATAATAAAATGGCAATAATTACATATATAGCAACAATTATTTTAAATGTAAATGGATTTAATGATCCAATCAAGAGATAGGGTAACCGGATAAGAAAACAAGGATCTAACATATGCTGCCTACAAGAGACTCACTTTAGATCGAAAGACACAAATAGACTAAAAGCAAAGGGATTGAAAAAGATATTTCATGAAAATAAAAACAAACGAACAAAAAATTCTGGGGTAGCAATACTTATACCAGACAAAATAGACTTTAAAACAAAGGCTATAATGCGAGAAAAAGAAGGATCTAGTTATACCAATTCTGGGTATTTATCTGAAGAAACCCACAGGACATGTGAATCCATATATTCATAGTAGTATTATTTACAATAGTCAATATATGGAGGCTACGTGGGTGTCTATCAATGGATAAATGTACAGAGAATAGATGGTACACATATACATTGGAATATTACTCAGCCATAAAAAATCAAATCTTACCATCTGCAATAACATAGATGGAACTAGAGGGTATTGTGCTGAGAGGAATAAGTCAGACAGAGAAAGACGAATACCATATTATTTCACTTACATGTGGAATCTAAAGAACAAAATAAACAAACAAACAAAACAGAAACAAACTCGTAGATACAGAGAACATATTGATGGTTGCCAGATGGGTGGTGATTTGTGGGAGGGGTGTGAAAAAGGGGAAAGGATTAATAAGTACAAATTGGTAGTTACAAAATAGTTATGGGGATGTATAGTATAACATAAAGAATATAATCAATAATATTGTAATAACTATGTATGGTGTCAGATGGGTACTAGATTTATCAGGGTGATCATTTTGCAAGTAATATAAATGTCTAATCACTATGTTGTATACTTGAAACTAATATAATATCATCTGTCAACTGTAATTTAAAAATATAAATTATTAAATAATATTGTAAAGTTTTCATAATATTCTTTTTGTTATTTTTATAGTGATAACTCTAGAGAAAGAATTTGAGATCATGGCCCACAGAGAAAATGTATTGTCAGAGCCCACTGAGGTAAAAAGATATTAAATAATAGCTAAGAGGTGGTCTTTGGAAAGACAGGCTTTCAGTACAGCGGAGTGATGGAGGCAAAATTATTGATCTAGGCAATGATTCTCCCTTCTCTTACTAGACAAAGGATTGACTTAGTTCTCACTAAATATAATTTTATAAGAGCAGACCCTTTTCATGTACATATTCCTTAAACAGAAGCACTAGTGTTTTTTGTTGTTGTTTTTTGTTTTTGTTTTTGTTTTTGTTTTTTATGAAAGTTCTCTGTTGATAGTGTCTCTGGCAGGTCTTCAAACTTTATGAATTTAGGGGAAGCGAAAATTGAAAAAGCCATTCTGATATATACAGCATCTGCTCTGGTTCTGTTTGGCTATCTCACTTCCATTAAATTCTGAAGTTGTGCATAAATTAATTGGAACTTATAGCCAGTTTGGGTGAGGGGAGTCTCTTCCTACAAGTCTGTTATTCACTAGATTGCTAAAAAATTCAGTTGTCTCAGCACAATTTATAGATTAGTCTACTTTTTCCCATTGATTTGTAATGACAACTCTGTCACATATCAAATTTCCATATATGCATGCATTTGTTTTGGGGTTCTCTAATCTGTTTCCTGGGTTTATTTGTCTGTCCCTACAACAATACTCACTGTGATTAATTACTATATCTTTATAGTAAATTTTACTATATGATAGGATGAGTATCCACACTGTTTTATTTCTTATATTGACTTGATTATTTTTGGACACTAGAAACATCTCCTCCCTACCCTAAATCCATGTGAATTTTAGAATTATCTTGGTAAATTCTATGAAAAAATGTGTTGCCCTGTCGCCACTGAGGGAGCGCTGGGGGTCTCACAGACAGTCAAAGGTTTTGTCTTCTTAAGGCTGCCTCCAGAAGACTTCTGCCATTGTGGTGATAATTACAACTCCCACTTACTTAGCGTGTTAATGTCAAGTATGTGACATCTGTGATGCCCACCTTACCAGTGCCTTCTCACGGCCAACAGTCTCTGGGACAGAGAAACTCAAGACCAATTGCTAAGCCTCTTGAGCTGGCCTGGCATATGGCAATGGTTTGTCTGGCTGGGAAATGTGGTCAAGTTCCAGCTAGGATGGATTCCATGGTCTGACAGCACCCCGTGCCATGGAGGAATGTATCAGCCTCTGCTGGGTCTTTCCTGGTCACTCCCAGACCTTCAGAGAGGTACCTTCTAAGCACGAGGCCTGTGTGCTGCCCTCCCCTAAGACTAGGCTGTGCCACTGCCATGCTTCCAGCTCGCTGTCCTTTACTGAAGCAGGAACCCAATTCCTCTGGGAGTTTTTAGTGGATTTTTAAAAGCACCAACACCCATGTAACCACCAACTGGCACAATCAAGATATAGACTGTTCTCATCACCTCTGAAAGATCCCTTGGGCCTCTTGCAGTCAATTCCTGTACCCCCCAGCCCAGGAAACTAGCAATTTGCTTTCTCTACCATTACAAGGATATACTGATGTTACAGTACGTACAAAAGGCCTCTGTCCATGGAGAGCTTACATTTTTCTGAGAGACAGGCAATAAAAATTGAAGCAAACAAACAAGTCACCAACTGCCAGGTCTCATGCCAGTTCAGGACTCCAAGAGAATGGAACCAGGAGAGAATGAGCTCTTCATAGACCCTAATGCAAAGAATCAGTCATTCTATATGTGGATAGAAAAAGGCAGTGAATGCAGTTTCTCCAAGGACGCTGAGATGTCTCCTCTTCCTCATGCCTGCTAGCAGCACTGGCTCTTAAGTAGGCAGAAGGTGCAGCTAGCTGCCCAGTGTAGTTCCCTAACTGCCATAATTGCCTTGTACCTGGTGAGACTTGAAACCTGACTCGTCTCCAGCACTGCTCTTAGCTGAGGAGCCTGATTCTTCATCAGCCCACGAGAGAATGATGAGGCACTTGTGTTGATCAAACACTGACATGGTTCCAGGCTTGGCCATAGGTGCTGTACAGGTCATCTCCTTTTACCTCACTCAGCCCTCTAAGCCTACACACTAAAGTGCCTTGCAGGGAGGAGACTAAGCTAAGTGATGCAAGCAGAAATTCCTCCAGCCTCAGTTGTCACTATGTATCACATCTCACCACTTTCTGAGCTTTGGCTTCAGATTGCCTCAGTCACTTCCCGGTGAACAAACTCAAGAGGCAGAAGATGACCAACTGCGAGTTTGGGTACATTCACATGCTGGCCCAGAATTATCTGAAGCACTTCTTGCAGATACCACAACCTGAGTCTGGGCCAAGCAGAACTTCCAGAGTGTTATAAGATGTTGCTTTTTCAGTTCAAAAAGAAGTGGAAAAGAATCTGAAACCACGCTTGGACAATTTTAATGTTGTATCCATTGATACTGCTAGAAGAATATTCAATAAAGTGGTGGAAAAGGAGTTCGATGATGGCATCATTAACTGGATGGGGAAAGATTGTGACCATATTCACATTTGAAGGCATTCTCATCAAGAAACTTCTCAGAGAGTGAATTGTCCCAGATGTGGATACTTACAAGGAGATTTCTTACTTCGTTGCTGAGTTCATAACAAAAAACACAGGAGAATGGATAAGATAAAATGGAGGCTGGGAAAATGGCTTTGTAAAGAAGTTTGAACCCAAATCTGGCTGGCTGACTTTTCAGGAAGTTACAGGAAAGATCTATGAAATGTTAGCTCTCCTGAAGCAATACTATTGACCGAAAAGGACACTGTATTGCGAAACCTACCTAATTTTCTGGACTCTTACAAGAGGTATTGCCAACATGTACTTCTACTTCTAAACAAACAACTTTGATGATGCAACCTGATGTTCCAGTTATGGAAATTTTATTCTCATTTTAATGAATAAATCATGTATTTGAAAAAATTGTTGAATGTTGTGATTGTAATATGATTGAATTCAGAGATCAAAATAGGCAGAATTGACATTTTATTATATTAATTGTCTTATTCATGAATATAGTCTATCTCTTCATTTAATCAGAGCCTCTTTTATGTCCTTCTATAGTGTTTCACAATTTTTCTACAAATAGCTTGCACATATTTTGTTAGCCCTTTTCCTATTGATTTTCTTGTCATTTTGAACATTATCATTTTTAAATTACTTTTTCAAATCATGTAGCAGCCATGAAAATGGGTCACTCAGATCTCCATTTAGAGAAAACCTGCTGGGAAGTACATAGTCAGCTGACAGCCTCCAGCTGAAGCATGTTTGAGATATACTGCAGTGCATGAGTCAAGGGCACACTCTCTTCAGGCAGCTCTAGCCACAGACTGAGCACAATAGAGGTATCGGGGACTATCCAATTCTATCCAAGGCAAAACTTTTCTAGTAGAAAATTTTGTATTGGAGCATCTTGTTTCACTGGCCTTGACTTTCTCAACAATGCACTCAAGTCTGAGCCCATTCTTACATAGTCCCTTGATCCACTTCACCACATTCAGGTGTCAGACATTCATTGCAGCATGAGGCTTTCTGTCTACTCTAGTCTTCTCTCTTCTTATCTTTCAAGGATATTAACCACAATAAATCTCTTGTATCTAATTCTATCTTAGCATATGCTTACCAAAGGACTTTAAATGACAAAATTCATTATCAGGAGTGGTCCAAGAAACGATGCATTAAGATGGGGTTTGGAGACTGATTAATTTACTACTTGGCTAGAAAAAAGAACCCATCCCAGGTGGAAAGTGGGGGTATGGTGGCAAATTGCTAAACTTACACTGTAAATGACTTAGGAAAACATCCTGAAGAAGGATAATACTCTGACCAATGTGATTTTAGAGGCATTAGAAAGGCCTGGGATGAACTGTGTATACAAGGACAATGAACTTGGACTATTATCACTAAGTGAACTTGAAACCCTTCAGAATAACATTGAGAAAATAAACATTGAATATGATAACCAGAGGGCCTCTTTGGTACTTTACAGATACACCTGCTGAGGAAAAATATCAGTATCTGATAGTGAAGGTCGAGGAGCTTAAAAGACAAGTCCATGCTCAGTCAAGGTAGGTCTGTTATGCTAGGTTCAAGGCCTTAGATGGAAATATCTGAAGTCCTAACATATGAGACATAAACTTCTGGGTGGATATTCCCTAGGATTATAGCTAGGTAGACTTCCTTAAACCCTCAGGAGCCTTGCAATGGTGGATCAGTCCACCTTATTAAACAGGTATCAATTCCCCTGTGTGGGAATACTAAAGACGGCTCTTACCTGGTAGGGCAAAAGTGCTCCACTCAGAAGTTTCCTTCATCTCCTCTCCTGGGTGCCAGACTGAAAACTAGGGTTAAATTCCAACTGGGGTCATGCTGGACATAATAAGAGAATAAAAAAAAAAATTGCACCAAAAAGGCACTAAAAGAAAAGGCTAATGTTTACCGGCAGGAGTCAAGGGAGTATATGTGGGATTAGCTTTTGAGGGTGCTTGATCAAGTGGGCCAGAATATAATACAGGATAAGGAAGAGTTCACTGACTTAGGACCATTCTCTGAGGACAAAGGAAATAATACCCTGGTAAGAACTCCAAGGGGTGGGGCAAAGTTGCTACTCCTATGGCTCATAAAGCCAAAGTGAGAGCCCTAAGTGATTGCTAAACAAAGTGGAAACACCTGAATTTCTATGGGAAAGCATGGAAGAAGGAATGAAAAGAGTCAGAGAAGTGGGCATGTTGGAATGGATATATTACATAAAGCCAGAAGATCCACCAGTTGTTTATATTCCATAGGAAGTTTCAGAGAACATAGTATTCACCAAAGCCATCAGGTGTGCACTGTTGGGAAGAGCACTAGCACTACTAAGGAGTTCAGTGATGGCTATCCTCTGTAGATCAGAACTGATATTAGGAGAAGTGATCACTTAGTTTGACTTACTGACAACAATGGAGATGATGGTTACAGCCCGCCCAAGAAACATAGACCTATTTAGGTTGATCATTTATTTTCTCTCTTGCTGTTTCTGTCCCCTTATCGTTCCACTCAAACTATCCAGTCTTCCCATCTGCAGCTAGGTCAAATTTGACAGTTGGCAGTGCTTATCCTGTGATGATATTGGAGCTATGGCTGATTCAGTTACAGACATAGATGGCAGCTCAGCTCTATCTTTGTTTTACAATGCCCCGGGCTTGCTCTGTTTCATGAGCTAAAGCCCTAGTTAGAAACTGGGAGAAGCAATTTTCAACCTCCTTTCAAGAGAGAGGGTTTCAAGGAGGAGTCTGGATTCTGACTGCCTACTTAAATGGAGATTTTAATTCCTTATTGCTTTTATGTGCTAAACACCTGGTTATCTCTGGTTTCAGCCCTGGCTTGTGGCTTCAGTTCTGCTCACTATTCTGGTTCTTGTTTCATTCATTTATTTATTTATTTTAATTTTTAAGATGTCTATCTTGCCTATAAGCCCAGTTACATATTTTTACTTTCCCTTCTTAATTTTTATGCATCACTTCAATGTGCTTGAAGCTCAAAACATGTTCTTACAATACCATCTTGACCAAAGCGTATTCCCTTTTTCCAGGAAAAGCATACTTCTTTTCTTCTCTCTTTTTTTTCTCTCTTGTAGCTTTTAAGGTTTTCATCTTTATCCTTGGTTTCTCTAGTTTCACTAAGATGCTTATAGGAAATTTATTTTTATTCAACTTGTTTGGTACTTTAAATTCCAAATGAAATTTCCGAGTCAAGTATTAAACACATGTTTAACTGTATAAGAAAATATCAAACCATTTTCAGAGTGGCTGAACTATTTTCCATTCCCACCAGCAATGTATAACACCTCCAGCTGGGTACTTAGGTTGCTTCCATATCTTGGCTATTATAAATAATGCTGCAATGAACATAGGGATGTGTATATCTTTTTGAATTAGTGTTTTGGATTTCTTCAGATTAATAACCAGAAGTGGAATTGCTGAATCATAAGGTATATCTATTTTTAATTTTTTTGAGAAACCTCCATACTGTTTTCCATATGGCTGTACCAATTTGCAATCCCACCAACAGTGTATGAGAGTTCCCTTTTCTCCATGTCCTCTCCAACATTTGTTATTTATTAATTTATTGGTGATAGATATTCTGACAGGTGTGAAGTGATAACTCATTGTGGTTTTAATTTGCAGTTCTCTGATAATTAGTGACATTGACTATGTACTGTACCAGGTAGGTACTAGACTTATTGGGAGGAGACACTTTGTAAACTACATAAGTGTCTAACCACTATGCTGCACATCTGAAACTAATATAAAGTAATATTGAATGTTAATTGTAATTGAAAAGTAAAAATAAAAATAAAAATTTTAAAAAGAGTTCCAGTTGTTCTGTACACTTGTCAACACTTTGTATTACCAAGTACTACCTTCGTTTTAGCCTTTGTAGTAGTTGTACAGCTGTATCTCATTTTAGTTTTAATTTGCATTTCCCTGTTAGAAAGTGATGTTGCACAAAACTTCATATACTTGTTTGCCATCTGTATATACCCTTTGGTTATGTGTTCATTCAGGTCTTTTGCCCATTTTTAATTGGGTTGTTTTCTTATTCTTGAGTTCTTTAGATATTGTGAATACAAGTTTTTTGTCAGATATGCAGTTTGAAAATATGTTCTCCTGGTTTGCAGCTTGTCTTTTATTTTCATGTTCTTAACTTTTTTTTGGTAAAGTTTTAAATTGTAATAAAGTCCAACTTACCAATTTTTTTTTCATAGATCATGTTTTTGGTCTTGTATCAAAACTCATCACCAGTCAGAAACATGGTGGAGTGAGAAATATCCCAAGATCTCTCCTCTTGAAATAACAATAAGCTGAACATATAAAACTCAACAAAAAACACCCAAACTGCACACCAGCATGTCTCAGCATGGGATCTGCACATAAGAGCTACCAGATGTCAGAACCCCGGGTATCGGGTGGTTGAATGGAAGAAAGAAAGAAGCTGCCTCTCACAGTCAGAGCTCCCTGTAGGAGGAGTGGGGTGGGGAGAAAATGCAGCGATTTCCCTGAATAGCCCTGCCACGGAGAGCTGTGACCTCCACGTAACCGGCAGCAGTGCTCAGTCATCAGAGCAGAAGGCAGAGAAGTGGGGACTGCAGAGAAGCGGGGACAGCAGAGAAACAACAGTTGATTATTACCAGCAGCAGCTGCAAAACCTGAGACTGAGTTGCAGCCCACATCCCCCTCCCTCCATATCTTCCTAGAGGGAATGCAGTGGAGCCCCAGAAGAATCTGAGCAAATGCTACCAAAACTGTCACTAACATCAACAGGGATGGAGACTGAAGGTAGCGAGCATGATTAAGCATCTATAATCAGAAAAAAGCATTATTAAGGTTTTATATAAAGCAGGGATCCAAGAGGCTTAGATGCCACCTACTGGAAACCAAAAGAAAAAACGCCTTCTTTGCAACAGGCTAAAGAGAGACCTTTATATAATAAATCTTGTTTCTGGAAAAAAAGCAAAATAAACTTCTATTAATGCCCTGGTGGAGAAATATTCCATTAAACACCATGAACATCAAAGGTGACAAGGCATCTCAGAAAGAAAGAGAAAAATCTCCAGAAAATAAGCTAACAGATATAGAAACATGTGACTTAAATGACAGAAAATTCAGGATAGTACTTCTGAAAAAAACTCAACGAGATCTGAAACGATTCATATGACAATCTTAGGAATTGAAAAAACAACCAGAAGGGTAGAATGAGTTCTTTAGCAAGGAGATTAAAACCCTCAAAAAGAACACAATAGAACTTCTAGAGATAAAGAACACACTGCAAGAGTTGACAAAGGAAATAGCAAGCTTGGGAAATAGAGTTGACCAAATAGAGGAAAGGATCAGTAGTACTTCTGAAAAAAACTCAACGAGATCTGAAACGATTCATATGACAATCTTAGGAATTGAAAAAACAACCAGAAGGGTAGAATGAGTTCTTTAGCAAGGAGATTAAAACCCTCAAAAAGAACACAATAGAACTTCTAGAGATAAAGAACACACTGCAAGAGTTGACAAAGGAAATAGCAAGCTTGGGAAATAGAGTTGACCAAATAGAGGAAAGGATCAGTGATATCGAAGACAGAAATATAGAAGTAAATCAGAAAGAAGAAGAGAGAAAGTAAAGAATGAAAAAATAATGAAAGAGAACTACAAGAATTAGCTGATACCATCAGGAGAGGAGATATAAGAATAATGGGCATTACCAAAGGTGAGGAAAAGAAGCAGAGACTAGAAAGCATTTTCAGACAAATAGTTGATGAGAATTTCCCAAATCTAAGGAATGAGCTAGAGCTTGGAATTCAAGAATTTAACAGAATACCAAATTATTTCAACCCCAAAAGGCCTTCTCCGAGACACATTGTATTAAAATTATTAAAAATCAATGACAAAGACAGAATTCTAAGGGCAGCCAGGGAGACGAAAACGGTAACTTATAAAGGAAAATCCATTAGATTACGGTTGGACTTCTCAGCACAAACCTTACAAGCCAAAAATAAGTGGAATCAAATATTCAAACTATGAAATAAAAGGAACTACCAGCCAAGAATACTGTATCCAGCTTAGCTCTCTTTTAGATATAGAGGAGAAAGAAAGACCTTTCCAGTTATACAAAAATTGAAGGAATTCTCCATTACGAGGCCTGCATTACAGGAAATACTGAAAAGGTTCACCTCACCTAAAACAAAATGAAAAAAAAAATGTATAATTAGGAGTAAGGTGACTAGCAAGCAGATAGAAGCAGAGGAGTGCAACCCTTACAAAGAACAGGATATTATAAGCTTAAAAAAATGAGAGATTTTCTATAGCAAGATAGTAATGAATGCTCAGCATATATAGGGACAAATTGAAACAAAAATGACTGAAAAAGAAAGGATTCAAAGATCCAAATTAGCAAAGGGGAATAGAGATAATGTGCACACAGAAGAAAATGGACAACAGTATATATATATATATCCTTTATATATTCCTAATGATAACCCATGCCAAAGACTCAAAACTGAAGAATGTAACATAAAACAAGAAAAACCAGAGGGGAAATCCACAAAACCCAACCAAAATAAAGAAAAGAGACACATAAGTACAAGGAAGCAATGGAAACATTGAGCTACCAGAAAGCAAAAGATAAAGTGCCTATAACAAGACCTCATACTTCAATAATCACCCTAAATGTAAATGGACTGAACTCACCAATAAAAAGGCTCAGAATTCCAGATTGGATCAAAACACAAAACCTAACCATATGCTCCAGGAGACACACATCTCAGTTCTAAAGACAAATACAGACTCACGGTGACAGGATGAAAAATGATATTTCAAACAAGTGACATTCAGAGAAAAGTGGGAGTAGCAATACTAATATTGGATGAAATAGACTTCAAAATAAAAAAAAGGTAAAGAAAGATACTGAGGGACACTTCATAAGAGTAAAGAGAATCATGCACCAAGAAGATATAATACTTATTACTATCTATGCTCCCAATCAGGTAGCCCAGAAATATGTAAAGTAATTACTAACAGAACTAAAGAGAGAAACAAACCAAAACATATTGTACTAGGGGACCTAAATACTCCACTGTCAGATATGCACAGATCATCCAAACAGAAAATCAATGAGGAAATAACATGTTTAAATGATGCATTACACCAAGTGGACATAATTGACATTTATAAAGACTTTCATTCCAAAACAGCTGCTTATACATTTTTCTCTAGTGTACATGGCACGTCCTCAAGGATTGACCACATACTGGGACACAAAGATAGACTGAACAAATATGAGAGTTGAAATCATATCAACCATATTCTCTGATCATAATGCTTTGAAAATAGAGATCAGCTGTAAAAAGAAAGCTGATAGAACCACAAATACATGGAGATTAAACAACATGCTACTGAAGAATAAGTGGATCAGAGAAGAAGTAAAAAGAGAGATCAAGAGATACATAGAAACGAATAATGATAACAGCAATGAACAGGTGGTTCTTTGAGAAGGTTAATAAAATTGACAAACCCCGGGCATGACTCACTAAAAAGAAAAAAAAGGACACAAATAAACAAAATCAGGGAGGAAAGACAGGAAATAACGACTGACATTGCAGAAATACAAAGAGTCATACAAGAATACTATGAAAAAGTACATAACACCAAATTTAATAATCTAGAAGAATTGAATCAGTACTTAGAAAAATACAATATTCCTATACTAAATGAAGAAGAACTGGAAAATCTAAATAGACCAATCAGCAGTGTGGAAATTGAAACAATCATCAAAAATCTACCAAAAAGTAAAAGTTTAGGACCAGATGACTTCATCAGTAAATTCCTCCAAATATTCAAAGGAGATTTACTACTTATTCTCCTTAAACTCTTCCAAAAAATTGAAGAAGAAGCAATACTTCCCAACTCATTGTATGAGGCCAATATTACCCTGATACCAAAACTTGGTACAGATAACACAAAAAAAGAAAGCTACAGAGCAATCTCTCTCATGAACACAGATGCAAAAATCCTAAATAAGATACTAGTGAACCAAATACAGCAACATATTAAAAAGATTATACACCACGATCAAATAGGCTTCATCCCAAAGGCACAGATATGTTTCAACATAAGCAAATCAAGTAATGTGATACACCACAAAAACAAATTAAAAAATAAAATTTATATGATCATATCAACAGATTCAGAAAAAGCCTTTGATAAGATCAATCATCTATGTATGATCAAATCACTTAACAAAATTGGTATAGATAGAAAGTGTTTTATCATAATAAAGGCCATAGAGAACAAACCCTCAGCCAACATCACACTTATTGGTGAAAAACCAAAAACCTTTACTCTAAGATCAGGAACAAGGCAAGGCTGTCCACTATCACCGCTCTTATTCATTATAATATTGGAGATCCTAGCAAGTGCAATCAGGCAAGAGAAAGATATAAAAGGCATCCAAATTGGAAACAAAGAAATCAAACTGTCACTATTTGCAGATAACATGATTCTTATATAGAAAAGCCTAAAGATTCCATAAGAACACTGCTAGAAACAATAAGCAAATACAGTGAAGTTTCTGAATACAAAATCAATGTTCCAAAATCATTAGAGTTCTTATACTCTAATAGTGTCAGAAAATGAAGTGGAAAAAATAATTCTTTTGCAATTGCAACAAGAAGAATAAAATACCAAGACTAAATATAACAAAACATGTGAAGGACCTATACAATGAAAACTAAAAGACCCTATTAAAAGAAGTAGAAGAAGGTACAAAGAAATGGAAACATATTCCTTGTTCTTGTACTGGATGAATCAACATAGTTAAAATGACCTTATTACCTAAAGCATTATATAGATTTAATGCAATCCCCATCAAAATCCCATCAGCATTTTTTAAGTAAACAGCACAAAAAAAATCATCAAATTTATATGGAAGCACAAAAACCCCGAATTACCAAAGCCATCCTGAGAAAAAAGATGAGGCTGAAGGCATCGCCCTGCCCGGCCTCAAATCATACTACAAAGTGACAGTAATCAAAACAGCATGGTGTTGGCAGGAAAACATCATAGGGACTAGTGGAACAGAATTAAGAGTCCAGAAAGAAATCTTTATTTATATGGACAAATAATTTTCAACAAAAAAGCCAAAAACATACAGTGGAGAACCTGGATGGACCTCTTCAATAAATGATGATGGGATAACTGAGAAGCCACATGCAAAATAATGAAACTAAACTCTTGTCTATCACCACACACTAAAATTAACTCATGTGCTTTAAGGACCTGAATATAAGACCTGAAACAATAAAATGTGTAGAAGAAAACATAGAACTAAACTCAAGGACCTTGGGCTTCAAAAGGATTTTATGAGTTTGACCACAAAGGCAAGGGAAATAAAAGTAAAAATAAATGAATGGGTCTACATCATACTAAAAAGCTTCTGCACAACAAAGTTAACCATCTACAAGTTAAGGAGACAACCATTCAAATGGGAAAACATATTTGCATGCAGTGCCTCCAATAAGGGCCTAATATACAAAATATAAAAAGAACTCATACAACTTAATAACAACAACAAAACAAACAATCCCATCAGAAAATGGGTAGAGGACGTGAACAGACACTTCTCCCAAGAAGACATACAAATGGCCGACAAATATATGAAAAGATGTTCATCATCGCTGGCCATTAGAGAAATGGAAATCAAAACCACGAGATACCATCTCACACTTGTTAGAATAGCTACTATAATCAACAAGACAGTAGTATCAAATGCTGGAGAGAATGCAGAGTAAAAGGAACCCTCATACACTGCTGGTGAGACTTCAAATTGTACAGCCATTATGAAAAGTAGTATAGAGATTCCTCAACAAACTTCGAATTGATCTACCATATGATCCAACAATTCCTCTACTGGGTATTTACCCCACTGTTTTGAAAACTCATATCTGAAAAGGTATTCGCACACCGATGTTCATAGCAGCATTATTCATAGTGGCCAGGACATGGAAGCAATCAAAGTGTCAGATGATAGATGATTGGATAAAGAAGCTTTGGTACATATATACAGTGGACTATTACTCAGCTATAAGAAGAGATGAAGTAGTGCCATTCGTGACAACCTGGATGGACCTCAAGATAATCATGCTAAGTGAAATAAGCCAGACAGAAAAAGTTGAAAATCACACGATATCACTTATATGTGGGACATAAACCTAAAAACAACAAATGAACAGGATAAACAAATAGAGACTCATGGATATGGACAATATACTAGTGGTTACCAGAGGGTAGTGGGGAATTGAAAGGGGGAGGTAGACAGCATAAAGGTGGTCAAATATGTGGTGACAGAAAGAAATCTAACTAGGGTAGTTGAACACGCAGTGTAAATACATATACGCCTTACTGTTAAAGTGTACAGCTGAAACTTACTGAATTTCGTTAACCAATGTCACCATAAAAAACAAACAAACAAAAAAACATGCAAACAAAACTCATCACCAGACCTAGATAACATAGATTTTTGCCTTATTTTCTTCTAGAAATTTTAGAGATTTAAGTTTCACATTTAGGTTTATGATTCATTTTTAATTATTTTTTGTGTATGATCTGTGGTATGTGTCTATGTTTTCTTTTCTTTTTTTTTGCATATAGACTATTTGCTTTTTAAATTATATTTTTTCTCTGTTTCATTTTGGATTGTTTATATTGCTGTATCTGCATGTTCACTTATCTTTTCTTCTGCAATAACTGATATTTCTTTATCCCATCCAGTGTATTTTTTATCTCATACATTATGATTTTCATTTCTATAAGTTTATTTGGGGTCTTTTTAATATCTTCCTTGTTTGTACTTAAATTTTGAGTGTACAAAATATACTTATAATAACAATTTTAACATTTTTTCTGCTAATTTTAGCGTCTGTTAATTTTGTTATCTTCCCTTGAGTGATTATTTTCATATAGGTCAATTCTCACATGGCTCTCCTGCTTCTTTGCATGCTTAGATATCTTTGATTAGATGCATACATCATGAATTTTACCTTGAGACCTAGATATTTTTGTATTACCATAAATATTTCCAAGCTTTTTCTACTGGTATGCAGTTACATTACTTGGAAACACTTGATTTCTCATGTCTTGATTTTGTGATTTGTTAGGTCTGGAGCAGTGCACCCAATAGGACTGTAGGAAAGGAAAAAATAATCTCCCCTCTACCTTTCTAAGTTCTTGGCTAGGGCTCCTGTAATAAATGGCAGATTAATACGAGAAAAACATATAAATTTATTTAATATAAGTTTTATGTGACATGGGAGCAGTTAAGCCCAAACATTTTTTATGCTAGTTTTGATGAAGAGTGAAAAGTTATGGAGAAATGCAATAGGACATAAAAGATATGAGCTCAAGTGTAGTAAACTGAGGAAAAAACGGCAAGACCTGTTTCTTTAGATTCCTCTTGGAATACTTTGCCATTGGAAATAAGGATGTTCCTTTCCTCCAGGTAAAAGGAGGTCACTTCTCACTTGAGGGTCTTATGACTTGCTTCAGAAGAAGATCAGAAAGTCCTTCCTGCTCCTGCCATTTCTCAAATTCCTTCAGCTTAAAATATTCAATATGCCAAGTAGCCATTTTGGGGGGTAGCATGTCCTAAACCCCATCAGAGCAAATTATTCCCTTGTACTGACCAAATCTTTCTAATTTGTTTACCCAATGTTCTATAAATTACATGTTTTCCAATCTGGCTAGTGGGAATAGGCACTATTACCGGCCTTGTATGAGTAGTCTGTAGTACCTTAGTCCTTCTAAACTGTTCTTTCCCTGGCTTTGTATAGTTTCCTGTTAGGCATAGTCTGATGATGATGATGATGATTATGATGATGATGATGATGATGAGTAGTAGCAGCAGCAGCAGTAGTAGTAGTAGTAGTAGTAGCAGCAGCAGTAGTATTTTGCTGAAGACTCAAGGGCCCTCTACAGGTATCTATGTCTCTGGAGTTCTCTCTGTGAATCTCTCCTCTGCAGTATTCCGCCCTATGAATTCTAGAAGCCCTGGTTTCCCTGAACTCTCAGCTCTGTCTCCTCAACTCAGGGAGTTTGCGGTGTTCCACCTGGGCTGCCCCTCCATGTGCTTCAGACTGGAAACTCTCTTCAGTCAGTATTCTGGGTAATCACGGGATTCACCTAATTTGTTTCCTATCTCACAAGGACCATTGTCCTTCATTGCCTGATAGCCAGTGTCTTAAAAACTGGCATTTCATATATGTATTTCTCTTTTACTTAGTTGTTTCAGGAATACGGGTAAATCTAGTCTCTGTTACTGCATTTTGGCCAAAAACGAGTCTTAATTTGTATTCTTTATTACTAGTGAGTTTAAATATCTTATATGCCTGTGGACCATAATATTTTTTTATGTAGAATGACAGTTTACATGTTTTGCCCATTTTTCTAATATAGAAATTGTTAATATCTCATTATTTTAGAAGCATTTCTTCTATATTAAAGATATCAAACCATTATCTGTCATATATCATAAAAATATTTTATCCATTTGTTATTTGCTTTTCATTTTGATATATTTCATTTTTGTAATGCGATCATTTTCAGCTTTTATTTAATTAGATCTATTATTCTCTAAATATTTTTTTCTTATTGATTCTGCTATTAGGTAATGTGCCAATATTACACACACACACACTGTCTTCTAATTATTTTTATATTTTTTTTCCTAAAGTCATAAAGAATCATAAGGAGATAAGGACTCAAAATCCAGGTTTCTAGGAAGGCTACACCCCAGAGCACTTTTCATGGTATTTTAAAACAAATGCCCTTCTTTTTTTCATTTTAACTTGCTATTATTATTCCCTAAAATCAAGGTTTGGAACTTTGGTCAAATGGGCTGAAACAATCTATATCCCTACATAGTTATTGTTTCCAACAAGAATATACAGTCTTTCTTGGCAGACCCAGACTGATGACTCAACTGAGCTTCTCAATCTGGAATCACCCTAGAATTGTAGCAGTGGTTGAGTGAAGCATTTCTAGTAAGAATAAGTACATGGTTAAAAAGCAAAGTGAAACATCAGGTTCCATTACATTCTTTAACTATTATTTTTAGGACCACTTTTTCATGCTCTGTTTTGCTGCCTACACTCCCTTTTTGCCCTAAATCCCACACCTTCCTTTAACCACAAATTTCCCCTTCTCTTTAGAGATGTTTCCAGTGAAGGGTACAAGAATATGCCACCTTAAAATAAAACTCTTTGGCATATTAATTATTTTGAGTTAAAGTTTATTTAGAATCAGCAGACACTGGAAAAGCACTAAAACAGAGCACAAGTTTTCCTTTTGAAAGGGAAATTTTCATTTGTAAAGGGAATTTCCATTTGTAGAAATATTTTTCTTTCTTTATGGCAGGCCTGGGTTCCCTCATGCAGCACTAGGGGAGAATTCATTTTCTGGCCTTTTCCAGTTTCTAGAGGCCACCCACATTCCTAGACTCATGAGCTCTTTTCATCTTCAAAACCAGCAATGGTTGGTCAAGTCTTTCTCACATCACATCACTCTGGCACTGACTCCTCTTCTGCCTCCCACTTTCACTTTTGACCCTTGTGATAACATTAGGCCAACCCAGATAATTCAGGATAATCTCCCAATTTACAGGTAAGTTGATAAGCAACTTAATTATATTTGCAATCTTAATTCCTCTTTGTCTTGTCATATAACATATTACGGATTGAAATATGGAATTGGAGGTCCATTTTTTTCTGCCAACAACAAGTACATTAATGATTGAGCTATGACAGTGGAAAATTGATACAATTGATGTGGAATATACTTCTGGCCCAACCTGACCAGAAATGAGAGAATGAATTCTGAGAAATGTAGTAAAACTTAGCCTGACTTACACATTACAAAGCTACCACAGACAGTTCTTCTTGACTTTGAACTCAAGTACATCTCCTTGAACTGTACTTAATATCCTAATAAAGACTATCCTACATAAAACTGAAAATATGCTATTCCTTTTCCCAGAAGAGGCTAGAAAGATCTTTTGTGTCTTTGGGTGATGTACATTCTTCTGCTTATTGATTCATACTTGCCGTTTTATGTCATGTAACTTAAATATGATATAAGGTCAACAATTATTAACAGGTCTTATGTTAGATGATAAGGGAATGACAGAGGGAAATTAAAATATTAATTAATTAAATTATATATAAAATTAAATTATTAAAAATATTAAAATAAGGAAAATATTCATAACTATTACATTTCTCATTTTGGCATTGATCATGTGGGCATAGCAGGTATTTATAACTATCCCCTTTGTTCTCATCAAGCACTTCACTTCTTTTGGTTCTTTGCTTGGTGGAGCAACCCAAAATTTTATTCCTGAAGGGTCTGGGATATTAGGGGTCCTGCCTAAATTAATTGATAATTTTCCACCTACTTTAATCATAGGATGTAGGAGTACCAACAGATACCTTAGAGGATCTCCTACACTCCAGAAATTCTTGTCCTTGCCTCCATTGTATGGTAGTAGCAAATCAATTCTCCCTTGGTTGTCAGAATTAATCACCACAGCCAGAGTAATGCCCTTCTCTGCCTGTTCATTCAGCGGCATGAGGCAGCAGTTTCAACTTCCAGATATAAGGAATCATTGTTGGAATCCCTGATGGAAGCATGTCTCTCTTTGAGACTAAAATGTCTAGACCAGCAGAGTCTCAAGTTGCAGGGATGGAAAGGAAACATTTTGCTAGTGTGTCACTAGGGGTAATAGTAAGACGAGCCACTCCCATTTTCATTCCTTGATTCTTGGACTTATGAATATTGGCTAAGGGAGAAAGAACACTCTATACAGCACAGGAAGGAAACAATGTCTCACATAACATTGTTTCCTTCAACATTGCTTTGTTATAATGTTGATGGAAAAAATTGATTCCCAGCCAGGGCTATTGTCTTTGTGGAGCCTGCACATTCTTCCTATGCCTGCATGGATTCTCTCCAGGTACTTCGCTTTCTTCCCACATCCCAAAGATATGCAGGTGAGGTGATTTGGTGTGTGTCTATATTCTCCATGTCTGACAGAGTGTGGTTGTATGTGGGAGGGTAACTTGAAATGGGAGGGTGTCCTGTCCAGGGTTGGTTCCTACCTTGCCCCCTGAGTTACCCAAGAGGCTCCAGCCATCTGCAGCCTTCAACTGGAACAAGCAGGTTGGAAAATAATTCTTACTTTATTTATTCATCATTTTTAAATGTATATATAGCTCACATTTATTTATTTTATTTTATTTTTTATTATTTGATATTAGTTTCAAGTATACAGTACAATGATTAGGCATTTATATAATTATGAAGTGATTGCCCCAATTACTATAGCACCCATCTGGCACTACACACAGCCATAACAATAGTATCGACTATATTCCCTATTAATACTTTACATCCTCATGACTGTTTTGTAACTACTAATTTGTACTTCTTCATCTATTCATCTTTTTTACCCAGCCCCCAACCCCCTCCACTCTGGCAATCACCATTTGTTCTCTGTATCTGAGTCTGTTTTCAATTAGTTCATTCATTTCCTTTGTTCCTTCGATTGTGTATATAAGTGAAATCATATG
This sequence comes from Pteropus alecto, assembly GCF_000325575.1. NCBI lineage: Eukaryota > Metazoa > Chordata > Mammalia > Chiroptera > Pteropodidae > Pteropus > Pteropus alecto. The sequence continues at coordinate 18,295 of NW_006442113.1, read as the reverse complement.
GAATTTGTCTTTCTCTGTCTGACTTATTTCATTCAGCATAATACACTCTAGGTCCATCTATGTTGTGGCAAATGCTAAGGTTTCATTTTTTTAATAGATGAGTAATAGTCCATTGTATATATGTACCATGACTTCTTTATCCAATAGTCTATTGATGGGAACTTAGGCTGCTTCTATATCTTGACTATTGTGAATAGTGCTGCCATGAATACACGGGTGCATAGATCTTTATGAACTAATGTTTTGGTTTTCTATGGATAAATACCCATAAGTGCAATTACTGGGTCAAAAGGTAGTTCTATTTTTAACTTTTTGAGAAACCTCCAATCTGTTTTCCACAGTTAGCTGTACCAATTTACAACCCCACCAACAGTGCACGAGGATTCTCTTTTCTCTACATCTCGCCAATATTTGTTGTGTTTTGGTTGATGATAGCCATTCTGACAAGTGTGAGGTGATATCTCACTGTGGTTTTAATTTGCATTTCTCTGACATTGAGCATCTTTTCATATGTCTATTGGCCATCCGCATGTCCTCTTTGGATATCTACTCAGCTCTTCTACCCATTTTTAAATTGGATTGTTTTGTTTTGTTTTGTTTTTGTTTTTGTTTTGTTTTGTTTTGTTTGTTTGTTTGTTTTGTTTTTTTTGCTGTTGAGTTGTATGAGTTCTTTATAAGTTTTGGATATTAACCCCTTGTCAGAAGTATCATAGGTAAATATATTCTCCCATTCGGCAAGTTGTTAATTTCCTTTGCTGTGCAAAAACTTTTTAGTTTGATGTAGCCCTTTTTGTTTATTTTCTCTTTTGTTTCCCTTATCTGAGGAGATATATCAGAAAAGAAATTACTAATAGCAATATCAGAGAGTTTACTGACTATTTTTTCCTCTAGAAGTTTTATGGTTTTTGAACTTACATTTAAGTCTTTAATCCATTTTGAGTTTATTCTTGTATATGGTGTAAGAAGGTGGTTCAGTTTCATTTTTCTGCAAGCATCTGCCCAGTTTTCCCAATACTATTTGTTCAAGAGACTGTCTTTACGCCATTGTATATTCTTGCCTCCTTTGTCATAGCTTAAATGACCACATAGGTGTGGATTTATTTCTGGGCTCTCTATTCCGTTTCATTAATGTATGTGTCTGTTTTATGCCAGTACCATATTGTTTTGATTACTATAGTTTTGCAGTATAATTTGCTACCAGGCAGTGTGATACTTCCAACTTTGTGCTTCTTTCTCAAGATTGCTGTGGCCATTCAAGATCTTTTTATGGTTCCATATAAATTTTTGAATTTTGTTCTAGTTCTCTGAAAAATAGCATTGATATTTTGATAGGGATTGCATTGAATCTATAGATTGCTTTGAGTAGTATGGCCATTTTAACAATGTTGATTCTTCCTACCCATGAGCACAATATATGCTTCCATTTATTTGTATCTTCTCTAATTTCTTTTTTCCATGACTTATAATTTACCAAGAATAGGTCTTTACCTCCAAGGGAGATTGTATGCTTTTAAGAGTGTATCCATTTCTTACAAATTTTCCAATTTGTTGGGATAAAATTGCCCACAGTATTTCTTATAATGCTTTGTGTTTCTGTGGAAAGAGAATTTTTTTTTCTCTTTCATTTCTGGTTTCATTTAATTCTCACTTTTTCTTGATGAGTCTGGTTAAAGGTTTATTAATTTTGTTTATCCTTTCAAAAAAACAGCTCTTGATTTCATTGACCTTTTGTATGGTTTTTCTAGACTCTATAAAAGGAATCCCCGGCCCCCCGGGCCATGGACTAGTACTGGTTTGTGGCCTGTTATTAACTCAGGTGCACAGCAGGAGGTGAGCACCAGGTGAATGAGGGAAACTTCATCTGTATTTGCAGCCACTCCCCGGCACTAACTAGCATCACTGCCTTAGAGCCACCTCAGATCATCAGAAATTAGGTTCTCATAAGAGCTCTGGTTCCTGTTGCCAAAAATGTTGGGGATTGCTGCTCTATATCATTTATTTCTGCTCTGCTGTTTATTATTTTTTCCCTTCTAGTCACTTTGGGTTTATTTACTATTCTTTTTCTAGTTTTTCCAAGTGTAAGTTTAGATTGTTTATTTAATATTTTTTTTTCTGTTTCTTGAGATAGGCCTGTATTACTATGAATTTCCTTCTTAAAACTGCTTTTGAGGTGTCTCATAGATTTTGAGACATTGTGTCTTCATTTTCATTTGTCTTTGGGAATCTTGATTTTTTCTTTGATCTCATTGTTAACTCATTTATTGTTTGGTAGCATGCTATTTATCCTCCATATGTTTGTATATTTTCCAGTTCTTGTAATTGATTTCTAGTTTCATACCATTGTGGTCAGAGAAAATGGTTGATATAATTTCAATCATCTTAAATTTACTGAGACTTGTTTTGTGGCCTAACATGTAGTCTATCCTGGAAATTGTTCTATGTGCACTTGAGAGGAATGCATATTCTGCTTCTTTGGGGTGAAATGCTCTGAAAGTAGCAATTAAATCCATCTGATCTAATATGTTATTTAAGGCCACTGTTTCCTTGTTAATTTTCTGCCTGGTAGATCTGTCCATTGCTGTCAATGGGTGGCAAAGTTTCCTACTGTGAGTATATTACTGTCGGTCTCTTCTCTTATGTCATTCAATAACTGCTTTATATATGTAGGTTCTCCTGTGTTGGGTGCATATATGTTTACTAGGGCTATGTCCTTGTGATGTTTTGATCCCTTTTTTATTATACAATACCCTTCCTTGTCTCTTATAGCTTTTGTTTTAAAATCTACGTTGCCCGATGTAAGTATTGTTACCATAGCTTTTTTTTCATTTCCATTTTTATGAAATATCTTTTTCCATCTTTTTACTTTCAGTCTGTGTGTGTGTCATTCAATCTGAAGTGGGTCTCTTATAGAGAGCATGTGCATAGATCTTGTTTTCTTATCCATTCAGCTACCTATGTCTTTTGATTAGAGTATTTAATCCATTTACATTTAAAGTGATTATTCATAGGTAAATAGTTGTCATTTTATTATTCATATTTGTGGTTTCTCCCTTCTTTTTACAAAGTCCTCTTAATATTTCTTATAATACTGGCTTATTGGTGATGAATTCATTTAGCTTTATCCTATCTTGGAAGATTTGTATCTCACTTTCAATTTTAATTGATAGCCTTGCTGTGTAGAGTAGTCTTGGTTATAAGTTTTTGTTTTCATCACTTTGAACATTTTGTGCCAATTCCTTCTTGTCTGCAAAGTTTTTGTTGAGAAATCATCTGATATTCTTATGAGAGTACCCTTGTAAGTAAATAGCTGCCTTTTATTTGTTGTTTTTAGGATTTTCTTTGTCTCTAAATTTTGGCATTTTAATGATGATGTATCTTGATGTGGGTCTTTTTGAGTTCCTCTTGTTTGGGACTCTTTGTGCTTCCTGGGCTTGTATGTCAATTTCCCTCACCAGGTTAGGGAAATTTTCTGTCATTATTTCTTCAAATAGGTTCTCAATCTCTCACTCTCTCTCTCCTCCTTCTGGTACCCCTATGATGTTGATGTTGGTACATTTGAAGTTGTCTCAGAGGTCTCTTAAGCTTTCCTTATTATTTTTCATTCTTTTTACTTTTTGCTGTTTTGATTGCATGTTTGCTGCTACCTTGTCTTCCAACTCGCTGATTCGGTCCTCCACCTTATCTAATCAACCGTTGATTCCTTCTAGTGTATTCTTTATTTCATTTATTGTAATCTTCATTTCTGACCGATTTTTCTTTATTGTTTCTATGTCTCACAGATATCGAGAACAAACTGTTGAGTGCCAGAGGGCAAGGAAATTTGGAGGATGGGTGAAAAATGTGAAAAGATGAAGAAGTACAAATTAATAGTTATAAAACAGTCATGGGGATTGAGTATAGCATAAAAAAAGTCTTCCCGGAAATGTACAGGCAGTGTGCTGGCCGTGTGAGCTGAGGGCTACTGCCCACCCATGAATGCATAGGCCAGGGATGGTGCAGGTTGGGGCTGGCTGCCTTCCAATGGGCAAACAAATTTGTGGTTTGGATTGGCTGGGGTAATACAGGGTGTAGCAGGCATATTTCACCTGGCCAATGCAGCTTCATAATTAGCTGTGTGGGGGAGAATGTTCAACAGAGGTAAGTTGGTGCCCATCTGTAGACTTCCCTGGAGAGATCACTACAAAGGAACAATGGTGGCTGTCCTTCCAGCCTTTGCTCTGGCACCACACAACTCAGTCTTTCACCGATGTCTTTTGTACCTTCTTAGCCGCCAACCCTCCACTGGAGCCCAAGGTGAGTGTCTCTGAATGAGTGAGTCTATGTGTAGGCACGATAATGGGGACATGTGGGTTTTCAGGCTCCTTCTTTCTCACCCAAATGGCCAGAATCCCCACTGATTTTTAGAGTTAGATTTTGTTGGAACTCCTGTTCCCGGGACTTGAACCCTGGGCTGAGGAGCCCTTATGTTTGGCTAGGACCTCTCATTCCTTCACGGGGGCCCCTGCAGCTTTACTCTCCCTCATGGTGCTCAATTGCCACACTTGGGTGCAGGACCAGCCAGCTTCGTGTTCCTGCCTCTCCTATCATTCTTGATGTGGCCTTTTCTTTATATCCTCAGATGTATGTGTTATTTATGATCAGCTAGACTTTAGGTGGTTCTTCAAGTTGTTTGTTTTATAATTTGTTTGTAATTTTAATGTGATTTTGGGTGGAGGCAAACTCCACATTTATCTATCCTGCCATCTTGACCAGAAATTCACATTTAATTGATATTTAGTATTAGAAGTGTTTTGGGAATTTTGCTGATGTTCTTGTGACCAGAAATATGCTGTATGACATTAACTCTCGTTTATATTAGCCTATGGTAAAATTGGTTTTGTTATATGTCATTTTGCTTAAAGGCACAGTTTCCAAGAACCTATCGATCACGTTAAGTGAGGACTTATTTTATTGAATGCTAATTTAGAGCATATATAGCCTTCTGGAGAACTTTACTCAGCCCTTCAAGGTATTGATACTTAGCTAGTCCTGTAACTGAGTCTTCAAATAGTCATTCCACCATTCTATCAAGCCAGCTCCTTCAGGATGGTGAAAAACATGGTTAGCAAAGTGAATTCCATGAGTACGGGCCCATTGGCACACTTCACTTGCTATGAAGTAAATTCCTTGATCAGAAGGTGTACAAAGCCATAATGATGGACAAAAGATCCTATAAGTCCATGGATGATAATTTTGCTGCAAGCATTTTGTGCAGAGAAGAAAAATTTATGTCCAAAGTAAATATCTATTCTAGTAAAAATAAAACATTACCTTCTTTATGATGGAAGTGGTAAATGTAATCAACCTGCCACTAGATAGCTGGTTAAGCACCCTAGGGAATCATGCCATATCAGAGACTCAGTGGTTTCTGCTGTTGACAATTTGGGCACTCAGTAGCGGTTGTAACCAGGTCAGTCTTGGTAGGTGGAATTCCATGTTGCTGAGTCTATGAATAACCCCCATTCCTGCCACCATGGCCACTTTGTTCATGAGCTCATTGGGCGGTGGCATGAGTGGCTGGGTAACAAGGCAAAAAATATGTATTTTAGTTACCTTATTATGGTTTACCAGAATATTCTTGGCTTCCAAGGACAAGTCAGTATACTGTAAATCTTTGTATTGTGTAGGAAGTACATATGGCTGCTCAAAACAGTGATTTAAAATAATATTTTTTAAAAAAACAAGTTTATTCTTCTCCTTCATAAAAAAGTCTAAAAATATTCAGTCAAGCACTGACACGAAGGATTCATAATCTTCAGAGACATAGTGTCCTCCTCTCTTTTGCTATCATATCCTTAGTAAATGCCTTCTATTCTCAAAGTTGGCTCATAATTCAAGATAGCTGCTAGACCTAGTAATTTTATCAAATTCAAGGTTAAAAAACAAGAAGTAAAAATGCAAAAGGAGCATTTAGTTGTCTAGTGAAACCCAGAACACAACAAGATGGAAAATATATATTTTTTTTAACTCAGTCTATTATCTGCCCAAATAAAATTAGGGATTAGTAAAGAAAAGATTTGTATTCATACATGACATATTTTAAGTTATGGAGTTTTGAAGTTTCTTATATACTTAATATTATTTTGACCCATTTAAGCTCACAATTTTTTACATAGTTCGTCTTTGTAACTGCAAAATTTTCCAAATCGGTTAATATTTTCACTTGAGTGTGGGATTATTTTGAACCCTACTATGAGGAAACTATCTTATGATGGCTATCTTAAGCGGATCTATATTTTCCAGAATTTATTCTCTTGTTTGTTTCAAGTTATAATCAGCCACAGGGAGATTCTTGGGAGAGTTCGAGGCTGGAAGGGAAGCAGTGGCCACTTTGTAGCTCACATTGTGCTGATTTGCTGACTTACTTCATTGGTATGAAGCAGCAGCTGGGCCTGGAAGCGATCTTCCTTCTTTGATACCCCTTCAGATTCCTAGGCCAGATGTGTGTGTTTAGCTTGTGACAAAAGCCCCATTTCTGCTGTATACCCTCATCACCAAAGTCAGTAGCAACAAGAACTGAAACAGATTTTAGCCCTTTCCTATGGGGTTCCAACTCAAGCTTATTCATTCCAGTCAGCTTGGGATCTTCCAATCCTGACTACCTTCCCTGTGGACTTGAAGCCCTAGCATCAAATGTGGACAAGCCTTACAGAGACTGTTTAACCTGCTCCCACAATCACATAAGGCCAATTCCATGTAACAAAGCTCTCTCAGATAAATAGACACAAATATAGGCATAGATATAGATACAGATAACATAGGATACCAGTGGTACTTAACTTGGGGCAATTTTACTCTTCAGGGGGCATTTGGTAATGTCTGAAGACATTTTCAGTTCTTACAAATTGGTGGGTTTGGGGTAATTTTGCTAATGGTATCTAGTGAGTAGAGGGCAGGGATGCTGCTAAACAAACTATGATGTGCAGGACAGTCTCCTCAGCCTCCAGCAAAGAATTATCCAGCCCAAAGTGTCAATAATGTGACTACTGAGAAACTCTGATATCAATATAGGTCTGAATAGAGCCTGGTAGTCCTGTTTCTCCAATTAAACTCTAGCCAATAAAGACTTTGTTACAAAGAGTGATTCCAGAAGAATAGAATCCTAAGGATGAGTTCTCCTGATTGGCTTTTAGTCTTCTGGAAATGGTTCTCTAATCTGATTAGATTTAAAGGCACTAATGAGTCTGTTTTCAATGGTAAGGAAGATACTAGTAGTCAATGACATGATATGGCAATAGGTGTACATAAAATGTCACCATTGAATACTTTTAATCAAATACTTATACAAATCAAGCTTCTAGATGACCATATATTTGATGCCTTAGAACATTTTTATCAAACTAAAGAGTATAATGGAATTGGCTAGTTGCTCTTAACTGTGCTGCAGGAAGTAGGAAAAGGATGAGCTAAGGTATTTGAATTCCCAGTTCAATGTCTACATAAAGGATCTGATAGCTTCTATGCCTGGCCTGAAAAAAATCCTTATCTTCTGTAATCACAGGGCCAAGATTTCTAAAAACCAAACCCAGCATCTCTCCCTGCTAGTGACTAAATTATGAAAACTAAATTCTTAACCTTGAAGCATCTCTATTAACAAAGGTAGGACATTGACTGGGAAAAAATGAGATCTTGAAAAACTGGAATAGACACCTATGAGCAGATCCAGATAAATCTGAAAACATTAAACCTTGAAGTTCTGCTGAGACTTCTTTGTCAGTAGAAGCAGCCCTTCTACTCCTGCACAAGATGGTTAGCCTTCGTTGGCCTTACAAAGTTGCAATGGCCTTCCTTGCACTAGTTGACTTTTTAAGGCATTGTTGATCCTCTTCAGGACCTATCCCCACCACTCCTCTTTGCTTCTAAACTCATAACTATACTAAAATCCCAGCAGACCCTGAAGTTATGAAGTATAAAGTGTGACCCATAAGAACCTGCTATGCACATCAAAATAATTGCATTATTTTGTCAATTTATATAGCCATAAACTGGAGAAATGTGTGTGAATCAATCTTAAGGGTACAGGGTCAAGGTGAAAGAAATATAAAGTTGGATCATGCTGATTTTATTGATATAGGTCTATATTAGTCAGTTTGGGCTGCTGTAACAAAATTATACAGATGGGGTGGTTTAAACAACAGAAATTTATTTTCTCACAATTCTGGAGACTTGAAGTCCAAGATCAAGGTATCAGCGGGTTTGATTTCTGGTGAGATATCTCTTTCTGGTTTGCAGATTGCCACCTCTTGCTATGTTCTCATATTGTCTTTTGTCTATACATATGTAAAAAAGAGAGGGAGAACTCTCTGGTGTTTCTTCTTTTTCTTATGAGGACACCAGTCCTATCAGATTAAGATCCTACCCTTATCATCTCATTTAACTTTAATTATCTTCTTAAACATGCTATCTCCAAATACAGTCACATGAGTGGTTATGGCCTTAATATATGAATTTGGTGGATTAGGGAGACACAATTCAGTCCATAACATGGCCCAGTTAGCAAGGATTCTAAATTCATGTTTTAGCTTGAAAAGTTTGAAATGGCTCTAATAGTTTTCATGGTTGGTTGGCTGAAACATGAAGCAAAAGTGACCCAAAGTAAATTAAATTCAAATGCCAGAATTGACTCGATATACTGTATAGGAAGGTATCCAAAAACTTAGGGATATTGAAACGTTTAAATTAATTTGTCATATAATATCTGCTCACTCACCCTGAGAGTATTCTAAGAACACACCTTTTACCTGGGTTGTGAGAAATAATTCTGTAAGAGGAGTCTCAGCATCCTTAATGAGCTTAGTGGTGGCTATTCACTATAGGTCAGAAATTACAGTGGGAACTGTTACCATAGAAGTGGAATACCTAAATGCAATGAGAATGATGAGATTCTGGAATTACAGGGGCCAAGTAGTAGCATTTAATTGTTGTTGTGAGTTGAATCGAAAATACATGTTGAAATCACAACCTTCAGTACCTGTGAGTGTGACTTTTTTTTGGGAAATAGGGTCTTTGCAGATGTAATCAGGTTAAGATGAGGTTGTACTGGGTTATGATGAGTACTAATCTATGACTGAAATTCTTATAAGAAGAGGGAAATTTAGACGCAGGTGAAATACCATGTCATGATGAAGGCAGAGATTGGAGAGATTGCAGCTACAAGCCAATAAATGCCAAGGAGTGCCAGCAACCATCAAATGTTTGGAAAGAGGTATAGAATAGATTCTCCCTCAAAGCCTCCAGAAAGTATCAACCTTTCTAACACCTGGATTTCACACCTCAAGCTTCCAGACTGTGAGATATTAAATTTTGTTGTTTTAAGCCATTCGGTTTGTGCTATTTTGTTGCAGTAGCCCTAGCAAACTAAAATAATTGCAAAGAGAAGATGAGGTGGTTACTGTAATGGACATTAGAGTCAAAGCAGTAAGCAGAATAGTGTGACTCACAGTGATCATTAGTGTTGACTAGTTGATTACAGTGTCCTTAGAAAAGAAATAGATGGGCAGTTTACTAAATTCTTAGTTGATTGATACAAGTAGAATAGATGTAGGCCTAGTACATAAGTCTAACTTGAATCCCCCTAAAATCATAGCTCTTCAATCAATTCGCACATTTAAGCCAGTTCACCATCCTAGAATCTTTTGAATGAAGGAGAGACTGGGTCTCTTTGAGGAAATTGAATGCTATGATGCCTCACCCCAAATCTATACTGTTGATCTTCTTCTTGGCCTTCTGAAAGGAATCTGCAGCTATTTACCATTTATCAAGTTACCTGCATTTGGAAATGGGAAGTAATCGGATTTGGGGAGAACTACTAGATACTGGCCCTGAACTGACTAATTCCCAGAGATCCAAAATGTCACTCTTGTCCACAAATTCAGAGTAAATACTTACAGAAGTTAAAGGTCAGGTGATCAATGGAGTTTGGGCTCAAATCCATCTCACAGTGCCCCCATCAAATACCCATAAACATATCATGGAGTTATTTCTCCATTTTCAGAATATATAATTTAAATAGTTATACTCAGCAACTTGCAGAATTACCACATTGGTTCTCTGACACACAAACAGAGGATTATTATGGTAGGAAAGGCCAAGTTGAAGTCACTAAAACTCCCTCTAACTCTAAAAATAGTAAACCAAAATTGACACCACATTCTTGGAGGCATTTCAGAGATTTTTGCCACCATCAAGTCTTTGAGCATAAGCAGGACCTGTGACTTGCTTCTAGGAAATAGAATGTAGTAAGAGAGATGGGATTTCACTCACTTGATTCAGCTCTATTATATGGATTGGTAAAAGAATGTCATTCCCATTATTTGATTATGTCATATAAACTCTGTCTTAGCTGTTTGGAGTAAGGCACTTTCATGCTGGCCTTGAAAAAGCAACCTGACATCATGTGAACTGACCGTGGAAAGTGTCACATGACAGGAAACTGAAATTTTTTTTTGTAGAACCTGAGGATTACCTCAAGCCAACAAAAAGATGGATCTCTCAATCATATAAGCTGAAGGAAATCAATTCTACCAACAACTCAAATAAGCTTGGAAGCATATTATTTCCAGTCAAGCCTCCAGGTGAAAATATAGCCTGTCCATCATCTTGATTACATTCTTGTGAGATCCTGAGCAGAATACCCAAGTAAACGAGATTCAGGATCTGATGCATAGAAACTCTGAGATAATAAATGTGTGTTATTAGCCAGTATAGAAAATTAATACATAGTTGTAAGCATTTGCAAATCCAAAGCTGTTTTCTGAGAGTTTGAGAAGCAGAGCAAAATATTGTGTCTGAAAAGAAAAAATAGTAAGCAAATGGTAATGCCTGAGAAGTTTAAAGACTGAGGAGAGCTTCTGGAAGTTTCATAGGCTTGGGAAAGGAATTAAAGTCCAAAGCCTTTGAAGAAGAAGAGATTCTGATAAACACCACAGCCTTTAAGTTGAAATCCTCAAGACCTCTAATTTAAGAACAATTGTGAATGACAAAAAGTTTAGAAGACAGAGAAGCAACAGTTGATTATTACCAGCCAAAGTTGCAAAACACCAGGATGAGTTACAACAACCTCCATCCTCCAACCCAGAGGGCATCCCACCATATCCTCCAACACCAAACACGGCAGAGCCCCAGGGTAATGTGAGTAAACACTACCAAAACTATCGCTAACACTGACAGGGACTGATACTGAGGGTAGCGAGAGTGATTGAATACTTATGGGGAAAAAAGGTATTATTAAGGCATAAGGAAAGGATCCAAAAGGCTTAGACACCACCTACTGGAAACCAAGAGAAAAAACCTTCTTAGCAACAAGCTAAAGAGAGACTTTTATATAATAATACCTCTTCTTCGGGGGGTGGGGGATATATTTTCATTAATGCCCAGGCAGAAATATGTCCAATAAACTCTATGAACAACCAAGGTGATGAGGCATCTCAGAAAGAAAGAAAGAGAAAAATCTCCAGAAAATAAGCTTAAAGACATAAAAATATGTAACCTGAATGACAGAAAATTCAGGATTGTACTTCTGAAAAAATTCAATGAAATCCAAAATAATTAATCAACAATTACAGGAAATGAAAAAAAAATGCAACTAGATCAGTAGAATGAATTTTGTAGCAAGGAGATTGAAATCCTTAAAAAGAACCAAATAGAAATCCTGGAGATGAAGAATACACTAAAAGAGATGAAGAATGAAATAACAAGCATGGGAAATAGAGTTGACCAAATAGAGGAAAGTATCAGTGACAACAAAGACAGAAATCTAGAAATAAATAAGAAGGGGGAAGAGAGAGACAAAAGAATGAAAAATAATGAAAGAGAAATACAAGATCTAGCTGATACCATCAGGAGAGTAAACATAAAAATAATGGATATTCCAGATGGAAAGAAAAGGAGCAGGGATCAGAAACCATTTTCAGAAAAATAGTTGACAAGAAATTTCCAAATATAAGGAATGAAGTGGTGCTTGGAATTCAAAAAGTCAACAGAACACCTAGTAATCTCAATCCAAACAAGCCTTCTCCAAGACACATTATATTAAAATTATCAAAAATTAGTGACAAAGAAATAATTTTCAGGGCAACCAGGAAAAAGAAGATGGTAACCTATAAAGGAAAAGTCATTAGATTATCTTCGGACTTCTGAGAACAACCTACAAGTCAGAAAGGAGTGGAATCAAGTATTCAAACTATTAAATGAAAGGAACTACCAGCCAAGAATAATGTATCCATCAAAGCTCTCTTTTAGATATAAAGGTGAAATAAAGACCTTTTCAGACATACAAAAAATGAGCGAATTCTCCACTATGAGACCTGCATTACGGGAAATACTGAAAGGATCAGCTCACCTAAAACAAAATGACAAAAAACAAACAAACAAACAAACACATAACAATGAGTAAGGTGAATAGAAGGCAGATAGAAACAGAGTAGTGCAATCCTTATTAAGAACGGGGTATTATAGACTTAAATAATAAGACAAGATTTGCTATTGCAAGATAGTAATGAATGATCAGCATACAAAGGAACAAAATACAATGATAACAAAAAAAGGGGATGATTCAAAGATAAAAATTCTCAAAGATGAGTGGATATAAGACACATGCAGAAGAAAAACACTAATTATATATCCTTTACATATTGGTAATGGTAACCATAGGCAAAAGATTCAAAACTGAAGTATATAACATAAAACAAGAAGGACCAGAGGAAAAATCCACAAAACATAACCAAAATAAAGAAAACAGACACACAAGGACAAGGAAGCAATAGAAATACCGAGCTACCAGAAAGTGAAACATAAAATAGTTATAGGAAAACCTCATATTTCAATAATCACCCTAAATGTAAATGGACTGAACTCACCAATAAAAAGGCATGGAGTAGCAGATTAGATTAAAAACCAAACCCAACCATATGCTGCCTCCAAAAGATGCCTCAGCAGCAAGGACAAATACAGACCCAC
>NW_006442113.1:0-1569 GCF_000325575.1 Pteropus alecto | reverse complement strand
CATCGAAGAATGAAAAATAATGAAAGAGAAATATAAGAACTAGCTGATATCATCAGGAGAGGAAAGATAAGAATAGTGGGCATTATTGAAGGCGAGGAAAAGGAGCAGGGACTAGAAAGCATTTTGGGACGAATAGTTGACGAGAATTTCCCAAATCAAAGGAATGAGCTAGAGCTTCGAATTCAAGAAGTCAACAGAACATCCAATTATCTCAACCCAAAAAGGCATTCACCAAGATAAATTGTATTAAAAGTTTTAAAAATCAATACAAAGACAGAATTCTCAGGGCAGCCAAGGAGAAGAAGACCGTAATCTATAAAGGAAAAGCCTTAGATTATCATCAGACTTTTCAGCACAAACCTTACAAGCCAGAAAAGAGTGGAATCAAATATTCAAACTATTAAGTGAAAAAAACTACCAGCCTAGAATAACATATCCATCAAAACTCTCTTTTAGATATGGAGAAGAAATAAAAGAAAAGCTTTTTGAGACACACACAAATTGAGGTAATTCTCTACTATGAGGCCAGCAGTACAGGAAATATTGAAAAGGGTCAGCTCACCTAAAACAAAATGACAAAAAAAAAAAATAATTAGGAGTAAGATGACTATCAGGCAAATAGAAGCAGAAGAGTGCGACCTTTACTAAGAATAGAGCATTATAATATTAAACATTAAAAAGAAAATTGCTATAGCAAGATAGTGATGAACATTCAACGTACATAGGGACAAACTGAGACAAGAATGAGTGAAAAGGGGAGGATTAAAACATCCAAATTCGTAAAGGGGAATAGATATAAGGCACACACGGAAGAAAATAGATGACTGCATATGTATAACTATACTTTACAGATTTATAAAGGTAAACACACCCGAGAATTCAGAACAGTAGTATATAACATAAAACAAGAAGAATCATATCATCATATCAATAGATGCAGAAAAAGCCTTCGACAAGATACAGTATCCATTTATAATCAAAGCACTTCAAAAAATCAGTATAGAAGGAAAGTACATTAATATAATAAAGACCATATATGACAAATCCTCAGTTGACATTATACTTAATAGTGAAAAACTAAAAACCTTCCCTCTAAGATCAGGAACAAGACAAGGCTGTTCATTATCGCCACTGTTATTCAACATAACATTGGAGGTCATAGTGAGTGCAATCAGGCAAGAGAAAGATATAAAAGGTATCTAAATAGGAAATGAAGAAGTCAAACTGTCACTATTTGCAGTGATTCTCGATATAGAAAACCCTAAAGACTCCACAAGAACACTACTAGAAACAATAAGCAAATACAATAAAGTCTCTGGATACAAAATCAACATTCAAAAATCCATAGTGTTCTTATACTCTAATAATGAAGCGTCAAAAAAAGAAGTGGAAAAATCATTCCTTTTGTAATTGCAACAAAAAGAATAAAATACCTAGGAATAAAGCTATCGAAACATGTGAAGGACCTATATGATGAAACTATGAGACCTATTAAAAGAAATTGAAGAAGAAACAAGGAAATAAAAAGATATTTTGTGTTCTTGGATTGGAATAATCAACATAGTTAAA
>NW_006442112.1:1411332-1413286 GCF_000325575.1 Pteropus alecto | reverse complement strand
GACTCACTAAAGAAAAAAGCGAAAGGACACAAATATACAAAAATCAGGGATGAAAGAGGAGAAATGATGACAGACACCGCAGAAATACAAAGGATCCTACAAAAGTACTATGAACAAGTATATAAAATAGAATTTAATAACCTAGAAGAAAGGGACCAGTACTTAGAGAAATACAACCTTCCTAGATCGAATCAAGTGGAACTAGAAAATCTAAATAGACCAATCAGCAGTATGGAAATTGAAACAATCATCAAAACCTACCAAAAAGGAAAAGTCCAAGACCAGATGGCTTCTCCAGTGAATTCTACAAAATATTCAAAGATTTAATACCTCTTTTCCTCAAATTCCTCCAAATAATCGAAAAGGAGGCAATACTTCCTAACTCATTTATGAGAACAATATTACCCTGATACCAAAACCTTGTAAAAATAACACACACAAAGAAAACCTACAGATCGATATGTCTCACGAACAGAGATGCAAAAATTCTCAATAAGATATGAGCGATCTGAATACTGCAACGTATTTAAAAGATTATATACCACGATCAAGTGGGCTTCATCCCAGAAACATATGGATTGTTCAATCACGCAAATCTATTAATGTAATACACCACATAAATAAATTAAAAAATAAGAATCATATGATCGCATCAATAGATGTAGGAAAAGCCTTCAACAAGATACAGCATTTATGATCAAAACACTTAACAAAAGCAGTATAGAAGGAAAATACCTTAACATCATAAAGGCCATATATGACAAACCCTCAGCCAACATTATACTTAATGGTGAAAAACTAAAAATCTTCTAAGATCAGGAACAAGGCCACTTTTATTCAATATATCATTGGCGGTTCTAGCGAGTGCAATCAGGCAAGAGAAAGATATAAAAGGCATTCAAAGAGGAAATGAAGAATCGAACTGTCACTATTTGCAGATGACATGATTCTCTATATTGAAAACCCTAAAGAGTCCACAAGAACACTACTAGAAACAATAAGGAAATACAGTAAATTTTCTGTATATAATCAATGTTCAAAAATCCATAGCATTTCTATATTATAGTAATAAAATGTCTCAAAAAGAAGGAGAAAACATAATTCCTCTTGCTATTGCAACAAAAAAATAAAATAAAATACCTAGGAATAAACATGTGAAGGACCTGTATGATGAAAATTATAAGACCTTATTTTAAAAAAATCGAAGAGGATACAAAGAAATAGAAAGATTTTCCATGTTCTTGGATTGGAAGAATCGACATAGTTTAAATCACCTTATTACCTAAAGTATTAAACAGATTTAATGCAATCTTCGTCAAAATCCCATTGGCATTTTTTAAAGAAATACAACAAAAAATCATCAGATTTGTATGGAAGCACCAAAGACCCTGAATTGCCAATGCCTTCCTGAGAAAAAAGAATGAAGCTTGAGGCATCCCTCTGCCTGACTTCAAATTATACTCCAAAGCAACAATAATCAAAACAGCATGGCATTGTTAGAAAAACAGATACATGGACTAGTGGAACAGAATCAAGAGTCCAGAAGCAACCCCATATTTATATGGGCAAATAATTTTCGACAAAAGAGTCAAAAACATACAGCGGAGAAAGGAAAACCTCTTCAATAAATGGCGCTGGGAAAATTGAAAGGCCACCTGCAAAAGAATGAAACTAGACTGTGGTCTATCACCACACACCAAAATTAATTCCAAATGGATTAGGGACCCGAATGTAAGACCTGAAATAATAAATTGCATAGAAGAAAACTTAGGAACTAACTCATGGAACTTAGACTTAAAGAGGATTTTATGAATTTGACCTCAAAGGCAAGGGAAGTAAAAGCAAAGATAAATGAATGGGACTACATCAAACTAAAAAGCTTCTGCTCAGCAAAAGAAATCATCGACAAGGTAAAGAGACAACCATCTGAATGGGAAAATATATTTGCAAGCAA
>NW_006442112.1:1406332-1410901 GCF_000325575.1 Pteropus alecto | reverse complement strand
CAGTATGGAGATTCCTCAAAAAACTAAGAATTGATGTATCATATGATCCAGCAATCTCTCTGCTGGGTATTTGCCCCAAAGACTCGAAAGCTCATATCTGAAAAGATATTTGCACATCGATATTCATAGCAGCATTATTCACAGTGGCCAAGACATGGAAGCAACCAAAGTGTCCTACAATAGATTATTGGATAAGGAAACTGTGATACATATATACAATGGAATATTACTCAGCCATTACTTGGACATTAAAAAAGATCTGAAATACTTCCATTTGTGACAACATGGATGGACTTTGAGGTAATCATGCTAAGTAAAATAAACCAGGCAGAAAAAGTTGAAAACCACTTGATATCACTTATATGTGGCATATAAACCTAAAAGCAACAAAGAAACAGGACAAACAAACAGAGACTCATAGACATGGACAATAGACTAGTGTTTTCGGAATGGTGGCAGGAAGGGGGTAAGGGGGTTCATGGAAGGTAGATGGAGTTAAAGGGGTCAAATATGTGTTGACAGAAAAATCTAACTATGGGCAGTGAACACACAATGCAATGTATGTATATATATATATCCCTTACTGTTGAATTGTTCCTGAAACTCATTGGATTTTGTTAACCAATACCACCATAATAATAAATGAATGAATGAATGAATGAATGACACAGCCCCACCCCACCCCCAAAAAATTGTTAGCTCCAGAAAGTTGAAGGGAAGAGAGATTTAGAGACAAAAATAAAATAAAATAAAAGATAAAAAATATGAATAATAAAATTGCAATAACTCCATATCTAGCAATAATTACTTCAAATGAAAAGATTGAATGATCCAAAGAAAAGACACTTTGGCTGAATGGATAAGCAAACAAGACCTTTACATACCCTGCCTACAAGGACTCACTTCAGATCGAAAGACTCACACAGGCTTAAAGTAAAGGGATGGAAAAAGATGTTTCATGAAGTTGAAAACAAACAAAATGCTGGAGTAGCAATACTTATACCTGAAAAAATAGACTTTAATACAAGGGCTATGATAAGAGACAAAGATGGACCCAGTAATCCCACTAATGGGCATTTATCCAAAGAAACCGAAAACGCTGTTTTGAAGGGACATGTGATCCATATGTTCATGAAGCATTACTTAGACTATTGAAGCTATGGGGGCTACCTGGGTGTCCATCAATGGATGCATGGATAAAGAAGAGGTGGTACTTAAATACAATGAAATATTACTCAGCCATAAATAAAGAATGAAATCTCGCCATATGCTATGACATGGATGAACCTAGACAGTATTGTGCTGAGTCCAGTAAGTGAGACAGAGAAAGACAAATGCCATATGATTTCACTACATGTGGAATCTAAAGAACAAAATAAAGAACAAAGTAAAGAACAAAACAGAATCAAGTTCATAGATAAAGAGAACATTTTAATGGTTGCCAGGTGAGAGGGGGTTTGCGGGGAGAGTGAACAAAGGGAAGGGATTAAGAAGTACAAATTGGTGGTTACAAAAAAGTCATGGGAATATAAAGTACAGCATAAGTAATATAGCCAGTAATATTGTAATAACTATGTACAGTGTCTGATAGGTACTAGATTTATTAGTGTATTCACTTTGTAAGTTATGTAAATGTCTAATCACTATGTTGTACACCTGAAACTAATATAATATCATATGTCATTGTAACTAAAAAATAAAAAATAATATTAAAAAAGAACCTATCCAAGTTATACTTTACAAGATCGGAATGATAAATTTAAGGAATTAAACTGTCCAACAAGCTATATACTTTTTGCAATGCCAGCAGAGAAATATTGAAAAAACAAGTCTTGTTAACAGCCTGGAAATCTAATTCATTAGAGATTTCTCCATATTTTATAGAATTTGGAGCTGAGAGGAATCAGAAAGACCATTCAGGTCAATTTCCTGATAAATGTAGAAATGAACTCTGCAACTACCCAGCCCTCTGGTTATCTAGCATTTATTTAAACATTTTCAGAGCTGAGGAGCCCATTCACTTTTCAAATGGCTTCAGTTTTAAATTCCAGCCAAAATATTCATCCCTGATACCCACTTAGGCCTCCTAGTTTGGTTCTTTGGAATGATTAAGAAAAATTTAATCTTTGCTCCATCTAACAGTCATTGATGATTAAAAATAAAATCAAGTCTGGTCACTGACGTTGCCTTTCATCTGGTAAAAACTCAAAGGTCCATACATTAGGTTCACAGACAGAAAGTAAAATAGAGGGAGGGAGGAAGGGAGGGAGGGAAGGGGAGAGAGAGCGAGAGCGAGAGCGAGAGCGAGAGCAAGAGCGAGAGCGAGATTGCTCGGATAATAAATATAGTCAAGTACACATGAAAGTCACCATCTGCTACTGTAATGGCATAGTTACTAGACTTAAAACTCCCTTCAGGCAAAGACTATGTCTATATCTTTCTTATGTCCCTGGCACACATTAGATGAGAAACAAATATTTTTGGTTGAGGTAATGCATGATTTTAACAGAAACAAAGAAATGGGAGAATTAAAAGTCAAAGACATGTTTTGACAAGAATGCAAGGTAAGCTAAACCAAAGACCTAGAAGAAAGACTGTCCAACTTATTTACAAGTTATTAGGAGAAATATTTTAATTCTAATAATATCAAACACTCACATGCTTTTCATTGTCTCTATATGTTTAAACAGTGCCTAAAATCCAGTTGGATTAAATTGTTTTATTGAATTGTACAGCTGTATAGACAAAACTTTTAAGCATTTTTTTTTAACCTAAGGGAAAATGGTATGATTCCTTCAAAAAAAAAATGTGATGTACTTGGTAAAGAAGAAAAACGATGATGGTGATGATGATGACAGCTAATATTTATTGAGCATTTTCACATGCCAGATAATGTGCTAATTGTTTTACATACATTGTTTCATTTATTCCTAATGATTTGCGTATTGTTGTATTCATTTAAAGATGAGAAAAATACAGCTTAGAGAGTTTATGTAACTTACTCTTAAAGTTTATGTAACTTGCTCTTAAAGTCTCAGAGCAAGTATTGGAGCCAGAATTAAACTGAGGTCTGTCTGACTCCTGACATGTGTTAATACCTTTGAACACATTATTGTCAACATTTTTTTTCTTCAAATTACACATGATACCATAGCAAGAATCCTTAAGAACATGACGAGATCCATTCTCATCCTTGTTCTAGTTTTCAAATCCTTAATGGTTTTGCCTTTGTTTAAATCTGGATTGTCTTCTTGATTTTTTTGCTGTACTCAAACCCTGTCAGAACTGCAGATACTCCTCAATTTATGATAAGGTTACATCCCGTTAAACCCACTATAACTTGAAAATATTGTAAGTCGAAAATGCATTTAATACACTATATCTACCTAACATCATAACTTAGCTTTGCCTATCTTAAATGTGCTCAGAACACTTGCTTTAGCCTACAATTGGGCAATTATCTTGAGTTTTATCTCAAGAGTAATCATCTTTCTCTTATTCTTACTAGAAGCAGGAGACACAGGTGGGCATTTTGTAGATATCATAGGATACAAAAACACAAAATACAATATTCAAAAAATGCTGGAAACACAGTACACTGTAGAATATCAGTTGTTTACCCTCATGATTGCATAGTTGACTGGGAGCTGCAGGTTGCTTCTGCTTCTTAGCATCATGACTGTCATACCACAAATCACTAAACTGGGAAAGATGAAAATTCAAAGTGCAATTTCTACTGAACGCATATTGCTTTGACATCATTGTAAAGTAGAAAAGTTGTTAAGTCAGGGATTGTCTGTATATGCAGTAAGCTTAAGAAGCCAAAAGAGGCGCCACTTATCTAAAAATTGCTCTCGAGATAGGAAAGTAAAATAATTACCAGGCTATGTGCCACTTGCTAGAGTTGATCTTCTTTCTCTTGCTGCAGTTGAATGATAAATGGAAACTGGCCAAGAGAAAAATCACTTGGTGATGAATTTGGTCAAAAGCCATAAGAAACACATTTACAAGTGTCTAGAAATAAAATTGAATTTGTTCCAGGTAGATATGCATACACACCCCAAAACAGCTGTGCCAAGCAACTCTATCATAGAACTGCCTATTCCAGAGCCTAAATTCCAGCCTTAGGTTTTGAAAAATACTCAAAATGTCATCCATAGAAGTGAGGCCAACCCCATAGAGCATGTCAACACATTTGCTCCTTCAATCTGTACTTACACATTTTCCTTCAGAGAAAGGAAATAGCCAGAGAAGTATTTCAGTATTTTATTTTTCCATTATTCTGTCTAACCAATGCAAAAGAAACATGATGAGTGGTAAGAGGATAGTTTGCAATTGGAAGAGCATAGATTAAAATTCCCAGCTCTACCACTTTTTACAAGTTGTGTGATGAGTCAACTTTACCTCCCTGATTCTCATCTGTAAAATGTGATTATTATATCTGAGTATATATATTATATAAGCATATGCTTATGTATATATACTTATGCATGTTATGTACAACCTATGAAGTTGTTTTATTGAGTTGTACACGTGTCTAAAAATACGGTTAAATTTGTACTTTATTTT